>NC_134817.1:37989979-38022479 GCF_046742065.1 Oratosquilla oratoria | reverse complement strand
GCTACGAATTGGTCTCGACTCGGATCTGTGTTGGCGCAAGTTCGACCCTCCCCCCGCCCCGCCCCCAGCTGGCACCCGTGGCCTCCACTGGTCTGCCCTGCTACATAGGGCAAAGGTGATGTTGTCGGCCAGAGATAAGCGTCTCCTGGTGTACAAAGAAGAAAACCCTGAGGAGAGTCACTTAGCTGCGGGGTAAGTCTTCTTTCACTCTCTCGCTCTCTCCCTGGGCAAGTGGCAGTCATTGGTAGCTTTTGGACTCAAACTCGGGTCATCGTTGTACGAGACGAGTTCGACACACACACGTACACACGTACGTACATGAATTTGAAACTAGGTATGATGATTGGAGAGTGAGGACAGGACCCTACGAGTTTTGCTTCCTTCCTGTGTACACATACACACACACACACACACACACATGGACACACTTACACACAAAAATATATACACACACATATATATAGACACTCTCTCCCTATCTCTCTCTCTTTCCCTCTGTCTTTCTCCTTCCCCCTCTCTCTCTCTCCCTCTCTCTCCTCTCCCCTCTCTCACTCCCTCTCTCTCTTTCTTTCTCCCCCTCCCCCTCGCTCGCTCTCTCGTTCTCATTGTCTCAACGCCACGTCATCATCCTTCTGCATCTGCAGTGAGTGTACTCTCCTCCTCCTCCCCCTCCTTCCCGCCTCTTCCCCCACCTCCTACGCCACTTCTTCCGCTACTTCCCCAAGCCCAATAAGCAATTCTGGGCAACGATCCGTTCTCCTCCTCCCCTTGTTCTCCTCCTCCTCTTCCTCCTCCCCTTCTCCTCCTAACCCTCTTCCTACTCCCCCTCCTCCCCCTCTTCCTCCTCCTCCTCCTTCTCCCCCTCCCCTCTTCCTACTCTCTTTCTTCCTCCTCCCCCTCCCCCTCTTCCTCCTCCCCCTCTTCCTACTCCTCCCCCTCCTCCTCTTCCTCCTCCTTGCTCCTAATCTTCTTCTTTATTCCCGTTTTCCTCCTCTTACCCCTTCTCTTCCTCCTTCTTCTCTTTGTCTTCTTTCTTCTCACGTTCCTTCAGCTGTTGTTGTGATACTTCCCATCTACCACCCCTCCTCTCCCTCTCTCCCTCTCTCTCGATCTCTCTTCCTCTCCCTCTTTTTTCTCTCCCTCTCCCTTTCCCGTCCCTCCCCACCTCTCTCTCTCTCTCTCTCTCTCTCTCTCTCTCTCTCTCTCTCTCTCTCTCTCTCTCTCTCTCTCACCCTCTCTCTCACCCTTCCTGTCTCTATCACCGTCGCGAGTCCTTGTCATCCCAAATTACTCTCACGTTTATTATTTTTCTCCCGGCAGAGGGAGAAGGCCTGTCTTATCTCCTGACCCACTGACATTCTTTGAGAACGTTCCTCCCCCTCCCGCTCCCCCTCCCCCTCCCCCTCCCACTCCAACTCCCCCCGTCTCCCACCCACCCACCCACCCACCTCCTCCACCACCAACACATCTACCTTGGCATCTTTCTTCTTTCAGTCTTTAGCCTTATCATCATTTTTCTCTTCCTCTTCCTCCTCGTCATCGTAATCTTTCTTCTCCTTCTCCTATTCCTCGTCTTTCTCCATCTCCACCTCCTCCTCTAGATTCTTCTCCCCTTTCAGTTTTTCTTCAGCGTTGCCTATCTTGTCTTACCTTCCTCCATTCTCCTCTTAGCATCATACTCGACTGCCTCTTCCTCCTCTTCCTCCTCTTCCTCCTCCTCCTCCTTCGGACCAATATTGCCTTATCGCCTGGAAGAAGCCAGGGCGGCTTCTTCTAGGAGTGCGGTTGTTTTTTGCCACTTGAGATCCCTCCCCCTCGCCTCCTCCTCCCCCCTCTCCCCTCTCCCCCTCTCACCCCCCTCCCCTAAAGTCTTTGTCACCAATAGGTAATGCCCGCATTGCAGATGAGTGACAACAGCTATTCTCTTGTCGTAAAATTATTTCTTTAGCTATTACTACCACAACTACTATGAGTTTTTTTTATTCATATTTTTAGTTTATTTATTCTTTACTTATTTGTTTATTTTCTTTCATATATTTACTTTTATTTTTTGTTATTCTTACCTATCTTATTTTTATATTTATTGTTATTTAATTTATTTATTTATTCATTGATTGATTTACCTTTAATCGTTTATTTAATTCTTCCTAATTTATTTGTTTATTACATATATATTTTTAATTCTTATTTATTCATTATTACTTTATTTATTTTTGCACAGCCTCCATCGATGTGTAAATGTGAAAAAGTGTGACTTTTATCGACAACGTTGCTTGGTCCCACTCTGCCAATAATTTTCTTTGTTTTCAAGTCCGTATATTGTCTTTAGTATTATTTAATTTAATTTAATTTTTTCATTAATTCGGCCAGAACACACTGTCTCCTTGAATTTGAGGTCCTCTATGTTGTTTGTTGGTACTCGGGAATTGTGACCTGCCACGTCTCATGCATAGAACTGAAAAACGAGAGTTTACACCTCATCCGTGTTACTCTAGTACGAGTCTTTCTCTCCCTACCCCATCTACCCTCTTCTCTTTCTGTCTTTCACTCTCCCTCTCTCTCTTTCTTCTCTATAACCTCTGCAAGTCGGCCGTGAAATGCCTTTGATCTTGAACACCCCCCCCCAACCCCCACCCACCCCTTATGTCGTAAAGGTTAATGGAGGGAATGAGCCGTGGGCGACATTTTGTATCCACTTTCCATGATCTCACTTTTTTCTCTCTCTCACTCTTTTTTTTTCCATTTTTATATTAATTTCTTTTTTCTTACTTCTACTTCTCCCCCTCTCTGTCTCTCCCTTTTTTTTTCTTTCTTCTACTTCTTCCCCTCTATTTAATTTTTAGTAATTTATTTTTTCTTCCTTCTACTTCTTACCTCTCTCTCTCTCTTTCTCTCTCTCTCCCTCTCCCTCTCTCTTCCTGGTTTTGTATGTGAGGCTCATCACTACTACCACCTCATACCTCTGTTATTACTATTGAAACTAAAATACTATTACTACTACTACTGCTACTGCTGCTACTACTACAACTGCTACTTCCACCACCGGTACTACAACTACTACTCATTTGTTACTATCACTATCACTACGATTACTACCACATCCACAGTCATACCTCAACAACTGTCATGACTGCTACTACTACTATTACTTTTATTTATTCATTTGTTTTCAAAACGACCACCATTCTCGTGGAACTGTGTGGTGAAAGCAGTCAGGATCTGTTTCCTACAGACACAGTTCATTGGCCCCTCTCTCGCCAATGGCTGTGGTCGACTACCATTTTGTATTTTTTATTATTTCACTTTGATGAAGCCTAATAGAGAAGCTCATTTTTCCTACTATCTACTACAGTCTGCTCAAAATCTAGGTTTTGTACATGTACTGATTTAGGCGGTGGGGACATGGTACCTCTCAAGCATAGGAAGGCTGGTCTTAAGAGTGAGAATGAGAGTCTACATCTCATCCACGATACAGTGCTGCTTTTTGGTTGTTGTTTATTTTCTGCCATTACTACTACTGCTACCACTACTCCTACTACTACTATTACCACTACTACTACTACCACTACTACTACTTCACCTACTACGATTACAAACACGACCTTTTAGTACATAAGAAGTAACAGATCGGGATAATCCTCTTCACTACTTCGACGGCTTCAGCCCCCCCCCATCACTCCTCCCCTCCCCCATTATTCCTCCCCACCCATACCTCCCTTCCCTCCTCCCCACCCACACCTCCCCTCCCTCCTCCCCACCCACACCTCCCCTCCCTCCTCCCCACCCACACCTCCCCTCCCTCCTCCCCACTCCCCTGTACCCCTCCCCCTTCTCTTCCTCCACCCCCTCTACGTTTCAACTACTTTTTTCCAATCCTTCCTTTTGTCTTCCCCCTTCTTCCCCGCCCCCTCCTTTACATTTCCCCGTTCGCCTCCTCTTGCAACACACACACACACACACACACACACACACACACACACACACACACACGGTGGCGCGGTTGGTAGAGTCCCCGACTGTCACTACGGCGGTCCGGGTTCGAATCCTGCACAGGGCTGAAATAATTTTAGTATAGCTGCGCTTCGAGTCGTTACTCCAACTCGTGGGCGGGGAGTTGGGTGTGTGTGTGCGTGTAAGGTCACAGCATTACCCATAGATCGGTCATACGAGCTCTGAGCTCTCTTCCGGGAGGGAAACAACTGTCGATCACGAGTCCAACACGTGATCCAAAGACCAAGGTAAATCACACACACACACACACACACACACACACACACACACACACAC
Source organism: Oratosquilla oratoria (assembly GCF_046742065.1). Taxonomy (NCBI): domain Eukaryota; kingdom Metazoa; phylum Arthropoda; class Malacostraca; order Stomatopoda; family Squillidae; genus Oratosquilla; species Oratosquilla oratoria. The sequence continues at coordinate 38,018,192 of NC_134817.1, read as the reverse complement.
ACACACACACACACACATATATATATATATATATATATATATACATATATATATATATGTATGTGTGTGTGTGTGTGTGTGTGTGTGTGTGTGTACATAATGAAGATAATAACAGTAAGGTCATTTTAGCTTCCAACTATCAAAATCTATATATTTTATTCCTGTCTCTACCGTGCAATTTTTTCAGCTAAGAAGCACCGGTAATCAAAGGATTGTTTATGTCCAGATGGTCATCAGGCCAATGTCGACGAAGACATAATATAGGTTAATGTTTTTATGGCTGCCGTGAAGAGGTCTATGTCTGTTTAGACCGAGGACTGACTGGTACAGTGGTACCATGTTGTGTCCTATCGAGTCTCGTTTATGTACTGTAAAGGTCTTTCTTGTCTTGACCTGCGCATGCGTAGAATGTAATGTTTACCAACAAGGATCGTTGTAACAGACAGACGTGTACGAAGGTTTGCCAAGTTATGTTGGGTCTCCCCCCCCCCCCCACTTTTGTTTTTTGTTTTTTGTTTTTTTCATAAATATCAAGTTATAGTGGTGCGTTTTTCCCCTAAAGTAAAGGAAGAAAAACACAAAAAATCAGAACCAGAGAAATCAGTACACTTTTTGTGTTAGGACATCGTATCATGCACAAAATGCCCTCGGATCGTACATTTACATTAGTGTTTTACAATGTTGTAAGCTCATTCATAGCTTAAGTAGTCATCACAAAAAAAAAAAAAACACGCTCGCTGTAGTACTTATAAATGAAACGAGTTCCATTTATGTGTCATCATACATCTGGCAAGGGATGGGTCATCCAGTATTGTACCCCCGTGACTAGTTTCATGTTATGTCAACTCGGATCACCTTACCTCTCATTCCCGCTCCCTCCTCTTCTTCTTCCCCGCCTCCTCTTCCTTCTTCACCTTCTTTTTATTTTCTTATTTTTTCTTCTTAGGTATGCGGGACTCTTACCAGTTTTCTAGTATTACTGCCTCCTGTCGCATTTGAATATTTTGTTCTGGTCAACTCCGGACGATTTCATTCAGCTGAAAAGTGCCCCACTGGCGTTGGAGGGTCTATACTTAATTATTTGTATATATATAGATATATAAATAGATATATATATATATATATATATATATATATATATATATATATATATATATATATATATGCTGGGACATTGTGACAAGTTGATGAAGATGGAAAAAGAAGTCACGGGTCTAGTTTCGAGTATTTTTTAGTTTATTCCTGACCGGTTTCGCTCTATGTTTCTTCTGAAGAAGCATGGAGTGAAACCAGTCAGGAATAAACTCAAAAACTTGTAACTACCCCCGTGACTCCTTTTTCCACCTTCATCAACATATTATATATATATATTATATATATATATAATATACATATATATATATATATATATATATGTTGTAGTATAAAGTGGAGACAGATGAGTGGAAGGTGGCAAGGAGGCGCAGGAAGATGCAGGAGTGAATATTCTCTTACGTTTCGACGGAGTCTCTCTGAGGAAGACATCCGTCGAAACGTAAGAGAATATTCACTCCTGCATCTTCCTGCGCCTCCTTGCCACCTTCCACTCATATATATATATATGTATATGTATATATATATTTATATATGTATATATATATACATATATATACATATATATATATATATATATATATATATATGTATATATATATACTTGTACAACACTGAATGGGTCCCAGTGATTAGACATATATTTCAACAACCACAATGCACTTTAATTTTTAAGCCATCAAAGGCCAGCACGCTGAAATTGAAATGTGGTACTGCCCAGGACTCGAACCCGGCATCCTCATGACAAGTGCGCCTAGTTGGTAAGTCACTGTCGCACTTGTCATGAGGATGCCGGGTTCGAGTCCTGGGCAGTACCACCTTTCAATTTCAGCATACTGGCCTCTGATGGTTTAGAATTAAAGTGCACTATGGTTGTTAATATACATATATATATATATATATATATATATATATATATATATATATAAAATTTTATACTATTATTATTATCATTACCAAAAAGGGGATGAAACATATGAGTATCGAGATGAAAAGAAAAGGACCAACAAATAGATGAATATATAAATACGAAGAATAATAAATTAATCAACAAATAAATAACAAATAATAGCAACGTTGGAGTAGGTACTTGAAGAGTAAGAAACTGCCATAGGTCACGCTATAAGGGTCCGTAGTGAGCCCCATGGGAGGGGGAGTCTTTTAATTTGAGCCCGTGCGGTGGTGTTTATGTAAGACACACCTTGTGGAGAGGAGGTGGGATAGTGTAGTCGTGATGGCTCAATCGTTTCCTTTATGGAAGGATTTCATGTATGATTCCTTTCTTACCAGGTAGGGTCCTGTTCACCCTAGCGGTTTGAACCGCGTGGAAACAGCGGCGGTATCATATAGTCAAGGAAAAACTGCGTGGTTATGTGTGAACGCCTCCATTGACTTGCATTGTAACTGAACCGCCGTGGTTCAAACCGCGGCGGTACCATACAGTCACGGAAAAACTTCGCGGTTGTGTGTGAACGCCTCCATTGACTTACATTATAATTGAACCGCCGTGGCTCAAACCGTGGTGGTTGAAACCACGAATGTGAACAGGGCCTTAGGGTTAGGGTCACTTGATCCTGGGTGCCCCGCGTCAGGGGTTGTCCCTAGATCGTGCCTCCCAGAGGTGGGGGTGGGGGTGGGGAGTTGGGGATCAGCTGAAGCCCTCCGGACAAAGGGAGCAACGGCCGGGGGGAGGGGGGGTATACAGTCGGTCGCAAAAGTCTTTGTCCACTTTGTGTGTGTGCGTGCGTGTGTGTGTGTGTGAGAGAGAAAGTGCGACAACATAATCCAGTAAATTCTCTCGGCATGATTTATCAATGTAACTCAACTCGTTATTTATTTATTCATTTTTATTTTTAGACGAAAGGGAGTTTTTTGTGAATTAAATTCAATCGATAATGAATGAAATTTAGCGGATTGAGTCGGATCACATTGCCACAAGACTTACGTTCACAGCTGTACCGGCGAGGTATTGTTGTCACAAGTTGATAGACAGATTTGAACACAGTATCTGTCTGTCTACTGAAGCCTGGACATCCATGATACAAATCTTTATTTATTTATTTGTTTTTGGAGAAGGAGTACAAGAAGAAGCTGAAGGAGGAGTAGGAGGGAGTGAAGGATAGAGTAGAGCTAGGTGTGGAGGAGGAATGGGGATGGTTCAAGGAGGGAGTCACAAAGTGTGCAAAGATGGTGTGTGGAACAAGGAGGACAGGAGGAAATAGAAGGAAGGGTAGTGAATGGTGGGATGAAGAAACAAAGAAGGTTGTAGAAGAGAAGAAGCGAGCTTTCACAGATTGGTTACAAAATAGGACGAGGGAGTCATATGAGAGGTACAAAGAAAAGAAGAGAGAAGTAAGGCAAAAGGTAAAGGAGGCAAAGAGGAGAGCAGATGTGAAATGGGGTAAGAGTATAACAGAAAATTTTGAAAGTAATAAAAAGATGTTTTGGAAAGAAATTAAGAGAGGAAGAGGAGGCGAATCAAGTAGAGAAGAAAAGGTAAAAGGTGCAGATGGAGAGATGATAATGGAAGAGAAGGCAGTAAGGGGAAGATGGGCAGAATATTTTAGGGAGTTGCTAAATGTGAAGGAGGATAGGGAGGGAAAGATAGTTACAGTGGGAAATGCTAAGAAAATGACAGTGATGAGTGAGGAAAATGGAGGAGAAATAAGGAAAGATGAAGTGAAGGCAGTTAAGATGATGAAAGCAGGTAAGGAACCTGGTCTGGATGGATGCCATCCAGAATGTCTAAAAAAAAAAGGAGGTACAGTGATGGTGGATTGGCTGGTGAGGTTATTTAATGTTTGCTGGAGAGAGGGTAGAGTGCCAGAGGACTGGAGGAGTGCCTGTATAGTTCCACTTTACAAGGGAAAAGGGGACAAGTGTGAGTGTAGTAGTTTCAGAGGAATTAGCTTGTTAAGTGTAGTTGGGAAGGCTTATGGGAGGATCTTGATTGAGAGGATTAGGAGAGGAACAGAGGGAATAATTGGTGAGAAACAGTGTGGATTTAGGACAGGTAGAGGTTGTGTATATCAGATTTTTGTGGTAAGACAGATATGTGAGAAAGCTATAGGAAAGGGGAAGAATGTTTTTTGGGCCTTTATGGACCTGGAAAAGGCTTACGACAGGGTAGACAGAAAGGCACTGTGGGAGGTTTTGCGGATATACGGGATAGGAGGAAAGCTTCTAGGAGCTGTCAAGAGTTTTTATGAGAGTAGTAGAGCTTGTGTCAGGATTAGAAATGGAGAGAGTGAGTGGTTCGAGGTAAAGGTGGGACTTGGTTAGGGATGTGTTATGTCGCCCTGGCTGTTCAACTTATACATGGATGGGGTAGTGAGAGAGGTAAATGCAAGGGTAGTGGGTCAGGGATTGGAGATGGTTAAAGAAAATGGAGAAAAGTGGGAGGTGAGCCAGCTGTTGTTTGCGGACGACACTGCGCTTGTGGCAGGATCGGAGGAGGGATTGAGGAAGTTGGTGACAGAGTTTGGGAGAGTGTGTGATAGAAGAAAGCTGAAGATAAATGTGGGTAAAAGTAAGGTGATGAGATGTACAAGGGGTGAAAGTGGCAGTAGTCTGGATGTGAGCATTAAGGGAGAGCGACTGGAGGAAGTGGATAGTTTTAGATACTTGGGTGCAAATGTGGCAGGAAAAGGAGGAGTGAAGGTGGAGGTAGAATGTAGATTGAGAGAAGCAAGTAAATGCCTTGGTGGATTAAAAAGTGTAATGAGGAATAGACATTTGGGAATGGATGCTAAGAGGAGACTATATGAATGATTGATTGTGCCAACAGCACTGTATGGAGCAGAAACATGGAACATAAGAGAGGAAGAGAGAAGGAGTTTGAATGTGTTTGAGATGAGGTGTCTGAGAAGTATGATGGGGGTTACTAGGCTAGATAGAGTGAGAAATGAGGAGGTGAGGAGGAGAACAGGGGTGGAAAGGGGGTTGGGAGATAGGGTTGATGAAAGAGTATTAGGATGGTTTGGACACATGGAAAGAATGAGTGAAGAAAGACTAGTAAAAGAGGTATGGAAGGCAGATGTGGAGGGAGTGAACATGAGGGGACATTCTAGGATGAGGTGGATGGATGGGGTGAAGGGGGCTTTGGGGAAGAGGGGAATGTCTGTTGAGGAAGGACGGGAGAGGACAGAAGACAGGGGTGAATGGAGAATGGTTGTATATGGATGATGTTGTGATGCATGAGGTGGAATGGGCGGGGGGATGGGGGGTGAGGTAATATGTGTGAGCAATTTTTGACGCAGCCCAAAGGGATTTCTCCCCGTCTTCTCCTTTTATGCATGGGGGGACGGAGAGGGGGGGTCGCCGATTTAATGAAGCGGCCTTGCTGTGGATGTGCTGTGTCTGGCGACACTGCTTCTGACCCAGGGCAGTGGACAGGGTGCAGGGATGACCCGTCATCCAGGAGGTGCTCAGATGAGAGGGAGGGTGGAGGGGTGTGGAGTGTATTCAGGGATGGAATGGGTGGGAATGATTTTATGCCTTTTCCTTTTTGGCTACCTCCCTTGTAAGGGGGAAAAAGCCTTGGTATATGTATGTATGTATTTATTTTCATATTATTGTTATATTATCGTCATATTATTTATATTACTACTGTCTGCATCTCGCTCTGTTTATCTGTATACGGAAACCTGAACTTTCTTATTACAACTATATATATATATATATATATATATATATATATATATATATATATATATTTTTTTTATTAATATTTTATTGTCTTATATTATTTATATTTATTTATTACTATTCTTTATTTATTTATATATTATTTCTTTCCCTGTTTATTTATCTACACATTTACCTGTTATCAATTTATTCATTCATTTGTTCATTCAATCGGGTTTTACTATATGTATTTGCCTCCCTGTAGAATTATTCACCTATTAATTTATGTTATCAATTCATTCACTCATTCGTTTATTCAATCAATATTTTACTCAATTTATTTATTTATTTATTTGCCTCCCTTTCAGATTACTCTTCTAGGTATTTATCTGTTATTAATTCATTTATTCATTTGTTTAATTACTCAAGATGACGCCAGACGCTTTATCCAGGTGGATGGGAATTTCGGGCACAAGCGGCAACATTTGATCATTATTAATGTTATTAATAGTAGTAAAAGTAGTGGTATTTTATTTATTTGTTTTATTTTATTTATTCATGTTATCATATATATATATATATATATATATATATATATATATATATATATGTGTGTGTGTGTGTGTGTGTGTGTGTATAAACATATATATAAACATATATATATATATATATATATATATATGTATATATATAACTACAAAGTAATGTAACACATTCGTAAAATTCAACAAGAACCCACTGTGTTGCATAAGAAGAAATGAAATAGATGATATCCATATATTTCGATCACAGACTGTGATCCTCTTCAGTGGAATACGAAGAGGATCACAGTCCGTGATCGAAATATATGGATATCATCTATTTCATTTCTTCTTGTCCAACACAGTGGGTTCTTGTTGAATGTATATATACATATATATATTTATATATGTATATATATATATATATATATATATATATATATAGATATACATATATATATCAAGGACTACTATTACACAGGACGTGCGCACCCAGATCCCTGGGTCCGCTAGCGGAAGCCATTGCTTTCTTTGTAACCCAATATTTTACATTGGACAATATATATCAAAACTAGAAACCTAACATTGTATATAGGACAAATATATCAACTATTGACTTATTCAATGTACTATAAGTTAATATAGACTTTTATAGTGAAATAAGAAACTATTTTTAAGGCACTGTCATGCTTTGAAATGCCAATTTTAGCCGGACTTAACAGGTGTTATTGTATGAGGTTAGTGAACACCAGGGTTGGCGATTTTTTTCATCTTTAAAAAAAAATAGTTTTTTTTTTCTTATAGATTTTAAATATTGTGGGATTGCTATCTGATTGCTAAAGGACATTTTTAGCATATCAATATAAGGAGCAGTGTTATATAGACTTGCCACAAGTATACAAGGAACGGTATAAGCCGTATGTGAGGACGGTATGCACAGGTTCACTCCATTCCTCCAAGAGTTTTCTCATCTTGGTGACATTTGCTGCATTGTCTGTCACAACACTTCCAATGTGACAACCAAAATCTTGTTCAGCCTTCTTGATCGAATTTTGTACAAGTTGTAGAAGATATTCAGCAGTGTGAGGTTTCCCTGATGTGTCTATTGTGTCAACTAAATAAATCTGACCAGTGGATGTTGTTAGAGTGACACATATTATGGGCTCATTATGGATGTTAGACCACCCATCAATTGAAAGACATACAGTTTCATTATTCAGGTCATCTGCACACTTTTTATATTCCTTTTCATACACAAGATCCAAGTACTTATCAGCAATATCATTTTTGGATGGAGGAATATAACCTGGCCTCAGGTTCTGAACCATCCTGAGAAACTGAGGATGCTGAACAAGACGAAATGGTGAATTTGTAGCAAATATAATTCTTGCAATTTCTTTGTCGAGATTTTCCTTTTGAGAGGCTGAAGTTGTTATGATAAATCTGTCCAGAGATGTTGATGACTTTCTTTTAGATGAAAATGATTTAGCAGAAGTGGCGCCTGTGCATGAGTCTGATAGTGACCTTTTTAATGGTGCAGTCAGGTTTGTAGATAATTCAAGTGGAACCGATGATGAAGGGATTGAAGCTGTTGATACAGATCCTGAAATGGAAACAGAAAATTTTAGCATATTGCATAATTTATAAATGAATAAATAAATGAATTAATACAGTGTGATTTAGGCTACTTTTGAGTACAGTAGTTATTTTTTTAGATAATGATCATATTCACACAAGCCACTAAATTATTTGGAAATAATTAACAGGATATGAAATAGGTGGGCTTGGAATTCAGTCCACACAGGATTCGGTCCGCTTTTAAATTCACTGAAAATAATGGGTTAGTTGGGTTAGGTTAGGCTAAATCCCTTTGGGCTGAATCCCATGTGGGCTGAATTCCGATGGAACCTTTGAAATATATTACACAATGTTGAATGAAATGAATAACAATCATCTAGGCCCCAAAGTTGAGTGGATACAGTATATTATAGTGATATAGTCATTACCCAAATTTAGAAGTAATGAAGTTGAAGTATCATCCCTTTAGGCCTTCACTTTTTTATTGCACATGCTCTCCATTGTTCACCAAATTTATATAGTTGCGCATGAAAAGGGTCATCAATTTGTTTTCTGTATGCTGTGGCTGACCTTAGCATTTATCTCTGTGAGATTTTAATCTTGACATAATGCCCTGTAGTTCCTGGCTGCAGTCTTTGCATTTACCTCGGTACCCTTTGCCAGAAGTTGTTGGTAGTTTTTCAAAATGATTCCAGACAGGATCATTTTTTCTGCCTGAAGGAACCACTCTACCAGGTCCAGAAGACATCCTTCCTAGTTGATTCCAAAGCAGCAGCTGACTCCATGAGAAACTGCTTACCTAGAACAAGTTTCAACAAGAAACTTGTTGAAACTTGTTGTGGGCTGCACAGTGATATATACTAGATGTAGGCTTATACCGTTCCTTGTATACTTGTGGCAAGTCTAGATAACACTGCTCCTTATACTGATATGCTAAAAATGTTCTTTAGCAATCAGATCGCATATCAGATAGCAATCCCACAATATTTAAAATCTATAAAAATATATTTAAATCAAATAAATCTGATTTAAAAAAAAAATCTATATATATTTTTTAAAAAGATTAAAAAAAAAAAATGTCAACCCTGGTGTCCACCAACCTCATACAATAATACCTGTAAGTCCGGCTAAAATTGGCATTTCAAAGCATAACAGTGCCTTAAAAATAGTTATTTATTTCATTATAAAAGTTTATATTAGCCTATACTGCATTGAATAAGTCAATAGTTGATATATTTGTCCAATATACAATGTTAGGTTTCTAGTTTTGATATATAGATAATGATCATATTCACACAAGCCACTAAATTATTTGGAAATAATTAACAGGATATGAAATAGGTGGGCTTGGAATTCAGTCCACACAAGATTCGGTCCGCTTTTAAATTCACTGAAAATAATGGGTTAGTTGGGTTAGGTTAGGCTAAATCCCTTTGGGCTGAATCCCATGTGGGCTGAATTCCGATGGAACCTTTGAAATATATTACAAAATGTTGAATGAAATGAATAACAATCATCTAGGCCCCAGTATATTATAGTGATATAGTCATTACCCAAATTTAGAAGTAATGAAGTTGAAGTATCATCCCTTTAGGCCTTCACTTTTTTATTGCACATGCTCTCCATTGTTCACCAAATTTATATAGTTGCGCATGAAAAGGGTCATCAATTTGTTTTCTGTATGCTGTGGCTGACCTTAGCATTTATCTCTGTGAGATTTTAATCTTGACATAATGCCCTGTAGTTCCTGGCTGCAGTCTTTGCATTTACCTCGGTACCCTTTGCCAGAAGTTGTTGGTAGTTTTTCAAAATAATTCCAGACAGGATAATTTTTTCTGCCTGAAGGAACCACTCTACCAGGTCCAGAAGACATCCTTCCTAGTTGATTCCAAAGCAGCAGCTGACTCCATGAGAAACTGCTTACCTAGAACAAGTTTCAACAAGAAACTTGTTGAAACTTGTTGTGGGCTGCACAGTGATATATACTAGATGTAGGCTTATACCGTTCCTTGTATACTTGTGGCAAGTCTATACAACACAGCTCCTTATATTGATATACTACAAATGTCCTTTAGCAATCAGATCGCATATCAGATAGCAATCCCACAATATTTAAAATCTATAAAAATCTTTTTAAATAAAATAAGTCTGATTTTAAAAAAATCTGTTTTTTATATTTTTTAAAAAGATAGAAAAAAAAAATCGCCAACCCTGGTGTCCACTAACCTCATACAATAATACCTGTAAGTCCGGCTAAAATTGGCATTTCAAAGGATAACAGTGCCTTAAAAATAGTTTCTTATTCCATTATAAAAGTTTATATTAACTTATACTGCATTGAATAAGTCAATAGTTGATATATTTGTCCTATATACAATGTTAGGTTTCTAGTTTTGATATATTTGTCCAATATAAAATGTTAGGTTACAAAGAAAGCATTGGCGTCCGCTAGAGGACCCAGGGATCTGGGTGCGCACGTCCTGTGTAATAGTAGTCCTTGATATATATATATATATATATATATATATATATATATATATATATATATATATATATATATGTGTGTGTGTGTGTGTGTGTGTGTGTGTGTGTATTTACGGGATGGGATTGTGCCACAAACGAGCCTTACTTCTAAATCAAATATCTTCGTCAATATCTTATTATTATTATTATTATCATTATTATTATTATTTTACTTGTTTATTTGTTTTATTTTATTATATTTTATCTTTTTTACGCGGTGGGATTTGGGAGGAAAATTAAGGAGAGCCACACGAATGTTGAGAATTCAAGAAAAGGAAGGAATGGAGAGTACAGAGCCTAAAAACACTGTCCTACAAAACCCCTTCTCTCACACCTACGCGACTGAAATGAGTTCGTTTGAGTAGAAACGACTTCGTTTACGATCTTTTATTTTTTGAATCTCCAAATGCCAAGTCACCTTTGCGTCATAGATTGAGAAGCTGAATGACGAACTAAGAGAAGTTAAACCTAGAATACGAATATTAGACACATTGTTGAATTGTAGATTTAGAGAAGTCTAGAATAATGTAAGCGAAGTCGTCTTCTAGTTTTTCAAATTCACAACATTTGACGAGAATCGTGATAGTGTGATCGGGGCTTTCGCCAGCCCTGACGATCGTCTAATAGCCACTGACTTCTTTGGTTGTACTTGTAAAAATTACCGGTAAATATTGTAAATAAGTGAGATAACTAGATAAACCTAGCTAGAAAAATTGGTTAGGTTTTGGTTTTTAATGGTAGAAAGCGCTCGCCAGGACTTGAGACAGAGAGAGAGAAAGGCAGAGGTAAAAAGAGGGAAAACAAATCTTAACCTTGTCAGAAAAAAAGCACAGCAAAAGAGACAGACAGAGAGAGAGAGAGAGAGATAGAAAGCATTGTTCTAGAGAAAGAGAGCATTGTTGTTAGAGATAGAGAAAGAGAGAATTACTGTTGTTACGGGATGTAGTTTACCATCGCTTCTAACCGTATCGACAATCTCACGCCACTCTTTCACCAGACAGAAAGGGAATCAGAGAGATCAACACAAAGTAGAAGAAAGAACGAGCGAGAGAGAGAAAGAGAGACTTTCACCTTCATGGGAAGGGACGTCCAGGGGCACCACCGAGGCCCAGGATCCCCCGGGGGGGGGGGATCATCCAGGATCTCTCTTCCCTTCCAGCCTTCCCAGAACTCCAGATCGATAATTCATGAAAGCCAAGAGTCCTTTGGACCCTCGCAGCAGGAGGGAGTGAAGGGGGTGGAAGGAAAGTTCGGGGGGGCCGTGGTGGTGGGCCGGCGTGTATAGTGCTCGACTCACGGTCCAGGACTCGAGTCGTGAAGGAAAAGTGCAGCCAAGTTTTCTTGTTCTTTTAAATTTTTGCTAATATTTTCTTTTTTCTTCTTTTTTTTTCTTTCAATGTTTTTTATTTTTATTCTTTCTTCCGTTTTTATTTTCTATTTTTCTTTTCAATTTTTGTTAATATTTTTTCTTTTTTCTTTTTTAAATTTCTGTTACTTCTATTTTTTTTCTACCTATATATATATACCGTATATGTATATATTGATATATACATACATATATATATATATATATATATATATATATATATAATTTTTCATTATTTCTTCGTTTTTTATAAAACCGTCTACGTTTTCCAGAACAAAATCCTTATCTCGTTTTCAAAGTCCGGTGATGAATTTTCCCTCAGCTGAATAAAATTGCCTGGCGGCGGCAGACAGGGAGACTTACAAACCGACTCAGGCTTTAATTTAAGAGTTTCTCGCTCACCCTATTTCTCTCTTTTTCTCCCCACCTCTCTCTCTCTCTCTCTCTCTCTCTCTCTCTCTCTCTCTCTCTCTCTCTCCCTCCCTTTCTCTCCCTCTCTTTCTCCCTATTCCTCTCACTTTCTCCTCACCTCTCTCTCTCTCTCTTTCACTTTTTCTCGTTCTCCCACCTCTGTCTCTCGCTTTCTTTTTCTCCCCCTCTGCCTCTCTCTCTCTCCTCACCCCGTCTCTCTCTCTCTCTCTCTCTCTCTCTCTCTCTCTCTCTCTCCTCTCTCTCTCTCCCTCCCTCTTTCTCTTTCTCTCTCTCCCCTCTCTCTCTCTCTCTGAAGACATTTAAACATTGAATAGGATGGTGTGGTGGACAGAGTCCCCCACATGTGCGTTTACGCGACATTTTGGCTTATAGTATCATCGGCCTTATATTACTATTGTGTAGGTTGAGTCCATATTACGCCTGTACTACAGGCATTTGTATCCTCATGAAAGCACAACCTTATCCCTGCCGAGCCATGTTCCCGCAAGGCTGGGTCCTTTGCTACTTTAGCGTACGCCGGCTGTGTATATAAGGAGCCAGGTTTTGGTCTCCAGAGGCAGTTCTCTACAGTAATTGTAACCCACCGGAGCGCGACCCAAGGGCACGCTGTCATCCTTGCGGTCGAGTAGTCTCGGAGCTCGAGCGCCCGACCTAGCCTAGGTCGACACTCGCACTAACCAGAATAAAACCAGAAAACACACTTGAGCTTGATTCACTCCCTCGTCACCATAGTCCAAGTAACGTACCCATTATATTACAATGGTCTTCTGTATGCCCCCCACCCCCACCATCCCAGGTTGAAATATATTAACCCGGAATATGTTCCAACTCTATCCGATAGTGTTACCAAAGCATCACATAAATGTGTGTGTGTATATATATATATATATATATATATATATATATATATATATATATATATATATAGTATGGAATAAACACTAGTTATAGCGATGTATTATTCTAGTATGAATAAATGATATTGTATTATTTACTTTTCGTGTACCTTGTGTATGCCCCCCACCCCCACCATCCCAGGTTGAAATATATTAACCCGGAATATGTTCCAGCTCTATCCGATAGTGTTACCAGAGCATCATATAAATGTGTGTGTGTGTATATATATACATATATATATATATATAGTATGGAATAAACACTAGTTATACCGATGTATTATTCTAGTATGAATAAATGATATTGTATTATTCACTCTTCGTGTACCTTGTGTAGGTGTACAATATATATTATGGCGTTAATTCTCCTTATGAGGGAGTTGGTCGAATTAGAGCCTAGTTTTAGACTATGTAGTTTCTCCCAACGTGCCCGGGACACGGTAGTGGTGTTCTTGTCCCCCCGTCATGGGGTAACAAGGAAAGATAAAGAGGAGTCAGAAGAGTGCTCAGCTTGAGATATAAGGAAGGGTAGTTGAGGTTAAAAGTTTGCAGTAAAAAATAATAAAAATAGATGCCTCTGGTCCGTAGGGGTTCATTCTTATCCCTATACTTCTCTTCCTCATCTTCCTCCTCCGTCTTTCTCCTAGTTTTCCTCTTCTCTCGGCCATTTTCTTCCTTTCTCTTCCCTCTTCCTATTATTCTTCCTATTCCCCTTTCCCCCCTCTTCCTCCACCTTTTACCTCCCTTCTCCATTTCTTTCTCCTATTCCTCCCTTCCGTTCTCCTCCTACTCCTTTTCATCCTCCTATTCCTCCCTCTTCTTTCTCCTGTCCTCGTCCTTCTTTTCTTCCTCCTATTCCTCCTTCTCCTTTCTCCTCTCCTCCTCCTCTTCTTCCTTTTCTCCTATTCCTCCTTCTCCTTTCACCTCTTCTCCTCCTCCTCTTTCTCTTCCTCCTCCTCTTTTTCTTCCTCCTATTCCTCCCTCTCCTTTCTTTCCTCCCCTCCCCCTCCTTCCGGAGATTTTCGATGATGAGAAGGAGTAAGAGAGTCTGACTTCGAGTTCCTCATCGTCTTCTTGTCTCTCATCATTTCCCAAGAAGTCTTCTCTCGAAACGGAATCACTTTTTGTTTCATTATCTTCTCGCGGGGCTCTCCCCCCCCCCTTCCCCCTTCCCCCCCTCTCTCTCTCTCTCTCTCTCTCTCATTCACTCCTCGTCCCTTTAGGAGAGGTTCTCAGACCGCTCCCTTTATTTATTTTTATTTACTTTTTTTTCGTCGCTGAAGATTATGCTGACGTCATTTCCTTTGAGATTCAGTGGAGGAACAGAGGGTCGAAAGACCCCCAGCCTGAAGAGGATCCTCATCGGTCGAGACCCATCCCCCTCCTTTCCTTAAACCTAAAGCTCACCCCAGAGATGGAATAAAACCGGATGACACCATCCACAGGGCCTCATCCATCCATACACCTATTCATCCATCCAAGAATATTTCTTTTCGTCTCGGCCTCATCCAGATGGAGTATATGGAGCCAGTGTCATCCTGTTTGGCAACCATCTGCCCCAGATGGATATCTCCACAGTTCTTCGTTGTCATGCACCTCTCTCTCTCTCTCTCTCTCTCTCTCTCTCTCTCTCTCTCTCTCTCTCTCTCTCTCTCTCCCTCTCTCTCTCCCTCCCTCCCTCACTCCCTGTTTCTCTCTCTCTCGCCCCCCTCTTTCTCTCTCCCTCACTCTCTCTTTCCCACTTTCCTTCTCTCTTTCCCTCTCTCTCTCTCTCTCTCTCTCTCTCTCTCTCTCTCTCTCTCTCTCTCTCTCTTTTTTCCCTTCTTATACCCTCTTCCCCCACCCCGACCCCTCACTTCTAACTCCCTCCCCTAAAACTCACATCCCTCTCCCCACACCATTACCCACACCCGTATCACCCAGAGCTCTCCTCCCTACCCGCATCCCTAACCCCTTACCCGCATCCCTAACCCCATACCCGCATCCCTAGATTCCTAACACTCACCCTATCCCCCTACAATCACCCTTCACCCCCAATCCACACCCTTAACTCCTACCATCCACACCCGTATTCCCGCGACGCACATCCCTATCCTCCCACCCTCTCCCTAGTCCCCCTATCCACACTCTTCACCCCCTACCTGCACCCCTATACCTTACCCGTACACTATACCCTCTACCCCCTCCCCCCTAACTCATCTGCAGTAATAAGCCCGTATATCTGGGAAAGAAAAAACACTCATCTCTATTTCCACAGAACTCCCTATTCTTCTTCCGGTTCCCCATGGACGGCTCCCTCCCTCCCTCCCTCCCCTTCCCCCCTCCCCCCTCCATTCTCTTCCCTCTCTCCCCCCCACTCATCCCCCGCCCACCCATTTCGCTCCAGAATACACTCTTCAGGTACATTGTCTCCTCTTGTTCTTCTTATTTATGTATTTTTTCTCACCCCACTTCCTATTCTTCCTTTTCTTCCTCCTCCTCCTCTCTTTCCTCCTCCTCACCCTCTTCTTCTTCCTCCTCCTCTTCATTCTTTTCGTCCTCTTTCTCGTTCTCCTTTCTCATCATCACTTGTCTCCTCCTTCTTCTCCTCCTCCTCCTCCTCCTCCTCCTCTTACTCTTCTTCCTCATCTTCCTCCACTTCCTCCTCCTGCTCGTATTCATTCGAGGTCTAACCAGGTCCTCATTACTGTCGTTCCCCTCCCGTCCCCCCTTCCCGTCCTTTTTATGAAAAGAACTTTCACCCACAAACATTGTTACCAACTTGGGGATCTGTACTGCCCGTGTGTGTGTATCTATGTGTACGTGTGTTTGTGTGTATATGTATGTGTGTGTGTGTGTGTATGTGTGTGCATGCGTGCGTATGTATGTGCAGTTTGTGCGTGTATGTGTGTGTGTGTGCGAGCATATGTTTGTGTGTGTGTTTATATATATATATATTATATATATATATATATGTGTGTGTGTGTGTGTATATGTGTGTGTGTGTGTATATGTGTGTGCATGCGTGCGTATGTATGTGCAGTTTGTGCGTGTATGTGTGTGTGCGCGCATATGTGTGTGTGTGTGCGCATATATGTGTGTATGTGTATGTGTGTGTTTGTGTGAACAAGTACCTTATATACTGTAATGTCATTCCATCCCTGCTTTCTATCTTAATATCTATCAACTGTACATGCACTGCACCTGTACAGTTAATATACTGCCCATATACTACCACTGTGTTTACAGTAGTCTCTACGGACAACATGCCCATGTGCAGTTACTGTACTTCCCATATACTGCCCCTATACTGTACTTGTAGCAGGCTCTACTGGTCGTACACTGCCTACATACTGCCCCATTACTGTCACTATACTGACAACAGTCTCTACTGCCCGGCAGCCTCGAGTACATTATAATCCCGCGTTCCCCCATAGAGTCGATATAGTGCCCCTATGCATACACTGCCGGGCACACAAGTTCTCTCTCTCTCTCTCTCTCTCTCTCTCTCTCTCTCTCTCTCTCTCTCTCTCTCTCTCTCTCTCTCTCTCTCTCTTTCTGTGTGTGTCTGGCTCCCCTTCTTTCACTCCCACCCCCTCTATCTGTCTATCTGTCACTTGTGTGTATGTGTGGCGGGAAGGGGGCTGTCTGTCTGTCTGCCCTTCTCTCTATTCCTCTTCCTCCCTATCTCTTTATCTATTAATCTCTCTCTCTCTCTCTCTCTCTCTCTCTCACTCTCTCTCTCGGTGTGTGTGTGTGTCTGGCTCTCTTCCCCCCCCCTCTCTCTCTCTTCACGTCCTTGCTTTCGTATGCATAGCTATCTTTATTTTTTTTTCTTTATTTTTTTTCATCTTCTTCTTTTGTTCCCTTGCTGGTCATATGCCCCCCTTTTTATGTACATGTACACGTCTTATGAACGGGAACGTTGTTATTGACGTATTCTTCACGTTCTCCTCATGTTCCTCAGGTTCTGCACGTTCTTGTTCTTGTTGTACACGTTCTTCTTCGCATCGTATACGTTCTTGTATACGTTCTACAGGTTCTTATTCACGTTCCTCACGTCCCTGTTCATGTTATGCAGTTGCTTGTTCACATTCTGGATGTTTTGTTCATACGTTCTTCAAGTCATTGTTCACGATTTGTACATCCATATCCTTAGTGTTCTACTTGTTCAAATGTTCTGTTCATCACTGCTGGCATGTTCTAGTAGGAAGCAGGCAAGGAAGGATGTCTGGTGTCGCCAACCGATTTTATTCACTTTGCTGGGCAACCTGGGACCTCAGCTTCACAGTCTTGCTTCTGGCTAGTCAACAGGCGACTCTAATCAGGTCAAAGGTCGATAATCTACGGATGCAGAGTTGTCTGTAACTGTCGAACGTGAATACGTTGCACAGCTTTAAACAACGACGCCTCTCCCCCCCGTCTCCCCCCCTTTCCCCCTCTCCCCCCACCCTCCAACTCTTTCTCTCCCTCCCCTCCTCTCCTCTCCCCTCTTGCGCTTGATTGTCCATAAGGATAGAAGCGATGGTGAAATATAGTCCATAACAACAACAGCCTTTCCTCTCACTCTCACTCACTCACTCAGTCTCCTATACCCAATTATTTTCCTCCTCCTCTTCCTCTTCCTCTTCTCCTCTTCTCTTCCTTTCCTTGTTTTTCTATTATTTCCCTCCTGCATTCCTCATCATTTTGATTAACTCCTCCTCTTCTTCCTCTTCCTTCTCCTCCTCCTCCTCTTCCTCTTCCTCTTCTCCTCTTCCTTGCCTTGTTTTTTCCTGTTCTTTCCCTCCTGCATTCCTCCTCTTCTTGTTTACCTCCCCGTCTTCCTCTATTTCCTCTTCTTCCTCCTCCTCCTCCTCCTCCTCTTTTCATTGTTATTCTGTTAATTCTCTTTTACATTTCCCTTCTTACTTTTTCGCTCCTCTTCTTCCTTTTCCTTTACCTATTCTTCTTCCTCGTATGACTTTCATGTCACCCCTACGGACTAGAGGCACGTTTTTTTTAATGATTGGAGATTAATTTCCACTCATGTAAGAAGATTGTTGGTCACTTTTAACTTAAATCTCTCCATCTATCCTCCTGCTCCTCCTCCTCCTCCTCCTCCTCCTCTTCTCGACCACCTCTGTTCCTCCAAACCTCCTTCGGCGCCATATTGTCCCTAGGGATAGAAGCGCTGGTTATCCTTCTTTCTTCCTCCTCCTCCTCCTTCACCTCCTCCTTCTCCTCCTCCACCTTGTCCTCCATTTTCCTCCTCCTCCTCTTCTTCTCTTCCTCTCCCCCTCCTCCTCCCCCCTTCTCCTTCTCTCTTTCACCCCCATCTCTGCCTTCTTTTTTTCCTCCTCTTCCTCCTACTCCTCCTTGTTCTCCATCTTCTCTTCCCATTTTCCTCTTCCGCCTCTTATTCCTCCCAGTCTCCTCCTCCTCCCCCTCCTCCTCCCTGGCGTCTCTCGCCTTTCTCCCCCTCCTCTCTCTTCGATGCCTCCCCTTTAATGCGTCCCTCTCCCCCACCCGCTCCATCTCTTCATCCCTCCTCCTCCTCCTCCTCCTCCTCCTGCCCCTCCTCTTCCTGTTGTCCCTCCTCCTCCTCCTTCTCCTCCTGCCCCTCCTCTTCCTGTTGTCCCTCCTCCTCTTCTTCCTCCTCTCCTTCCTGTCCCTCCTCCTCCTCTTCCCTCTCGCCGTCCTCGTCATCTTCCAGTCTCTTCTCTTCCTACTCCACCTCCTCTTCCTCCCCCTCTTCCTGTCCCTCCTCCTCCTCCCTCCCTGTCCCTCCTCCTCCTCCCCCTCTTCCTGTCCCTCCTCCTCTGTCGCCGCTGCCGCCACCACTGACCCGCATCCTTTCAGGAGGCTTAAACCCCCTCCCCCAAAAAAAAAAAAAAAAAAAAGGAAAATCCCACGGGTGACTCGAAACCCCGTGAAAATGTCGAGGATTTCCTCAAACCCGAATAAATTCGTCTGGCGTCCGTCAAAACAAAGTTCTTCAAATGGGGACTGAGCTTATATATATATATATAATATATATATATATATTATATATATAGAGAGAGAGAGAGAGAGAGAGAGAGGTGGGATTCTGGCAGGTTGACGTGCGTGGGAATAGGAAACACAGGAGTCTTAGTCTGAGTTTATTCCGTACTACTTTCAAAGATATTCTGTAATTTAGAAATTTCCAATAAAAAAAAAATTCTCATATACATATATATATATATATATATACCACACAATAGTGGGAATGCTTCTTAGGTCCGGAATTTTCCAATATTGGGAAGTTTTTATTCCTAATATTGGAGAACTTCGAGTTTTGGATTCTCAATAGATGGAACTGTTTATACTGACAACATTGTTATTAATATGATAATTGTTATGATTATAAGCATTATTATTATAATTTTTATTTTATTATTATTATTATTATTATGATTATTATTATGATTATTATTATTATTATTATAATCATTATTATTACTATTACTATTACGTGGGAGAAGAGAGACAGAAGGGAAGAGGAAAAGGAAAATAAAGAGGAGAGAAAACACAGGAAAGAAAGAAAAGGAGAGAAGAAAAGAAAACAAGAGACAAAAAAAGCGAAAACAAAAAGAAAAAGAAGAGAGGCGAGAATGAAGAAGAGAAGAAAATAAATTAAAAAGCGAAAAGGAGATGAGAGAATAGGGGATGACAAATATGAATCAAAAGAAGAGAAATAGCAACTCCCCCTTCCCCTCCCCCCTCAAGAAAGAAAAAAAGAAAAGAAAAAAAAATGGAGGGCCATTGCGACGTCAGCGCCCCAACCATTTGGGAATTGCCCTATGAAATATTAAAAAAAAAAAAAAAAAAAAAAAAAAAAAAAAAAAAAAAAGGAGAGAGAGAAGGCCGAGATAGTCTAGTGAGAAATTGATGCGAAATTGATGATTGAGATGGATAAAGACGAAAGAGTTCGAGCTCTCAATCCTTTTGAAAGCGGCTCTGTCGCCAGGCGATTTTAATCACCCGAGAGAATCGATCTCAGAACTGAGTAAAAATCATCTAAGGTTAGCCAGAATTCAATAACATAACCGCAGTACCGCCAAAATGAATAAATTGCGAATTGACAATAAAAACGAGAGAGGAAGATAAAAATGAAATAACGAAGATAATAAGAAGGATAATTGTGGGTAAATGAGTGTTAAAGAAGGACAGACAGGGGATGAAGAAAGGAAATAGAAGAAGGCGAGAGAGAGAAAGAAAGAGGAGGAGGAAGATAACGAATAAGACCGAAAAAGGAGATGGAGAAGAATCGAAAGAGGAGACTGAGGGAGAGGAGAGGAGGAGGAGGAGGAAGATGTGGAGGAAGAGGAGGCACGATCAAGGGGAGTGTGTGGAGGAGTGGAGCAAGAGGTGGAGAACGAGGGTGGAGCGTCGAAGGAGGGGAAAGAGGGAGGGAGGGAGTAGGAGGTGGAGAGCTAGGGTTGGATGTGGAGGTGGATAGATGGAGGACGAAGGGAGAGGCGTAGTGGAGGGTGCGTAGGGGTGGAGAAGAGGGTATTTTGATGTAATTTTCTCGTTCGTAACCAGCGCATCTATCCTCGGGAACAACATGACGTCGAAGAAGAAGTGGTCGAAGGGGAGACATTTAAGAAGTCCAGGAAGCAGAACGAAGTACGAAAATCATCAGCATTCTTCTTTGAGTGGAGATCAGTCTCCAGTCATAAATGAATGCTAAGTGGCTCTGGTCCGTAGAGGTGTCACTAACCCCCCCCCCAAAGGTATTGGCTGCATTAAACTCATGAAGTCAATACTCCATTTAGGGGGGGGGGTGAGTGAGGTAGGAGGTATGGAGGAGGTGGAGGGTAAGGGAGGCGGGCTGTGGTGGGGAGGAGAGGAAGGAGGAAGATGACCAGGGAGAAAATGGTTGTGAAGAGAAAACAAATCTTGGAGGATGCAAGAAGGAGAAAATGGAGGTTTTAGAAGAACAGTGTGGAGGGGGAGGGGGAGGAAAGGAAGGGAAGAGGAGGAGGAGGAGGCGGCGCTGGGAGGAGGAATATGGAGAGAAATGATTTCCTGGTGGAGGAGGAGGAGGAGGAGGAGGAGGAGGAGTGAGTAATGTAGTAGGTGGAGGAGAAGGAGGAAGTGGAGGGTGAGCTCTCATGAGGAGCCAGGCAAAGAGACGAAGGTGGAGGGCTTGGGGAGAAGTATGGAGTATCGTGTGGAGGGCGATGGAGGTGGAGTGGAGGAATCGCTGTTTTATTCGGTCATAACAACTCCTTCGGTAATGCGACACGCCGACGCTCGCGCAGCCATCTCGTCGTCGTCCCCCGCGTCGGGATTTGACGCGAAGAGGAGGAGGAGGAAGAGGAGGTGGAGGTGGAACAAGGAGAGGAGGAGAAGGAAGAAGAAGAAGAAGAGGAGGAACAAGGAGAGGAGGAGGAGAAGGAAGAAGAAGAGAAAGAGGAGGAGGGTGATGGTAATGATGATGATCAAGAGGAGGTGGACCAAGGAAAGAGGAGAAGGAAGAAGAAGAGAAAGAGGAGGAGGGTGATGATGATAAGGAGGAGGTGGTGGAACAAGGAGAGGAGGAAAAAGAAGAAGAGGAGAAGGGGAAGATGATGATGAGGATGAGGTGGTGGAACAAGGATAGGAGGAAAAGAGGAAAAAGAAGAAGAAGAGGAGGAGGAGGAGGTGGACCAAGGAGAGGAGGAGAAGGAAGAAGAGGAGGAGGAGGAGGTGGAACAAGATGAGAAAAAGGAAGAAGAAGGGAAGGAGGAGGGTAATGATGAGGAAGAACAGGTGGTGGAACAAAGAGAGGAGGAATAGGAGGAAAAAGAAGAAGAGGAGGAGAAGGGTGATGATGCGGAGGAGGTGGTGGAACAAGGAGAGGAGGAGGAGAAGGAAGAAGAAGAGGAGAAGGAGGAGGGTGATAATGAGGAGGAAGAGGAGATTGACCCAGGAGAGGAGGAGGAGAAAGAAGGAGAAGGAGGAGGGTGATGATGATGATGATGAGGAGGAGGTTGAACAAAGATAGGAGGAGAAGGAAGAAGAAGAGGAGAAGGAGGGCGGTGATGATGAGGAGGAGGTTGAACAAAGAGAGGAGGAGAAGAAGGAAGAAGAAGAGGAGAAGGAGGACGGTGATGATGAGGAGGAGGTGAACCAAGGAGAGGAGGAGGAAAAGTAAGAAGAAGAGGAGGAGGAGGAAAATGGTGGTTAGGAGGAGGTGGTCCAAGGAGAGGAGGAGAAGGAAGAAGAAGAGGAGGAGGGTAATGATGGTGAGGAGGAGGAAAAGGAAGAAGAAGACGAGGAGGAGGAGGATAAAGGAGAGGGTGAAGGTGATGAGGAGGAGGAGGAAGGAAGAAGAGGAGAAGGAGGGTTGGTCCGCTTTCTCACCCGTGTCGGTATTTGCCGCGAGGAGGAGGAGGGTGGGGAGGAAGACGAGAAAGAGGGCTGGGATGTAGAGGAGGAAGGGGAAGAAGAAGATGGGAGGAGGTGAGGAAGAACAGAAGGACCAGGAGTTAGAAGAAGAAGGAGGAGGAGGAGGAGAATGGGAATTTCAGAACTAATTGAGATGTGGCAAAGTGGGAGAGGGGGGTGAACGTGGTGGGGGACCTTGGGAACGAAAAGGGGGGAGGGGAGGGGAGGGGATGGGAGGAAAGAAGAAGAAGAAGAAGAAGAAGAAGAAGAAGAGGGCAATGGAGGGCAAATCGGGCGAGGATTAGTGTCTCTTCGAGCCTCTGCGGCTGCTAAGGTCAACATCAAAGGATGCGGATGGGCAGGAGGAGGAAGAGGAAGAGGGGTTAGGAAGACGAGGAGGAGGAAGAGGAAGGAAGGTTAGGAAGACGAGGAGAAGGATGAAGAAGAGGATGAGGTAAGGATGAAAATGAGGAGGGAGAGGAGAATCGGGATGAGGTTGAAGAAGAGGAGGATGGTGGGAGGTTAGGAAGACGAAGAGAAGGATGAAGAAGAGGATGAGGAAGAGGAGAACGAAATTGAGTGTGAAGGTGAGGATGAGGTTTAGGGAAATGAGGAGGAGGAGGAGGAGGAGGGCTGAAATGTGGAGGAATTGGCGAAGGAAAATTGGGTGGAGTAGGACTGGTAGTTGTAGTTGGAGGAGGAGGAGGAGAAACATCAGTCGGAACGAAAATCTACAAAGTACACACCGCGTTGAAAGGGGCTTAAAAGCTTAATTAACCCTCTCCTTGGAAGTGGAGTTAAAAAGAAGAAAAAAAAAATCCTAACCAAAGGGTGACCCTAAAAATGACGTGACCATATGGCACCCGGAGGCAAAGAAAAGTAGTGTTAACCTTCCTTGAAGAATTTTAATGTGGCCAATTACAGACTGTTTTATTCAGAAGGGGTTGGGGGTTGGGTTAGGGGGTACTAATTGAATATACCCCCTTCCCCCATCCTTAGGACCCCCCCCTTGACCCCCCCCTCGTTTCGGTATGATCACATGGCGCCCACCAAAACAAAATTAATAAGGTATGGCAAGTTGAGAATCGATCGACCAAGCGAGTAGTGGTCCGGTAGTTAACGTGCACTGCCCGATGTCCTTCTTCAGAATGACCTTAGTAAGGCCCCTGACCAAGAACACGTTGATAACAAAAGGCCATACATTTAAAACCTTTCGCCAACTCTGGCGAGCATTTTATGAAAATAGAAGGTAGAATTGTACTAACATGAACTTTAACTCGAACATGAGATGAAATACAACTTCGTAAGGGTGGATGGACTAAGGGTTCCCCTTGGAATTCACATAGTGTAGGATCCTCCGAAGGGGATATATATATATATATATATAATATATATATATATATATATATATATAGATATATATATATATATATATAGACATATATATATATACATATGTATATATATATATATATACTCGTATACACACACATATATTTTTTCTACAAAGGGAGTATAGGATCCACCGAAGGAGATTTTTGCTTCAAAGGGCATGTAGGATCCACCGAAGAAGATTTTTTTTTTAACAAAGGGCATGTGTGATCCACCGAAGGGGTAGATCTCCCACAAAGGGCACGTATGATCCCCCCGAAGGAGAGATTTCTACAAAATGGATATATGATCCTCTGAAAGGGAGCTTAAATGATCTTCCGAAGGGGATGGTCGCCAGAAAGGTCTTGTCATGAAACTGTTGACACCCTTCCTCTCCGGGTGGTACTTTTCTTTATCATTCTGTTTGTCGCCGGGCGATTTTATTCAGTTCTGTGATATCCCACTCTCCATAGCCAAAGGGGCAGTCACTTGGAGGAGGATGGAGATGAGGAGGAGAGAAAGACGACCAGGGGGAGAAGAAGGAAGATAAGGAGGGCGAAGAGAAAGAAGAGAAGGAAGACGAGGAGGGGGAGGAGAAAGAAAAGAAGGAAGACGAGGAAGGGAAGATATGGAAGACGAGGAGGAGGACTAAGGAGCACGGGCAGGCACACGACGACGACGACGACGGGCCGACCTAAGCAGCAGGGGAGGTTGTGTCCGTGACGTCATAAAAGAATACAAAGAAAGGGAAGACCTTCACCCCCACTACTCCAACTCCTCCTACTTCTCTTCCTCCTCCTCCTCTTCCTCCTCCTCCTCTTCCTCCTCCTCCTAGTCCTATTCCTCCTCCTCCTCTTCTTTTCTCGTGGACTGGCTCACACTTCCCCTTTCCATCCCTCCTTCCCTCCCTATTTTCTTCCCTCCTTTCCTCCTTCTCCCTCCCCCCTCCCCTTCTCCTCTTCTCCTCCCCTCCATACTTTCATGCATTTATCTTTCCACTCCTACCTCATTCCTTTCCTCCCTCCCTCCCTCCCTCAGTCCTTCCCTTCCTCCTTCCCTTTGCCCTTTCCTGTTCCTTTTCCTCCCTCCTCCCTCCCTCCATTCTTTTCCTCCCACCATCCTTCTTCTTCTTCTTCCTTTTTCCTCCCTCTCACACCTCTCTCGCCCTCCCCTTCCTCAATCCCTCCCCTTCTTCTCCCGTTCCCTTTCCTCTTCCCCTCCCCTTACTCTCCCCATCCCCTTCCCCTTCCCTCCATCCTCCTTCTCCCTCGTTTCCTCCTTTCATCGCTTCCTGTCCTTCCTTCCCTCCTTCTCTCACTCCCTCTTTCCCTCTCCTCCATCGCCTTCCCTCTTTCCATCTTCCTTTCTTTCCCTTCCCTCCCTTCCTCTCCCACCACCCCCTCCTCCCCATCCTTTCTTCGACCTCGACGTGGCAATTCTCTTTTTTCTCTCTCTCTTTCTCTTTTACTTCCTTTGGACCACGAAGGTTTCACCTTTTTTCTCGGGACTTGGAGTCCTCCTCCTCCTCCTCTTCCTCCTCCTCCTCCTCCTCCTTTTCAACAAGTTCCTCCTCCGCCCCCTCACGCCTCCTGCAAACCCCTTCGCTACCTGGAAAGATTCTTGAGTTTTAATAAAATCGCCCATCGGCAGTTTGAATGAAGGGAAAAGTACCATCCAGCACGGAAGGTCTCTCTCTCTCTCTCTCTCTCTCTCTCTCTGTGTGTGTGTGTGTGTGTGTGTGTGTGTGTGTGTGTCCTTACCAACTCCCCACCTCCTCTGTTCTTGCTGAACATTCCATCCATTCCAATGTGACGCCTTCTATCTCCATCCACTTCTCTTCATTCTCCTCCTCCTCCTCCTCCTCTTCTTCCTCCCTTCGCAACCTCGACCACTACCCCTGCTCCGGTGTAATCGACCGCCCCCCCCTCCCCTCCCTCTCTCCCCCTCCCTTCCTTCCTCCTCTCACATATAGTCTACTCGGCTGTTCCTGCATCTACTTCCTCTTCATCCATCTCACCCTCCACTTCCTCCTCCTCCTCTTCCTCCTCGTCCTCTTCCTCCCCTTCCTTTTTTTGTTCAATCCTTCCTCCTTCCCCTCCTCCTACTCCTCTTCCTCTGCCTCTCTTCCTCACTTCCTCGCTTTAATACATTTTTCACCATTGTTACCACCACCACCACCTAAATGACCCCTTCTAATCACTTCACCCTCCGCTCCGCCAGTCCCACCACATTTCCTCTTTTTTTTTCTTTATTTTTTCTCTTCCTTTCGTTTATTTATTCTTCTAACCCTTCTCGTCCCCTATTCTTCCTCCTTCTTCTCCTTCTCCTCCTCATCCACGTCCTCCTTTTACTTATTCTTAATTTCCCTTTGTGTGTGTGTGTGTGTGTGTGTGTGTGTGTGTGTGTGTGTGTGTGTGTGTGTGTGTGTGTGTGTGTGTGTTTATCTCCTCTTCCTCTTTCTTTCCTCTTG
The DNA here is from genome assembly GCF_046742065.1 of Oratosquilla oratoria. Taxonomy (NCBI): domain Eukaryota; kingdom Metazoa; phylum Arthropoda; class Malacostraca; order Stomatopoda; family Squillidae; genus Oratosquilla; species Oratosquilla oratoria. Next base: position 37,991,960 of record NC_134817.1, on the reverse strand, counting down.
TTCATCTTCCTCTATTCTTTGTCTTCCTTTTTCTCATTCTTCCTCTTCCTCCTCTTCGTCATTACCCTCCTTGTGCTCGTCCTCCACATTTTCCTCCTTTTTTGTCGTTCCACTTCCTCCTCCCCCCCCATTCCTCCTCTCATATCTTTCTTCCTCTCCCCCTCCTTTCTTCTTTTCCTCCTCCTTCACTTCCCCTTCTTCCCTCCCCTCCTCCCCTCTTCTTAATCTCACGGAACTTGTTAGTTTTCCCAGATCCTCCTTCCCCCTCTCCCCCCTCCCCACGTCCTTCGACTTATCTCTTGTTGCCCTTCTCCCCTCCCTCTCCTCCTTATCCCTTTTTTTCTTTTCCTCTTCTCCTTTCTCCCCTCTCTTCTGTCTCCTCCCTCTCTCTTCCTTTCCTCCTCCCCTCTTCTCCTTCCTCTTCTGCTCCTCTTTTTTTTAATATACTATATATAACTTCCTCCTTTCCTGATTCCTACTATTTCATCTCATATACTGACCTCTCCTCCTCCTCCTCCTCCTCTCCCTCCTCCTCCTCTTTCTTCTTCCTCTCCATGAATCGTACGATATATTGCCTGACGTCGTCGGCGTCGGCGTCGCGTCGGCGGTCGCGTGTTGGCCTTCCCCTCCCCGTCCCCGTCCCCCTTCGTCTCATTTCATATCGACTTCGCGGGGAGGCGGCGGCGGCGGCGACGCGGCGACTGCGTCGTCAGCGTCGTGGCGTCTCTCTCCCTCTCTCTCCCTCACTCTTCCTCTCTCTCTCTCTCTCTCTCTCTCTCTCTCTCTCTCTCTTTCTTTCTTCTCTCTCTCTCTTTCTTCTCTCTCTATATCTTCTCTTTCTCTCTCTCTCCTTCTCATCCCTCACTTTCTCCTCACTAGTCCACAATTATTCTCTTTACTACCTCTCTCTCTGGGCCAGCGAGTCACGCAGCTCTTATAATCTCATCTCTCGGCGCGGATAGCGCCTGCCCTCCTTCCTCTCCTCCTCCTCCTCCATCTCTCTCGCTTCGACGCCCTCCTCCTCTTTCTCCTCCTCTCTCCTTCCTCTTCTCTCCTTCCCCTCCTTTCTCTTTTCTCCTCCTCTCTCCTCTCTCCTTCTTTCCCTCCCTACCTCCTTTTCCTCCCGTCCTTACTCCTCTTCCTTCCTCCTATTCCTCCTCCTCCTTCCCTTCCTATCTTCCTCGTCCCCTCCTTCTTCATCTTTCTATCTCTTCCTCGTTTTATTCTGACCTTCCTCCCTCTCTTCCTTCCCCTCCTTTGCCTCTCTTCCTTCTCCCCTCCTGTCTTCCTTCTTTTCTTCCTCCTCCTTTCTTTCTTCTACTCTTCCTCTCCTGCTCTCTCATCTCTCTTCTTCCTCCTCCTCTTTCTCCTCCTTCCTTCCCTCTTCTCTTCTCCATCCTCCCCTCCTCCTCCTCCCCCCTCTTCTTCTTTTCCTCCTTTCCCTTTTTCTCCTCTTCCCTTTCTTTACTTCTCTTTCCCCTCCTACCCTCCTTCTCTCTACCCCCCTCCTTCCCACTCCCCCCTCCCCCTCCCCTCTACTCTTCCCCCCTCCTCTCTCTTCTCTTCTTCTCTCTTCCCTTCTCTTCTTTCCTTTTCCTTCCTTCCCATCTTCCCTTCCTTCCCTTCCTTCCTTCCCTTCCCTCCTTCCCTTCCCTTCCCCTCCCTCCCCTTCCTTCCTTCCTATTCATTCCTTCTCCCTTTCTTACCTTCGCTTCCCTTCCCCTCCGCTTCTCTCTCCTTCCTTACCCTCCCTCCCTCCCTTTCCTTCCCTTCCCTCCTCTTTCTTTTCTCCATTCCCTCTTCTTCCTCGTCTCTTTCTCCCCTCTCTCCCTCTCCACATGCACTCCTCCACAACTCTCTTCTGCCTCCTTCCCTCCACTCCCTTACCCAGATGTTCTCCTTTCTCCCTCCATCACTTTCCCTTACCCTCTAATTCCATTCCTTCTCTCTCTCTCTCTCTCTCTCTCTCTCTCTCTCTCTC
>NC_134817.1:37689599-37989479 GCF_046742065.1 Oratosquilla oratoria | reverse complement strand
TCTCTCTCTCTCTCTCTCTCTCTCTCTCCGCCCCCACTCCTCCAATATTTTTCCCCTTCTTTTATATCTCGTCCATTCCACTCTTTTCTCTCCTCTCTCTTTCTTTCTCCCTGCCTCTCCTCTCCTTCCCTTCCCCTCTCCTCCCCTCCCTCTCACAGCCTCTTTCATTCACCGCCCCTCTTCCCCTCCCTCCCCTTCTCTCCTTTGTCCTCCACCTCCACTCCCTTCCCTCTTCCTCCCCCTCCCATTTCCTTCATTTACCCTTCCCTTCGCCTTGCGTCCCCTGCGTCCAGTTCCCTTCACGTCGAAGGGATTTCGCCAGAATAAAATGAATAAGTAGAAATCCTCCGAGGGGCGGCCAGACGGCAATGCACGGCACATTAGACAAAGGTGGCCCTATCAGGGAGCCCATTCTGCTCTCTCTCTCTCTTTCTCTTTCTCTTTCTCTCCGTGCGACACCGGCGCTAGTGTCCAAAAGGATAGAAGCGCTGTTAAACTATGGTCCTAAACTACCAACCAATATCTATGTCCTTCACTCTCTTTCTCTCCCCTCTTTCTCTCTCTCTCTCTCTCTCTCTCTCTCTCTCTCTCTCTCTCTCTCTCTCTCTCTCTCTCTCTCTCTCTATGTGTGTGTGTGTGTGTGTGTGTGTCTATCTCTCTCTCTCTATCTCTCTCTCTCTCTCTCTCTCTCTCTCTCATTCTCTCTCTCTCTTCCCTTTCCTTCCCCTCTCTCTCTCTCTGTCTATCTATCTCTCGCCCTCCCTCTCCCCTCTTTCTCTCCTCTCTCTCCCTATCTCTCTTTCTGCCACTCATTCACTCGCTCTCTGTGTCTCCCGCCGGAGGGACATCTTCTTGGCCAGCATCCTTAGCATGGGAACGCACAGGACTGGCAGACTGCCCAGACCGAGAGGAGGGTCGGACTAGATGGCTGGAAACTACGCCGATGTGCTGAAGTTCATAGAAAGAAGTTCTTTTCAGGTGCTGAAGTTTGTGGTCGTAGGTTCTGAACCTCCTCCCGGTTGACATTCTCGCATCGACGACCTTGGGGGAGAGGGGGGAAAGGAAGTGTGTTTGTTGGGGGGGGGAAGAGCCATGGTGGGGGAAACTATTGCCCTGCATTAGACTCCACTCCCATTTTCCTTCCCCCCTCCCTCCTTCTCTCCTTCCCTCCCTCCTACCTTATCTTCTTCACTCCCGCCTTCCCTCACTCCTTCCCTACCTTTACCTACTTCCCTCTTTTCCCTCCATCCTTCACTCCCTCCCACCCTCCTTCCCTCCCTACTTTCTTCCTTACCGCCTTCCCTTATTCCTCCCCTACCTTCTTACCTTCTTCCTTCCCTCCCTCCTTCCCACCTTCCCTCCCATCCTCCCTCCCTCTCTACCTTCTTCCCTCCCTCCTTCCCTCACTCCTTCTCTACGTTCTCCCCTCCTTCCTTCTCTTCTTCCTTCACTCTTTCCCTCCCTCCTTCCCGCCTTCCCTCTCCCTCCTTCCCTCCCTACCTTCTTCCCTCACTCCTTCTTTACCTTATTCCATCCTTCCTCCCTCTCTCTCTTTCACTCATTCCCTGCATCCTTCTTATCTTCCTTCCTTCCCTCCTTCCCTTCTCCCCAACTGTGGGGCGCCGGGGGGAGTTTGGCGGGAGGGAGAAGAGTCAGTCTCTCTCTTTTTGTCCTCTCGCCTGCCTGCCTGCCTGCCTTCTTTCTTCAGAAGACAAATTATCCACACTTGTCCTCCTTCTTCCCCTACTCCTCCTCCTCCTCCTCCTCGTCCTCTTCTTCATACTCTTTCCCTCCCATGCTCTCACTCTTTCTCATACTCTTCCTTCTCCTCCTCTTCCTCCCACTCTACTCCTCCCCCCTACTCCTTCTTGTACTCCTCCTCCTCCTCCAACTCCTTCTCTTTGGTCCTTCCTCGCCTCTTTCCTCCCCGGCCTGCCTTTGCCTCTCCTCGCTTCGCTTCGCTCCTCTTCGCCTCTCCTCGCCCGCCACCGCCGCCGCCGCCAGGCCTCCCGTTCGTTCCCTTCTGTCCGTCTGTCTGTCTGTCTGTCCGTCCGTGTCGCCCAGACGTCAGGGTCTCCCCGTCTCCGGAATTGCGCTCTCATTGTCCTCCTCCTCCTCCTCCTCCCCCGTCTCCTCGTCCTCCCCCTCCTCCTCCTCTCCTGTTCACTTTCTCTCTCTCTCTCTCTCTCTCTCTCTCTCTCTCTCTCTCTCTCTCTCTCTCTCTCTCTCCTCTTCCCCCTTATCTTTTCGTTTGTCCTTCATTTGCAATGCCTTTTCTTCTCTTCCTCTTCTTCTGCCCTCCATCTCTGTTCCTCCTCCTCCTCCACTTCATTCCTCACATATTTGTTTACTTCTGCCTTCCTTCTCCCTTGTTATTGCGCACCTCATCTTCTTATTCTTCTTGTTCTTCTTTTCCTTCTTTACCTTCTTCTCCTCTTTTTCTTCCTCTTCCTTTCCTTCTCCCCCTCCATTCCTAATCACCTCCTCTTTCTCGTCACCTTTGCTCTCTTCCTCCATCCCCTCTCCTTCTTCCCCTCCATCACACTTTTCTCCCTCTCTCTCCCTCCTCCTCCTTCCCCTCCCCATCCTTCTCTCCTCTCCCCTTTTACCATCTTCCTCTTCTTCTCCCTCCTCCTCTCCTTCTACCACTTCTTTCTCTCCTTTCCCCTTTTCCCTTCTCTCTCCTGTTCCTCTTCCTCCCACTTTTCTCACTCCCCCTCCCCCCTCCCTTTGCTTCTTTCCCTCCTCATCTTCTCCCTTTCCCCTCCATCCCCCCATCCTCCTCCTTCCCTCTCCCCCTCCTTTCCTTCCTCTCGACCACCTACGCTCCCTTACCCAATTGGGATCACCTTCTTCCCCCGACATCGGGGAGGGAGGGGAGGGGAGGGGAGTGAGAGCGGGTGCAGCTCATCCTCCTCGGCGCCAATTTCCTTTTTTCTTCGTCGCCATCAAATGCGCGCCTAAAGGATGCAATATCTTGCAGAAGTCGTTTCCATTTGTCCCCGACTTCTCTCTCTCTCTCTCTCTCTCTCTCTCTCTCTCTCTCTCTCTCTCTCTCTCTCTCTCTCTCTCTCTCTCTCTCTCTCTCTCTCTCTCTCTCTTCTTTTTCTGTAAGGCTCCTCGTGTAGGTGACGCCATTGCAAATATTCCCTTCTGCCGGATGTGACGTGGCGTTTTCCGTGTCAGAGAATTTTTATTTTTATTTTATATATTTTTTTCGATGTTTTGTTTATGTTGCCGCAGATGTTGGTGTCCTGCGATATATATTTTTTTCTTTCTCTTCTTTTTTCCTATTTGTCTTTTTTATTTCATTTTATTTTCCTACAACCGTACGACTCGTGGAAAAGTAGGAAAGGCCTTTGTTCAGCAGTGAACCACAAATGGCTGGCGATGGAGGCACCCCCCTCCCCCCAAGGACCTTAGAAAATACCCCCCCCCCTTCGTCCCTTTCCAGTAATCTCCCCCCAACCCCCTTGCCCACTTTAGTAATCTCTCACTCCCTTTCTTCCTCCCCCTCCTCCTTTAGTAATCTTTTCTCCCTCTTCTGCCTCCTATCCCCCCTTTCTACCCTTCATTCTCCCCTCCTCTTATCATCCCTCTTCTTCTTCCCCTTCCCTTCTTTCTCCCCTCCCCTTACATTCCCCTCCCCCGCCGTCCACTCAAGTAATGTCCTAGTCCCCCCTTTTCCCCCCTCCCGCCCAGCCTAGTAACCTCCTGCTCCCCCCACTCTTTCTCCCCAAATTTTCCCCCATCCCCCCACCTGTCACTCCTTTTCACCTGTTGGTCGAAAGGCTTTGTGTATAGACCCCCAAGTCACACCGTCTCGCTCTTCTTGAGAGGTGTCGGGAGGAAGAAGGGGAGTAAAGAGGGAGGGGGGGTGAGGTGTCCTAACAGTAGGGAGTACCTGTGGGGACTAAAGTTCGTTCCCTAATCCCTTCCACACCGGTTGGTCCTTCTCCTTTTGATTCATTGTGTCGCTGTTTTTTTTTTTGTGTTTTTTTGTTTTTTTTTTTTATTCCTCATCAGAAGTGTTATGGTCTGCCTCCATCGCTCCCTCCCATACCGTGTGGTATGTTACCTCTTACTCTGAGTGCCGTCAGGTGATTTTATTCATCTCCCACGGCACTCCTTCGCTAGGTCGACGCGTGTTCACTTGCCATTATGAAATGAACACAACATACACCCCGTGAACACACACAACCAGTGTTGCCAGATAGGCTATCCCTCGTTAATGGCGTTATCACACTGAGCTATTTTTCCTTCAACCCCCAATTAATCGGCGGTACCAGAACTATGTCCGCCGTAAAATCACAATGGTAAACTATTTTGTTTTCTCAACAAAAATACATAGAATGTCATTTGATACGTTGGAACAGAATTAATTTCCTCCAGCATATCAGATTCCTTTCCGAAACCTGCGGGATGCAAATTGGCCCCAACAGTCGCAGGAAAAATAGCCCAGTGTGATGACGCCTTTACTCGCTGGAGTACGAGGAAATATGACCAATTGTATCTGTCCTATCATTATGCCCCCCCCCCCTCTCGCTCCGATGACGCACCTCATATATTTTGTTATGGCTAACGCCACATGGTTTTATTCAGCTACAGGGGGAACCACGAAAATGAATGGAATAGACTCACCGGAGCCAGAATAAGGAACAAAGATGACGCCAGGCACGGAAGGGATGACACATAGACTGGATCATACAGGAATCGACCCTCAGAAATAGCAAAATAAATACGTGAATAAATAGGTAAATACATAAACAGATGAATAAATGAACTGAATTGATAAATAGATTAATCCCCGTCCCTACGCATTTCAGTGATGTTTTCTTTCCCGTTGCTTCCCATCATTCGTAACCTATTTCATCCTATTTTATCTACATATTTCAAAGAACGGAAAAAGGCAAATAGCAATGATCATAATAATAGTAATAATAATAACAACAACAACAACAATAATAATACTATTAGTAATTAATAATTACATATATATATATATATATATATATATATATATATATATATATACTGTACATATATATATATATACCAAAAGTTTTTCCCCTATATAAGGGAGTTACCCAAGTCAAAGGGCACATACCCACTCCCATTCCACTCCCATTCATCATCCTTTCCTCTCATTTTAGCTCCTTGTGGAGCCAATAATAATAATAATAATAATAATAATAATAATAATAATAATTATAATAATAATAATGATAATAATTATAATAATAATAATGATAATAATAATGATGATAATGATAATAATAATAATAATAATAATAATAATAATAATAATAATAATAATAATAATAATGATCATCATATGGCCGCAAAGGACCATTCTGAAAGGAGATCATATTACCCGTTCAGAGTCAAATTCCATTTGGACAAGAAGTTTTGAAAGTCACTAAAGAAAAATCAGAACGAAAACGACCAAAAAAGAAAAAAAAATCAGAAATCAGGGAGCAGAGGAAGAGGGATAGCTGGAAATCAAACTTACCTTTCCTAACTTAGCCTAACTTGACCAATCAAACATCTCTCTGGGTAGGTGATCGGGGTTGGTGGCGAATTGTCCCCATAACCGGTGAGCTTCAGCGTTGGGGTCATAAAGACGAAGAACTCAAAAATGTGCACAGATTGGGGCGACTCCTTTTGGCATGTGGGCTTCAATATGATCCCCTTTCCCTACACACACACACACACACACACACACACACACACACCGTGCTCGACCAGAGTTCGAGTCTCGCCCAGGGATGAAAATTTCATCATCGTTTTACTGCGAACCGGTACTCTAACTCTGATGGGCAAGGAATTATATGTGTATGTGTGTGTTGTGTAAGGTCACAGCATTACCCATATATCGGTCCATATATACTGCAAGCTCTGAGCTCTCATCTGGAGGGTAATAGCTATGGATTACAAGTCCAACACGTGATCCAAGACTATGGTGGTTAATCACACACTCACACACAATTTGAGGGCGCAGTGGTAGAGTTTCCGGCCGTCATTACGGCTGTCCGGGTTCGAATCCTAGCCAGGGCTGAAATAATTTCAGTGCCGCTGCGCTACGAGTCGTTACTCCAACTCGTGGGCGGGGAATTGGGGGTGTATGTGCGTTTAAAGTCACGGCATTACTCACAGATTGGTTATTTATGAGCTCTGAACTCTCTTCCGGGAGGGAAATAGCTATCGATCACGAGTCCAACACGTGATCCAAGACAATGGTGAACCATGTTGAATCACACACACGCATGCACACACCCTCTCTACCCCTTCCCTATTGTGGATCTACAAAGGATAATGCATATTTTTTCTGCCTGGCGGTACTTATCCTTTTTATTTTTACTCCCACTAAGGACCGGCAAGGGTACACGGACACGCAACTAAAATTATAGTTATTACTGTTATTACTAATCGCAACAGCAACGCCATTCACAATCACAATTTCATAAAAACCGCAGTTGCATTTTCGTTGTATTCGCAATCGTAGTGTCCGGTATCATCGCAATCGCAGTGTAAACAAAGAGGAAGGGGCCACCTGGCTGAGGGTGCTTCAGTCGACCCTCTGTCCATCATGCACAAAACTATTGATTGAGATCCCTTTCACCTCGCCTGATCAATATGTACCCGACATTACGTCACCACATGTACCGTCGCGTCACGTGACTCACGGACCATTGGTCATTGTACGTTTTCCTTTGTACAACTTGGACCAATAAACCTAGGGAGTATTTTTTTTTATTATCAGTCTATTCGTTGTTTTTTATTCATTTAATAATTTATTTAACTATTCATCAATTTGTTTAATCGATTTGCTTATGTTGGTGAGGTACAATGGGTAGAAAAGACTGTAGGTTTAGTTATTATATTCGTAACAAATAAGCGAAGATACCTTGCCATGGAAAAGCATGTCATTAGAATAGATTGCATTGACAAACCTTGTCTTTAAAATAGATTCCAGAGGCAAAACATGTCCTTAAAATAGATTGCAAAGGCAACGCATACCCTTAAAATAGGTTCCAATTGCAAACCTTGTCCTTAGAATAGATTTACAGTGTCAAAGCACGGTTTTAAAATAGATTGCACTGGAAAGGCATGTCCTTAGACCAAATTGCATTGGCAACGTATTATCTTAAAATAGATTGCAATTGCAAACCTTGTCCTAAGAACAGATATTAATGGTAGAATATATCAATCTTGGAGCTTTTAGAAAACGAGGAAAGAAATAAGATAAGATAAATACAAAGAAATTCATATAAACGAGCATGGAAACATATAGATTTGATTGATAATACTCCAAATTGCTCAGGCGTTTATCCAACCCAATATTGAGACAGAGAACTGTTACAAATCATTGCCTCATAGTTAAATGTATCTATTCCTCTCACGACTTACGCGATGGTCGAGGTTGTTTCTACCTACCTCAAGACTCAGACAGCTTGAAGCCATTGTTCCTGGTCAGGTTAGAGTATATATTTAATCCTTAACAACAGAGATAACGAAGGACACGGGACCTCAGTTAGGGAATACTCACGAGTGATTTTATTATCTCAGGTAAGGTTGTGTTGACCCAGCCGGTCTCGGCACCTTATCTCCTCGAAGGGAAAGTCTTCGATAAGGACGGTCGGGGTTGGAGATAAGCTCGTCTTCGTCATGTCACATATTCATAGAGGAAATATGCACGCACGGATGTACTTTGGAGATGGATGAAATAGCGTGCCGGCTGCCAGAATAAAAGGAGGATTACGTGTCCCATAATGGACTGGTTGAGTTTGTCAGACGATGGATGGATGGTGTTGGCTTCAGGAACTGACTTTAGTGAGCCAATAAGATATTTGTTCATGTGTATCTGTTTATTATATTATTGTGTTTATATTTATCTTTATTTATCATATTTATCTTGTGCTATATGCGTATGCATTCATATATATTAAGAACGTACAGCTGTTACATTATGATATGACAGGAAGCGAATAAAAATGTTGTTTACAATTATCCAACGTCCTCTGATGGGATTAGGTAAAAGTGATGCTCAGTTCAGAGCTCCGATTGGCATCAAGTTCCTACTTGCATGTGTCGTATGAGATTGCAAACCTTTTAATCCTTTGTGGTCAGTTTGGTAAGAGACGGGTTTGGTAATTCAAGAAACCCGAGTTTGATCCTGGTTGCAACACCCAAATATTTATTAGTGTATGTGTATGTGTGTATATATATATATATATATATATATATATATATATATTATACATATACTATATGTGTGCGTTTGTGTTTGTACAAGGAAGGAAGGGATTTTCTTTTATACAAGTTACACTGAAAGCTACAGCAATCTGGTAGTTATTCTTTTTCGTATTTTCCACTTATTATAATAATCCTTCCTTCAGAAAGGTGAGCGTAAACAAATCATTCATAATTATCTATGTATTTTAACGTTTCGTACTGAAGAAAGTGGCTGGATTGGGTAAAGTTACATTAGAGGTTAAGGTATAGATTAAGTTAGTTTAGATAAACTTGTAAGACAACCTGGGAATTAGGGAGAAAATTTGCAGTAATTTTTTTATGAGTACAAAGTCATGGCATGAAGAACAAGTGCCTCTAGCGGATATAAGAGCATAGTATGACTCAGTGGTAGTGACAACGAGTCATTGACATGATATCTGTCATGGGTTTACCTCCCTCCTACCCACGTGACGCACAGGGCGACGTGAATGACATGTCACTCCTCCCGACTTGGAAGAACGTGCCACGCATGGCGGTGACCTTGGTCAAGCAGCAGGTTTGGTAATATGACCCGGGATTCCGAGGTGAGGCGAGTTAGAACAAATAATACGATGATACTTCAGGGGAGGGAGAGCGGGGTTGGCGTGTATATGTGGAAACCTTGCAGAACGGTCCTAGTGTGATCAATGCCGATTTTGTCGAGCTGAAAGGAGCTGCAAGTCAAAACCAATAACAATAATACGCCACGTGAGAGAGGGAGGGTGTGTGTGTGTATGTTTGTTTGTGTGTGGTTTACCATGGTCTTTTGGATTACGTGTTGGACTCGTGATCGACAGCTATTACCCTCCCGGAAGAGAGCTCAGAGCTCATATATGACCGATCTATGGGTAATGCTGTGACCTTACACACACATACACACACACACATACACACTCAACTCCCCGCCCACGAGAGTTGGAGTAACGACTCGCAGCGCAACGACACTGAAATTATTTCAGCCCTGGGCGTGTGTGCGTGCGATTCACCATTGTCTTGGATCACGTGTTGGACTCGTGATCGACAGCTATTTCCCTCCCGGAAGAGGTCTCATAGCTTATGTGTGTGTGTGTGTGTGTGTGTGTGTGTAAAGCCTTCTGCAGAACGGCCACAATATGATTTTATCATTATCATGTTATTAAACGTCACGTAATTAAATAATTGGTTTTACGCCTATACTGAAGAACTATCTCAATATAAAGTTAATCATATAGAAACATACCAATATCATATTGTTTATACCATCCTGATGCGTCACTATTATCTTCATAAGATTATTGGTGGAAAATAAAATTACGAAATTAAAAATATGCATGAATAGATGAACAAATAGGTAAATGATAAACAACGAAACAAAATGAAACGGAGCAAAACAAAAGAATAATGTATTGTCTAGTTATAACGATTTTCTTTTGATAAAAGCAAACACTAGACTATTTCGTTCGACATTCTTGGTGCAACGACCATTCCTCGGCCCCCCCTTTTGAAAGGACCCAGACGATCGAGACCACGAACGCAATGTCAAGTATTAATTATTAATTATAAATCATGAATTATATCGACAATTTTACCTTAGTAGCCAACGTGTCATTCGCCATCCTGCTTATTATTAACGATGATGAGCAGTTTGCCTGCGGCCGGAGCCGTTGCCGGTTGCCGATGGGGATCGAAATGAAGCCCCCGTGCTTACGAGGTGAGATTGAAGACAGCGCTCCACAGCAGTGATTTCTTTAATCATTATTTTTGGAGCATGTGGACCTAAGTGACAAATTTGGTAAAAAAAAAAAAGTTGACAAATGGCAACATTGTTTCAAAACAAATTTACTTTTGCGCGCAATGTGTGTGTGTGTGTGTGTATATATATATATATATATATTATTGTATGTGTGCTCATTGAGACCTATAATACAACACACTTAAGTATTTTATTCTGGTTAACGCCAGCTAATTTTATTCAATCCAGACGATCTTAGTTCCTCACTGACCTATATAAAGATCCCCATTGCATGCACAGGACCACATGATAACGTGTGATTGAGTCAACAAGCCGTGCGATTCACGCACGAAAGGGAAGCTTTATTCGACCTGGAAGAGATAAGCATTGACTTTAGACCACGCTCAGGGGACCAAGTGACTGCCCTTCGGGGTGTTGATGGAAGCTGAAGACCAACTAGGGGAGATGAGTCTCTCGAACGTCTGTCAAAGACCCGATCCGAACGGGGTCTCGACCGAGCGAGAGGTTGTTCAGTCTAGGGCCAGCAGAGTTTAGTTCCAACTATAACATCATATTTGTGTCATAACATTATACTTGTGTCATAACATTATACTTGTGTCATAACATCATATTTGCGTCTTAATATATTAGTCATAAAATATTTGTCTCATAACGTCATATTTGTGTCTTAATATATTAGTTATAAAATATTTGTCTCATAACGTCATATTTGTGTCTTAATATATTAGTTATAAAATATTTGTCTCATAACGTCATATTTGTCATACAGTTGGTCATAGAATAATATTTGTCATAATATATTTGTCAAATAACGTCATATTTGTCATAACATATTTGTCAACGTCATATTTGTCATAACATATTTGTCAACGTCATATTTGTCAAATAACGTCATATTTGTCATAACATTTGTCAAATAACGTCATATTTGTCAAATAACGTCATATTTGTCAAATAACGTCATATTTGTCAAAACATATTTGTCAAATAACGTCATATTTGTCAAATAATGTCATATTTGTCATAAAATCATATTTGTAATTTGTTTCATAACATATTAGTTATTTGTTTCATAACATCATATTTGTCATTTGTTTCATAACATCACATTTGTCATTTATTTCATAACATCATATTTGTCATTTGTTTCATAACATCATATTTGTCATAATGTATGTGTGTCATAACATTCTGAATCTACTGGAAATAGCGTTGTGGATATTTTGATATTTTTATTTGTGTGTTGGGTAAACATATAATATTGTATGAAAGTACATTCATAAATAAAGAGAAAACCAACACGTATTTGCTCACATTTTTTTATGTTAGTAGCATAAGATTACGATTAATACCAAAGGATTTAAAATATGACAATCCAGTGATTATTCTTATTTATTTACTTATTTGTTTATTTATTTATTTACTTATTTGTTTATTTATTTTTACATTTGTTTGTTTATGTATTTATTGTTCTTAGTTTATTTGTAATCTGGGAATTGTCTGGTTGAACCCAGAATATTTACCAAGTATCACTGGGCGGAACCAACAATTGGTCCCTGCATGCAGGCGTCGGAGAGGCTCAGCTCCCCACCGCCTGCTTTCAAAACCCCAACACGTCCTTAATTATATGGCCTAATATATAAAATTATTGTCATATTTTCCCTTAATTATATGGTCTAATATATAAAACTGTTGTCACATTTCCCCTTAATTATACGGTCTAATATATAAAAAATTGTAAAATGTATAACAAACAGATAAAATGACATATCACAAAAAAAAAATTACTTGGACGAGTTGTCCAGGTTTGTAGTTTTGTGGACCAGTTATCCATGGACGAGTTGTCCGTTCACCGTCCCCACCTCCATTTGGAGATGCATCCCCGAGGGGCTGACAGTCGGTCCAAGATTTCTCTCAACGTCGACTCAAATTCGTTCATATTTATACAACTGGCAACTGTTCCCTTACTGAGTTTGAGGATTGTTGACCACCGCTGTGGGGCTGCGGTTTCCCTGTCAGCGACGCTGGAGGCAGAAAACTATCATTATTTTTATTGTTGTTGTTATTATTATTATTATTATTATTGTTATTATTACTGTGGTTGTTGCCGGTGTAGGCTACTACTTTGTATTCTTGTATTGTGTTAGCATTAACACATCATTATTGTATTTCTACTACTATGTTGTGGTTGCCGGAGGAACCAGTGCGTGGATTGCGTGTTTCGACAAGGTCATCTGAGGGAGGGGTCCTGCCCCCCGCCCCCCGTCTTTCTCACCCACCCCACCCCCACCCGCGGCGACCGAATTGACCTCGACACCAGCAGAGCGAGTTACTCCTTCAAGAGAACTTCCACTCTTGAAGAACTTGTGTCGCATGTCAAGGTTTCGGTTGAGTTGTCCGAAAAATGCATAAATAAGTTAATGAAAGTAATCTTGAGAGACTCCCTATGGTAACAGTCCCGATGTAGGACAGTTGGTCGGCGGACATTTTGTCAACGAAAATGTGAAAAGATGGACAATTGCTCAACATCTGACCCAACCTGACTGACTTGACCGAACCCAACGTAACGTAACTTACTGAAACAGTGTTGAGCAATTGCCCATATGTTCACTTGCCCATGGAACAAATGTCCGCGGATCAAAATTGCGCGGGACAACTGTCCGTATCCCGCAAAGGACTATCGGTTCTCTTCAGGCGAGGGGGCAGGCCAATTCGCCTGAAAGAGGCAATAACCGACCGAGACCCCCTGAGAACAAGTCCCCCCCCACGTCTTATTGTAATAAAATCACTTGATTGCAACCAGAACACACATGTAAGATATGAACGTCATCAAAATGTGTTAATATTTTTTCATTACTTGAATTAACAAATCATTAATAAAGATAAAGTCATTCATGCGTATTGGTCCCATGAGAATTTTACCTAAATTAACAAATAAGTGTTTACCAGTAAACAGCTCTATCTCGCTTGTTACAAAGAGACGCCTGTGCAATTTGGGAATGTGGACAATTTTATGCACTCGGATGTAATTATACACTTTAGAACGTGGATAAGTTTGCTAAATGTTCATAAGGGTGTGTGAAGTACGTTCGCGCGCTCACGCACACACACACACACACACACACACACACACATATTTTTAACATAGGTGAAAGTAGAATACAATCTAATGAGTCACAAGAGAACGAAGGTCGTCCCGTGACAACGCTGCGGCTTGAATCAACCTTGCAACTTGCAACTTGCGTGCATGCGCGCGCGCGCGCGTGTCGGTAAGGCCATAATTACGTAGCGGTAGACAGAAGAATGCGCCCTTCTTCTTATCACAAGTATACGAGACTGCATTTGGGCCATTAGAAAGTATGTCAGTGCACGCCTCTGTATATGCATATACATGTGTGTGTGTGCAGTTTATAAACATATGTTTCTGTGTATACTGTTATTGCATGTTTATGTTTATGTGCGCTTTATGCATGCATATATATTAGTACTTATTTAATCTCGCTCGGTATTATACACTTTCATGACATGTGTGTGTTCCTTTGAATATATATAGTTTATCAATTTATATGCTTGTGTATAAATGTATTCATGTATGGACGCATGTATATATATGTATGTGTATCATGCATGCATATATGTACTTTCGTGTACCTGTGTGCAGTATATAAGACATATGTATGCGTTCGTATCCAAGCATGTATATGTTTACTTGTGTAATACAATGCATATACAGTATATTTGTTTTATTCAGTTGAGCCAAATACACATTCCTTAGAATTTTAAGCATACTTTCAACACATTCTAACATATTACAAATGCAAGGCTTTGTGGATGACGTACTATGAATACATTTCTTCATGCATGTCACTTGCAACACTGTACAGAAGAATTTAGAAGAATCTACTCTCCAAACTATGCTCAGTGCATGTGCCAGAGCGTTGAAGTCACTGAGCACATCGTGCAAATCTCCTGCTGCTTCAGAAACGGGAATAATGCCATTGGCAAACCTCAGATGATTTAGATGTTCCCATTTAATTCTTAGATCTTTCCCCGGTACAGATATTATCGAGGCAAACTATAAACAACTTGGGTGAATTATATCATTGTGCGATGTTTGTTTTTACGTTTCTCTATTTCCTCTCCGTCTTTATGCACTCGATTCACGGCCGTATCGCTCATGTCAAGTTCAGATAAACATGGTAAAATGTGTTCATTTGCACTATTTCGTATCATTCGTTGCTGATGTTTGAGTCAAATACATTTGTGTGATCTACGAAAGCAAAACTATCTCTCTCAAAGGATTACAAAGGAGGAGCATGCCGAAGCAGACCTTTTGGTCCATAACTAGGTCGGATGCAAACAAAAAATGATAAACACATAAATAGAAGTTATAATAATATATATGTATATATAGAAGTTATAATGTATATATATAGGTATTCCCTTGATGATGTCTATAATGATATAAATAGTAACAAACAAAATAAGTAAATAAATAAATAAGCGAAATTAAATTATCAACAAACAAGTAAATAATAAATAATTTTAAACTGACAAATAATAAATGATAATCAAAGAAATAATAAACACACAGTCAAATAATAACAAACAAATAAACAATATAAAATAAATGGTAGGCATTACAGCATCTTGTTTAGGTGTTTGTCTACACGAATCTTAAGCTTCGAACTGAACTACATTGCAGTGGCTCTGCAGGAAGTTTATTCCATTCATTAACTACACGGTTGGCGAAGCTGTTTCTACCCACTTCCAAATTAAATCTATTTCCTGACAGTTTGAGACCATTATTTCTTGTCGGATTCTCTCTCTCTCATAATTAGTTTCGTTGTCTGCAGATAGCAGTGGATTATCTGATTCTAAATCCTGTTGGATCTCTTGGCTGAGTTCCTGCAACTGTGAGCTCACGAGCTTAACTTGGTCCTATCTTTCGCACAGGACCTGTTCCATGTGGGTGACCCTGGAGAGAGAGTTTCATCTCTGCTCCTCATTAAGATACTCAACTCAACCCACCACCGTCAAAGTGTCAGTGCTGTAAGGAGCATTTGGTGGACAGGGAAAAATATATGTATTTTTCACGTTTGCCGTCAGCAGCGTTCAGAAGGAAATTATTATTATTATCATTACCATCACTACTACTACTATTATTATTATTATTATTATTATTATCATTATCATTATCATTATCATTATTATTATTATTATCATTATCATTATTATTATTATTATTATTATTATTATCATTATTATTATCACTATTATCATTATTATAAAAATAATTTGTTTTCAATTTAGTACCGGGGAGCATTTGATAGAGAAGAACAAAATGCCTCGGTTGAGTCAAGCAGTTGGGTGGAAGGGCTCTTGTCAGTCATCCTACCTGTAATCAGAGACAGTTACTCGATCCTTTAGCTCCGGCGACGCCCTTAACGGCCTTTCTTCTGGCCAATTGCATCCCCGTTTACCTCAACGACCGTCTATGTAGGAAAAGAGTAAAAATATCGATTAAAGATTACACTGTATTCGTCAAAGGCACTTAGTATTATTTTAGTAACAATTTTCGAATACTGAGGTGAATATTTATTGTAATCCTGATAAAAAAGAAACGCTTGCACGCACACACACACACACACACACACACACACACACACACACACACTGGCGTAGTGGTTAGAATTCCCGGCCGCCACTACAGCGATACGGGTGCGAATCCCGCCCAAGGATGAAATAATTTCAGTATCGCTGCGCTGCGAATTGTTACTCCAACTCTCGTGGGCGGGGAGTTGGGTGTGTGTGCGCGTGTAAGGTCACAGCATTACCCATATGAGCTCTGAGTTCTCTTCCGAGAGGGAAATAGATGTCGATCACGAGTCCAGCACGTGATCCATGATAATGGTGAATCACACACACGACTCGACGGTTTAGTGGTAGCGTTGGCAACCGCTACTCCAATGGTCCGAGTTCGAATCCCGTCCAGGACTGAAATAAATTCAGTATCACTGCGTTGAGAGCCGGCACTCCAACTCGTGGGCGGGGAATTGTGTGTGTGTGTGTGTGTTTGTGTGTGAGGTCACAGCATTACCCATAGATCGGACATATATGAGCTCCCATCCGGGAGTGTAATAGCTGTTGGTCACGAGTCTAACACGTGATCCAAGGCATTGGTGAATCACATAGATAAAGTAAACCTTACTAAGTATTTTGCGATTCATGTCTAGATACCAGCTGTCGCCAGGTGATTTTAACGTCAGGAAATATGATCATATTTTATTCGTCATCATAGTTCACACGAGGAAACTGAATGGTTTTCTAATACTTCTATTTATTTTTAGACACATTTGTCCAAATCAGTAGTAATCGTAATCCAACTGAGGGCAGAATTACAGGAAATTGTGATTCCCAGGGAGAAGCAAGCCCTAATCTAATTTAATTTAATTTAACCAACGTTGGCGTGGCGACCTTCAAGGAGACAGTAACCCATCCCCTTATATATATATATATATATATATATATATATATATATATATACATATATATATATATATATATATATATATATATATATATATATATAAATTTAATTTATTTGTATTTTATTGTTATTCTTTATAATTTTATTGTTATTTTGTTATTGTTTTATTTTTATTTTTGATTTGTTGTTTCTATTCTTATTCTTCGACTTATTAATATTATTATTGTTATTATTATTATTATTATTATTATTATTATTATTATTATTATTATCATTATTGTTTTTATTATTGTTGTTGTTATTATTGTTATTATTATAATTATCATCATTATTATTATTATCATTTTTTCTTCTATCCTACTCAGACTTAGCCAAATGGTACCCCAGATCTGAGGTCAGGTCCTAGACAAGGTCATTTCCGGTCATGTCGCCGTTTAGTCCGGGCGGACCCAACACTAGTAAGAGACATCAGATGACTGAGATCAGCAATTACAGCGGCAGATATTGTATATGGGACTCTTTGGACACAGGAACGATGTACCCAACAAAGCGTGTGATTGAGTTTCAAATGGACTCTCCCATGAGAGAGAGAGAGAGAGGAGAAGAGAAAAGAGGCATGTGTGTAGAACGGGGTTGGAGTTATTGTATTATTTAGGTTAGGTTAGATTATGTCGTTTACCAGCGTTTCTGGCCTGCTACAAGAGAGAAGAATCAGACAAACATGGCCGATTGGAAATAAACAAATAGGACTGGTATATAAACAAATATATGAATGATAAGATGAATAAATGAATAGTTCAATGAATAGATAATTGATAAATAATATAACATTGATATATAACAAGATGAACGTGAAATTCACTCAAATTAGACCTCTACGCCAGGCGATTTTATTCACTTGATGGAAAGGGTCCGTGGCAAAATATTTAAAATAGGGCGTGTATATTAAGGGCATATACATACCAAAGCCATTTTCACCTTATATGGGGGTAGCCGAGACAGCACACACACACACCTCATATACAATTAAAACCCACGTAACACTCTTCCCATATATCTCATGAATATTTCTTTTATCTTCTTTTATTTTAATAAAATGTAGACAAACAAAAGAACGTGATGTAAAACATGGACCAACAATTTTGAAGACAAATAAAGTGAGATTATGAAACGTGTGATCTTGTATGGGTTGCAAAGAAAGTTGATTAATACTGGATTATTTTGCAGTAAAATAGGATATATTTTTATGGGTAATTTTAATCGTTTCATAGCCATGGATACAAGTGTCGATTTTATATATAAAATTAAAAGAAAAGGCGAAAAGAAAATTGTATGTATTTATCAAGTATATTTTTTTTCTCCGAGAGATTACAGTTTACTTCTTTTTAGATTTTTTTTTTTATGTAGACAATTCTTTTCGGTTGTGTGGGAGGTTCTTTGGTCGGGGAGGGAAGGAGAAATCATGTTCCTTGGTAACTTGCAACAACCAAGACAGATGTAGGACAGCTGTTCATCGGACACTTACGTACTTGCTCAGTAGATTTATTTTGGCATTGCCTTTATCGGTGCATATTTTTCTATTGCGTGAAATTAGTATATAAATCACTAAATTGTACTAATTGAAACATACTTAAAGCATTGCATTGTAATAACTATAAACAATATTTTTTTTTCTATTGATCAACTGTGTACCGTGGATTTCAACGTCCCATGCTCTGGGCCACGCCGACGACTCGATGTCACTCGGGCAAGCGTTGGGAGTGGGACACGCCGAGCCAGTAATAGTACGGCTTCCCCAGACCAGGGACAGACCCGGTGTTGCATTTGCTATTTGGGAGGGGAGTCATGAAATGGGTGAGGTAAAAAAGGGTGTACATTAAGGGCACAAATTGGGTAAAATTGGAGTGAGCTCAACCCACGCAAATAAGTTGGGGCTGTGCTACGACAGTTTTGTTAATTCGTACGAGTGTTGTACTTGACGAAGAGGTTGACATGGGCAGCGATACTCCGCTGGAGTCGACTTAAATGAGTTGCACAACTGCCTTGTCCGTCGGTCCCCTACGCACGAATCCCCTCTAAACCTTTAGCACTAATCTTCTTTTAACCTTTTTTGCATAATCCATGAAGGGGGGTTCTACAATGTGCCTTTCTATAAAGCACTTCACCGTATCGTATTCATTTACAATATATAATCATGCGTTTTTATGTACATTTTTACAGCGTTTTCGAAACATTGAAATAAAAAATAAGGTTATTCCTAACGCGTTTTTCCGTTGGTATTGAGGGGTTTCCGCGTAGATGAATAAAATCGCCAGGCGGTAGCCTGAATGAATAAAAAGAGTGATGGATTATTAGATTAAAATAGATATAGATATCGCACAATATGGAGAGTAATCCATCTGCATACGAGCTAATTTCGTGGGTACAGGATCCTTCCTCACAAAGAACTTAACACTTCCCAAGACATAATGACATGCCGAGAGGATGGTCCCGACCTCTGGCGTTGTCAACAATTTGTTTGGGAGGTTCTCGCTGACGCCTTGAGACGCTTAATTGTTTTACCAGATGTTATCTTGGCCCGGGCAAGTCCTCCGGAATTCTCCCTCAGACAGCCGTCCCGGATAGCCTCCCGGACGATACCTGAACTCGGGGATGCCGTCGAAAATAATTCGTCTCCTTCCGGATCGACCACAGACGATCAAATTCTCTGGGTCTTCGCAAGGAATAGCCCAGACGATCCTCAGACTCCAGGCAAACCAGAGGTATGTCCCCAGACGCCCCCGGTCGTCATTTAGCCTCCCAGAATGTTCCTGTGCGTGTAAGATAAGGGAAGCGAACTGTTGTTGATCTTGCATTTTGTTATTATTATTCTATTTTTTATTGTTTACCTATTTATTTGTTATTGATATTTTTTATTTCTTATTTTTATTTATATCATTTATTAATAAATTTTTATTACTTATATATTCATTATTGACGTTTTTGATTAATGTTTTTTTAATTTTTATTTATATAATTTTTTTTGACAATATTTGATTATTTTTATATTTATATCGTTTATCAATTTGTATATATATATGACAATTTTCTATTTGACGACTGGAGCGTCATTTTGAACCCTTCCACTGACGTCATCAGAAACACAAAGACAAGGACCATCCGGTACGGAAGGGCTGCCACGGGGACGAATGAAATCGCCTGGCGACAGGAAGCCTAAAAATAAAAGTACCACGCGGTACGAAAGGGGCGGGGGCGACCTTGCAGCCATTCCCAGGGTCGTCAGTCTGCAATTGCACGAGCTCTGCTTCTGTAGTCGCTTCACTCGTGACAGACAGACAGACAGCCAGACTCGTTGCAACATTATCACTCCCGCTCATTGCTCTACTAAAAGGAGGGTGTGTGGAGAGGGATGCCTTCATGAATAAAATCGCCTGACGGCAGCTAGAATAAAACTAATGCACGAAAAAGAGTAAGAGACCTCCCTTGAGTCGCCTGGCAAGATATAGAATAAGTAATAATCGTGAAATGGTACAAATAGGGAAGGGTAGTATTATAATTGTGACAATTAACGTAATTTACACACACACGCAGACACATACACACACGCACACAGACACATACACGCAGACACACACACACACATACACACACGTTATGTACAGTACGTGTGTGCGTGTGTATTTGTCAGTAAAATGAGATTATCCCCTTGAACGTAACCCTTTACTATACTGCCTGAGGGATATCACAGACCTGAATAAAAATCTCCTGGCGGCAGTTTGTGTGAAGGGAAAAATATCAACCGACGTAGAAGGAAATCACATCATCCTAATCTACAAAAAAAAAATCATTTTCGTTTCACCCACAATAAAATGTGCAGGGTTTGGCACCGAATTCTGAGGAGTCAAAGCTCTCACTGTGATCTTTTTGAGTGCCCCAGCGCCCCACCGTGGGATGCCATGGCAAGGGGCAATCATCAGAAGAGCTCTCACAATCCTCTTCAACTGGCGGTTCCTTCCTTATCCGAATAAAACTACCAGACGTCAGCTGGAACGATAGCACTTAAGATTTTTTCTTGTGCCCCACCAGGATCTTTTATTCAACTCATTGACCCTCTCCTCAGCAAGATGAATCTGACATTCCAGGGATAGGGGGGTGGGGGGAGGTATAGTAACGGGTGCCAGTCTTGTCGGCCTGGCTGTGTGAATGTGTGTCAGTGAAGTCTATCGGGGCCTTCATGGAGAGAATTTGCTTCAAATGACACGGTACTGTAGGTAGTATACTGTGCCGCCCCGTCCTTGACTGACGATGGCTATCACTAGGATAATTCCTCTTCCTCTTTCCTCCTCATCCTTTTCTTCTTCCCTCTTCCTTTCCTCTTCATCTTCTTCCTCTTTCCTCCTCCTGTTCTTTCTCTATCGTCCCCCTCTTTCTCTTTCCACCTCCTCTTTCTCTCTTCCTCTTTCCTCCTCCACCTCTTCCTCTTTCCACCTCCTCCTGCTCTTTCCTCCTCTACCTCTTCCTCCTTTACCTCCTGTTCTTCACCCTCTTTTTCTTCATCCTTCTCCTTCTCTTCATCCTCCTCCTGCTGCTGCTTCTGCTCTCATGATGGACACTCGCCGAGCCGCCGCCACCGCCCTCTGCAAGGCCGACCTCCGCTCCCGTGTGAAGAGAGATTCCTGACCCTCTCCACCTCTCACCCTCCCAGTTCCTCTCCTCTTATCTATTCTTCTCTCTTCTCTTCTCCTCTTATCCACTCTTTTCTCTTCTCTCTTCTTATCTACTCCTTTCTCTTACCCTACCATCTTATCTACTCTTCTCTCTTATCCTATCGTCATATCTACTCTCCTCTCCTGCTTTCTCTTCTATCATCTCCTCTCCTGCTTTCTCTTCCATCATCTCCTCTCCTGCTTTCTCTTCTATCCTCTCCTCTCCTGCTTTCTCTTTTCTTCTCTTCTCTTCTACCTCCTCTTTTCTTTTCTCCTGTCTCATCTGTTCTTCTCCCCTCTTCTGTCTCCTCTTCTCTCCGCTCCTGCCTTCTCTTCTCCTCTCCTACTTCCTCTTTCCTTGCCTTCTCTCCTCTACTCAGGCCGATCGTACGCATCCACCAGCTCATCCACCATCACGTCACTCCAATTTCATACCTCACAGATGCCATCCTGACCATACCACATACCAACTCTCCAAACCACGTACCAACCATAACTCTCCATATCACATGACAACTCTTCATGCCACATAGCATCCTCCATACCACATACCATTTCTTAATAGTATATAGCCAGATCGCAGACACACATGCGCGCGCGCACGCACACACACATGACTCACGCCGTGCTAAAGAATCTAGAGAGGATCCATTGAGCTGACACACGTGTCATACCATTTACCCACAAACCGCCCCTATAGTGTCACAAGCTAGCGACTCCCAGAGTTGACCTTTCAGCTACTGAAGGGCGGATTGAGTACTACAGATGTTAATAAAAATCACTTGGCGGCAGACAGAAAGGAAAGGAACACCTGGTACGGAAGGGGAAGTTGATAGGCCTTTGCTATCGGGGGGGAGGGGTCATCCAGGAATGAATAAAATCACCTGACGCAATCACACAGCTCGATGGCATAGTGGTACCGTTCGCAACCGCTAATCCAGTGGTCCGAATTCGATTCCCGCCCAGGGCTGAGGTCATTTCAGCATCGCTGCACTGCGAGCCGGCACTTCAACTTTCGTGGGGAAGGAGTTGGGCGTTTGTGTGTAAGGTCTCAGCATTACCCATGTACTGGGCATATTTGAGCTCGGAGCTGTCGATCACGAGTCCAACACGTGATCCAAGACCATGGTGAATCACACTCACTGAATACGTGCACGTTCCAAGGGTCGAGCGAACGCCGAGTACCACGACAACACTGAGTAGTGGCCCTTGGGCAGTATAATGTAGAAAGGAGTCACGTGATGTGTAGCATGGCGTGACATTTTAAGTGTGTCACATCGCCAGGAACTCGAGTAAGCTCTCGACCTCTCGACTTGGAGCGTGACATGTCACTCCAGATGAAAGTTAACATTCCTGGACATTACTCGTGTTTTCTTCTTTTTATTAATATTTTTCAGTTTTATTACGGGGTTATTTTTTCTATCTTGTTTCCTTTGTGTGTTTATTCGTTCGTATTCGAACGCGCGTCGACGCGACGTTCTTGGCAAAGTCGCTCGACAACCGTCAAACAATGCCGAAAGTTTGTCAAACTAAAGCAAAACCGGCGTGCGTATTCCTCCTACTCTCCACCATTCAGATTTACTATAGCGACTACAACTAGCCTTTCTATTACGCTAGAGATAGGGTGTTGGGGAGGGAGGGAGAGCGAGATGTAGTTAAGTCTGATAGATGATGACTCATACTCAGCCGTCATCATCCACAGGGGCAGTTGCCACAGGTCGCTTTCTTATTTATTACCGCAGCTACTCTACAACTTATACGACCAAGAATTTCCGCTCTAGGTTCACGTGCACTGTTCCCATTTATTTTCATTTGGTCCCTTCTTTCTTTGTCCATGAAAATTATATTTTAGTCGTCTTGATACAGTGTGGAAATGCTGTAACGAACATTCTTATTAATGAACTGTCTTAGTGCTTGAGTAAACATATATGCGTATCTAATGTACTGTAGATCCACATAACTAAGGAATGTTCAACGCACCATAAATAATCCTTATAATAATCTTAACCTGATCACCTAGTTCTCATCGTTAACACAGTGTAGCTCTTCCTGTATGTTCTTGCGTACCCTGTTTTACGACACTGACAATTTATTGATGTCCTCTTGAAGAATTATCTCCGGTTTTAAGTAACAAAAAAAAAAAAAAAAAAAATCGCGGTCATCTAAAACAAGCATTCTTACTAATGTACCTAAGCTCAAGGACACAAATCCTGCACGTATCGACGTTGTGTCTTAAACAATATATACCCTTTCAAATTCCAGTGAACGAATTTCTAGGTTTGTGAGCTTTACTATAGATGTGGTAGTATTATGGAGCTCTCTGATTGTCAGTTCTTGCTAAAGTATATGATTATTATTTATCACGAAATGTGATTATTTTTTATAAACTGCATACTAGCTCAGATATTTTTTTCTATCGATACATTGTATTGGTTAGAAGGAAAACGAAACAAGCACGTGAAATTATGCAAAATTAGAACGAAACGCATAACAAAAGAACAGACTTTAAAAATGGCGCTCGCCGGTGACAAGTAAGATCTTGTAGTTTAAAGATAAATATATAAATTCTTATCACACATTGCACCGCTGTTTTATTTTTGTTAAATACTCATTCATTCATATATACAGGGAAGAGATTTAATACATAGAAAACATTAGAAGTATATTGAAGTTGAACAAAGAGGGTGTGAACCAATGAGAATCTCGCTTGTTCGTGACGTCACTGGCTTGGGTTTGGCGGGGGACTTGGGGCGAGCATAGTCCAGTCGGCCAGGCGAGTGTTGCGAAGGTGGAGCAAGGAAACGACATCTCTTTGGTTTAGCTCTCTGACTTCAATTTTTGGGTTTTTATTCTTGTTTTAATCTTCATTCACCATGACGACCGAGACGGAAACCAAGCCAGTGGAGCAGACAGAGGAGAAGAAAGAGGAAGTGAAAGAAGAGGTGAAGAAGGAAGAAGCGGAAACCAACAACGCGGAGGAGAAGACAGACGACAAAGCCGAGAAGGCCGACAAGGAGAAGAAGGACGAAGAGAAAAAGGAGGCGAAACCAAAGAAGGAGGCAGCTCCTCCCAAGCCTACGGTACATAAGGCTGATTACGAGAAGGAAGTGATTTACTTGTACCAATTCACTCGCACTCCCGTCCTTCCATCGCTCAGCCCATACTGTCTCAAGGTTGAGACTTGGCTAAGGCTGGCTGGTCTAAAGTATGAGGTGAGTAGTTTATATGTTGCTCTGTATACTCCAGTGTTCATTCTCGATGCTGTGAATCTTGTGTAGCCTTAACGATAGGCACGAAAGTGATAGGAAGTGGTCGCGATGGGAGCGACTGGGATCTCAGCGGTGGCCGCGACTTGTCGTAGATGCCCAGACCGTGAGACAAGCGACTTTTGTTCACTGTGTAGGCGTGGTGCCCCGAAACTCGACATGGGGTGGGCGTGAAGTTCTTTGAAGGATGCGTTGAAGTCTCCCCCGCCTCGTTCCCCCCAGTCCTGACGCCTCACCCGTGGGTAGCGAGGCCTGAGGGGACTTGAACCCGGGCGTGAGGATTGGGGCAGGGCACGTACTCTTACGCTGGCTGGGTGTGGTTCTCCCAGAGAAGAGCCCTCCCTGCTTTAGGCTTAGGTCGATAGGGGCGTCGTCGTATGAAACCGGCGCGTTTGGCGTATGGCAGCCGCCAACGCCGTCTCCTGTCAGTGTTGGGGGTGTGGTGACGTGTTGGACGTCATGGAACGTATTCCTCCAGACAAAATCGTCTATGGGCACTTAGCCGGTGCCAGAAGCAGATATGAAAATCGTGCGTAATGTTACTACCGACGCGCTCGGGAAATCTCATCCGAAAATGAATGTCGTCACAGCTCCACGGGATTTGGAAGTGTGAAGACTTGACAGTAGTATTTTTTTTTTCCTTTGGGAAACGGGGAGTTTTTTTGACTATCCAAAACCATCTTGAAGCAATTCTGGATATTAGCTAGCTGGTCCTCTCGTTTCTTGGGTCGGTTCGATTTACAAGGCGTGTGGATGTTTTATTTGTGTATTATATTGGGTACGAAGGCTAACGTTTAGGAACCTGAGTGACAATTGTCAAATTAAGTCTGATCTCAAACGAGTGTGATAGTTTTGAGTGCATGCTAGTTAGCTAGTTATAAGATGAGAATGATGCGTATGCTAGGAGGGGTCGTTCTAGGCGTTCTTGTGCTGTAACCGTATTGGGACATTGGTTAATGTGTGTATTGGGTCATGCATACTCGGTAGGGTTCGAGCTTCTTTGAGCCTTCGGAAATTTGGATGGTAGATCTGTGCATTGGCTTTACGTATATCTGGTACCAGACGTAGCCTAGCGAGTTCGTGATGTTTGCTTGCGTATTTGGTATCACGGCAGAATTAATATTGATCATAATTGGTGTTTTTATTTGCGTAAATGGAGGGACTTTCTGTAAAGTAGAAAGGAAAGGGGGGTTAGTTTGGGGCTTAAAAGGGGGTGGGAGGTGCTGTAGTTAGTATGTCTGGGTTAAGGAGTTGTAGATGTAGCGTAAAAGGTGTATTGGAGAAGAGACCTTTGCGTTAAGAACTTAAAGGTATGGATTTTTGTTTCAACCAAGTTACGTGACCTGTATGTTATTTCCGGTACGCCTTGTCTTCAGTGGAAGGCAGAGATAACGCCGTGATTGCGTCAGTTTCCGTCGGATGTAATGAAGGCATTGCATTACGCTATAGGTTGTGGTAAAGTTCAGTAAGGGGACCGCGGTCGTTTGGGGCTGGCCGCCGTAGACTACTGCCACGCCCTGACCAGCCATCCAGCCAGCCTGGTTGGCTGACTGCTCTCCTCGCCTCCCCGTTCCTCCCATGAGCGAACGCAGTCTGCTACTCTCCGAATACATATACATGGGGAGCCAAACTTTGCCTTGTCGCATTGTAGGCAATGGAAGTACGGTTTAGTTCCATCGACAACCCATTACACTTCTCGCGCGCGCGCACTCATGGGCAGACGGGGGGGAGGGACGCACTCGAACGCACGGATGCGCGCGCGCATTCATACGCACGCACGGGCGTGCGCGCGCCCTCACACGCACGCTCCCGCCCGCCCGCCTGTCTCCACCATGTCGCCTCGTTCCTTTTTCTCACCAACACATCCTTTCGCTCTTCCCTTCTCTCT
Source organism: Oratosquilla oratoria (assembly GCF_046742065.1). Taxonomy (NCBI): domain Eukaryota; kingdom Metazoa; phylum Arthropoda; class Malacostraca; order Stomatopoda; family Squillidae; genus Oratosquilla; species Oratosquilla oratoria. Next base: position 37,963,123 of record NC_134817.1, on the reverse strand, counting down.
TCCTTCGCCTCTTGCACTCTTTCCAACTCTACGTTCCCACCGCTCGTTGCTTCCTTACCACCCACCACTCTTCCCTACTCCCCACCTCCTCCTTCCCCATTCCTCTCCCCTCCCCTCTTACTCCCTCATCCTTCCAGCTTCCTCCTTTCTCCTATCCTTTCCCCGTGCCTTCTTGTCTCCCTCCCTCACTCTCTTTCCTGTTCTTCCTCTTCCTCCCTATATCATTTTCTCCTCCCTGCAACCTCTTCTCACCCTCCCTGCCTACCTATATCCATCTCCCCCCTTCCCCCTATATGTTCCCCATGCTTCTCTTCATTCCTGTCCCTCTCCTCTTTTGTTCCCCACTTCCTGCCTGCCTCCCCACAACCCCATCTCCACTCTTCACGCTCTCCCCTTGCCCTTACCATTCCCCTGCCCTCAGTCTCGTCTATCCCTCTTCTCACTCCTAGCCTCCCAACCCCTCCCCCTAGCTCCCAATAAATCCCCCTTAGCCCACAACCCCCTCCCCTTTTTCCCCCTTAGCCCACAACCCCCTCACCTTTTTCCCCCTTAGACCACAACCCCCTCCCCTTTTTCCCCCTTAGCCCACAACCCCTCCCCTTTTTCCCCCTTAGCCCACAACCCCTCCCCTTTTTCCCCCTTAGCCCACAACCCCTCCCCTTTTCCCCCCTTAGCCCACAACCCCCTCCCCCTTAGCCCACAACTCCCTCCCCCTTAGCCCACAACCCCCTCCCCCTTAGCCCACAACCCCCTCCCCCTTAGCCCACAACCCCCTCCCCCTTAGCCCACAACCCCCTCCCCCTTAGCCCACAACCCCCTCCCCCTTAGCCCACAACCCCCTCCCCCTTAGCCCACAACCCCCTCCCCCTTAGCCCACAACCCCCTCCCCCTTAGCCCACAACCCCCTCCCCCAAGCCCACAACCCCCAAGCCCACAACCCCCTCCCCCAAGCCCACAACCCCCTCCCCCCACACATTATGCCCCCTCTTGTCCTTCCCCCACTCAATCACGGCCCATCATCTCCCCCCCCCACTACATCACGTCCCCTCTTGTCCTCCCCCACACACATCACGGCCCCTCTTGTCCTCCCCCACACACATCGGGGCCCCTCTTGTCCTCCCCCTCCACACACATCGGGGCCCCTCTTGTCCTCCCTGCCCCCACCTTACTCTTGTCCTCTCCTGCTGTCAATCCTTTCTTTTTGTCCTCGTTAGTACCCCCTCCCCCTTCTCCTCGTGACCCAAGATCTTTTTGCTTCCCCCTTTGCCCCTTAAAGAATTTAAAAGCTCGATCCTTTCGAGAGTTTCTACCTACAAGGCATCGAATAATCGGGTGTTGTGGGAGAGGCCTCGACAATGGAAATTTGTCAATCTATTTTTTCCAATTTAAGATGTTAACAGTTTATACTTGTTCTCGCTGACTGTAAATTATGCATGATTTTATTGTATTAGGACTAAGGATGACCATGTTCATTGACCTTTTTGTGTAATTATGATCTTGGATATTGTATAGTCTTTAATGTAGTAATGTAACTATAGTATCTTGTATGTACATCACCCTTTTTCAATGTGAACATGAGCTTTGTGCTTTTAGTTGTTGCTAAGGAGAGCAGGTGGACCCTTGGCCATGAGATATAAATCTGTTCGCCGCCTTGGCCGTGCTAGGCTTAGGCCTCCGCAAGAGTAGTCTCGAGTCGACTAGCGTCGTTTGACAAAGCGAACCTTTCCGGATTAGACCAGTTCCTTTCCCTTCTCACTTGGTCTTTAACTTGAAGGTGGGTGGGTCTGATCCCGGGAGTGGGGCGGACTTTCTACTCAACCCCCTTTTGTGACCCCAGGGGGGTTGGATTGGGTTACACCTGTGACAAGCAGATGTAAGATCCTTGAAGTCCTTCTATAGCGCGCACGCTGAGAGGCCCCATGTGCTTGGACTGTTGGGGTAGGTTAGTCACTGCTGGGGATTGGTGTGGGACTCGAATTGGACTAGGCAGATGAAGCGGACGAAGGGCATGATAGGCAGTTAGATGGGACAGGGAGGTTGTGAAAAGATGGCACAAGGATATACGTGGTTGTGAAAGGATAGTACAAGGAGATAAAAGGTTGTGAAAGGATAGTACTATCAGGTTAAACGATGGTACATGATGAGGTTGTGAAAGGATTGTTCAATGAAGTTGGGGAAGGATCTGAGATGAAAGGATGGTACGAGATAAGGGTTTGTGAAAGAATGTCACAAGGAAATAAGAGGTGAAAGGATGGTACAAAGAGATGTTGTGAAAGGATGGTACAATGAGATAGGTTGTGAAAGGATGGTACCATGAGATAGGTTGTGAAAGGATGGTACAATGAGATAGGTTGTGAAAGGATGGTACAATGAGATAGGTTGTGAAGGGATGGTACAAGATTTGTGAAATGATTGTACAATGATATAAGAATGGCGGAATGAGAAGGTTGTGCAAGGATAGTACAAGATGTTGTGAAAGGATAGCTCAAGGGGATGAGGTGTTGTGAAAGGATAGCTCAAGGGGATGAGGTGTTGTGAAAGGATAGCACAAGGGGACAAGTGAAAGGGTAGTACAATATAAGAGGTGAAAGGATGGTACGTGATACGATGTTGTGAAAGGATAGTTCAAGGAAAGTTGAAGGTGCACGAGATACCCCAGTACTTGGGCTAGGGGTAAATGTAAGTAGGTCAAAAATCCTTTGAGGGGGGGGGAAGGGAATTGGGGAGAGGGTTAAGAGGGACTGGGGAAGGAGTCTTGTATAGTACAAGATTGGTTCCGTAACCTCAATCTCGTATCGGGGGTTATAGAATAACACAACTAACATTACGTCCCATCAGGTGAAAGCGGACATTTGCTTCAACCTGGTGGCTAACGGGTTTAGTCAATGGCTTTCCAGTCGTAAGGGCTTTCGTACGTAACCATATGTCGACGTCGCTCTGTTGTAGTTCACCGGTCTCCCGTGAGTGAATGTCAGTGTTCTCGAGTTGGTAGTTCACAATGGGGCTAATCAATTGTCACCCCCGTTGCTACAGAGTAACTACATGGGCAACTTAAGATGGAAACTATAATCGGATAGGGGAGGGACTCGTTCGATACACAAGTAATCTTCCTGTACAGCCTATAGTTCTCCTTCCCCTCTCTGTACCTTCTTTCTCCTCCGCCTCCCTGTACCCACTTTCTCCTTCCCCTCCCTCTCCCTATCCTTTTTCTCCTTCTCCCTCCCTCTCCTTATCCTTTATTTCTCCTTCCCCTCCCTCTCCCTATCCTTTATTTCTCCTTCCCCTCTCTCTCCCTATCCTTTATTTCTCCCTCCCCTCCCTCTCCCTATCCTTTATTTCTCCTTCCCCTCCCTCTCCCTATCCTTTATTTCTCCTTCCCCTCCCTCTCCCTATCCTTTATTTCTCCTTCCCCTCTCTCTCCGTCTCCTTTATTTCTCCTTCCCCTCTCTCTCCCTCTCCTTTATTTCTCCTTCCCCTCTCTCTCCCTCTCCTTTATTTCTCCTTCCCCTCTCTCTCCCTCTCCTTTATTTCTCCTTCCCCTCCCTCTCCTTTATTTCTCCTTCCCCTCCCTCTCCTTTATTTCTCCTTCCCCTCCCTCTCCCTATCCTTTATTTCTCCTTCCCTTCCCCCTCCCTCTCCCTATCCTTTATTTTTCCTATACCCCTTAGTTATACTTCCCCTCCTCCCTATCCCTTCTACTTTCTCCTCCTTCCCACTCACTATCCCTTCTTTAAACTCCTTCTCCCTCACTATCCCTTTCTTTCCCCTCGTTGTCCCTTCTTTCTCTTTCCCCTCGCTGTCCCTTCTTTCTCTTTCCCCTCGCTGTCCCTTCTTTCTCTTTCCCCTCGCTGTCCCTTCTTTCTCTTTCCCCTCGCTGTCCCTTCTTTCTCTTTCCCCTCGCTGTCCCTTCTTTCTCCTTCCCCTCGCTGTCCCTTCTTTCTCCTTCCCCTCGCTGTCCCTTCTTTCTCCTTCCCCTCGCTGTCCCTTCTTTCTCCTTCCCCTCGCTGTCCCTTCTTTCTCCTTCCCCTCGCTGTCCCTTCTTTCTCCTTCCCCTCGCTGTCCCTTCTTTCTCCTTCACCTCGCTGTCCCTTCTTTCTCCTTCCCCTCGCTGTCCCTTCTTTCTCCTTCCCCTCGCTGTCCCTTCTTTCTCCTTCCCCTCGCTGTCCCTTCTTTCTCCTTCCCCTCGCTGTCCCTTCTTTCTCCTTCCCCTCGCTGTCCCTTCTTTCTCCTTCCCCTCGCTGTCCCTTCTTTCTCCTTCCCCTCGCTGTCCCTTCTTCCTCCTTCCCCTCGCTGTCCTTCTTCTCCTTCCCCACGCTGCTCCCCTTCTTCCTCCTTCCCCTCGCTGTCCCTTCTTTCTCCTTCCCTCGCTGTCCCTTCCTTTCTCCTTCCCCTCGCTGTCCCTTCTTTCTCCTTCCCCCTCTGCCTGTCCCTTCATTTCCCTTCCCCTCGCTGTCCCTTCCTTTCATCTTCCCCCTCCAGTCCCTTCTTCACCTTCCTACCCTGCGCTGTCTCCTTCTTTCCTCCTTCCCCTCGCTGTACCTTCTTGTCTCCTCCCCCTCGCTGGCCCCTCTTACTCCTTCCCCTCGCTGTCCCTTCTTTCTCCTTCCCCTCGCTGTCCCTTCTTTCTCCTTCCCCTCGCTGTCCCTTCTTCCTCCTTCCCCTCGCTGTCCCTTCTTCCTCCTTCCCCTCGCTGTCCCTTCTTCCTCCTTCCCCTCGCTGTCCCTTCTTCCTCCTTCCCCTCGCTGTCCCTTCTTCCTCCTTCCCCTCGCTGTCCCTTCTTCCTCCTTCCCCTCGCTGTCCCTTCTTCCTCCTTCCCCTCGCTGTCCCTTCTTCCTCCTTCCCCTCGCTGTCCCTTCTTCCTCCTTCCCCATATCTTCAATCCTTTTCCCTCCCAACTTTTTATTATATTTTCCAGTTCCCTCCTCTCTTCGTTCTTGTCCACTTCCCTTCTCCCCACCACTTCCCGGTGTGCCACGGAGCACAAGAGCCTCGTGCCCTTAATGTTGCAAAAAAAAAAAGGGGGGGGGTATGAAAGGGGGTTTTCACCTATTCGAAACTGTTCAAATAATCCCAGATTCCATCGGATGTTTTGCCCAGTGGTTGTTTGTCAAGCTGAAGCTGGTCAATACGGGAGACTGCTCGCTCTCCCGTGGGTGCCACGCGCCTGTTCTTAAAGTCAAGGGCGCGCAGGTTCGTTGCCCGGCACTGGCCTTTGTCTCCTCTTCCGTTTGGCACTCCTGCATTCTCGAGTTCGTGATTTGTCGCACTTCGTGGGATGTGGGATTCTGTTAGTCTTCGTGGTTGTGTAGCCAACGTGCACAAGAGATGATCTCCCACAGTGCCTTCAGTCGACCTTTGCTATTTGTCCTGTCCATGACAAATAGAATAAAGGATAGTTGTGTATACTTGAAGCGTGCATGATGCGTTCTTGCGTTCCCGAGGTAGTGGAGACTTTGTACATTTTTTCACAAATTGAAACTGATCCAAATGTTTGCCAGATGAATTGTTCAAAGCTCCCCGAGCTGGTTTGGAAGTGTCCATGGAATGCTGAAATGTTTCGTGCATATTTCTCGTGGAAATTATTTGCATAGCGGTCGGTATTGTGCTCTTTGAGAACGTGGTACCATGACGTACATATGCCGGGCGAAAGTTGAGACTGGCCTAGTCCGCGTGTGAGATGCCTGAGAGATCTGGATTGTCCACTGGTGCCCTAGATCATCTTTAGATCGTTACCAGTTTGAACTTTATTCTTTCAGATGAAGAAAATCTTTATGCTTTCAATGAAGAAAATGCAGGATTCCTTGTAATTTCTGGAACAGTGGCTCCTGACTTTTTTTTTTTTTTTGTCTTCCATACTCATAGGTTAAGCTTTCTGGAGAGTTCAACAACAGTAGTCTGGTGACAATTCCCAATATTTTTGAACTGTCCTCAGATAAGCTTCTGGATTCCTAAGGACAGTAGAGCCCCGATTATCTTGGACTAAAGTTGATGTTCCTTGTTAAGGTTTAGTAGTTTTATGGACATCTGCACGGTTGGGTGTGTGCGCGCATGTCGCCCCGAAGTCTCTCCCGCCTTGCCTTCGTCAGCAAGTAGGTCTTGAGCCAGTTCCTACTCGCCTGCAGTGCAATTATTCAGTCAGCGCGTTTAGTAGACTGTCGCAAGCTCAAGATTGCCGCGTTGTATCCCTGGTCTGGACAATATGTGGCTTTAGTTTTCATAAAACTGAGGGATCTACAACTAAAATCACTGGACTGCATTTGATTCCAGAAGATAAACTGTAAGAGGTCGATAGTGGTTAATAAAAAGTGACGAGGCAAAGTCCGCGAATTTTTTTTCTCCATTGCGCGAAGCAGTCTTGTCAGCGTCCATCTTCACCCCCAACGATTTTCAAGTTTTGAATTTTCAAAATACGGTCGGGCCTAGCCAGGGAATTACCATGCATGACGCCATTCTGTATAGCATGCATCAGCTGTCAGGGCTGAAGGGCAGTGGTGTCAACTCTGATTCATCATTGGTGTTTTGTAAAAGTCCTTTGTCAATTTTCTTGGTCATTGTGGCAAATGTTCTAGAAAGTGACGTTAGTCAGAAAATTGGCCACTTCCTGTACTCGTCACAGGATTCTTGTAGACCGGCGACCTTTCCTGTGAACGTGACTCAGTGTCTGGATCCGAGGCGCCATGACTTAATGTGCCCGAATGGACAGGCTGTCAGGCAGGCAGGCCGGGTTGCCTGGCTCGTGTACCGGCATGTATACAGGCATATGTCTAAACAGGTTGGTTGGCAGATTGATAGGCGGCCATGTAGATTGCCTGGCTGGCCGATAGGAGTTCGGGCATGCAGACTGGCTGATGGGTGTCCAGGCAGGCAGGCTGGATGGGCGTTCAGGCAGGTAGGCTGGCCGATAGGAGTTCGGGCATGCAGGCTGGCTGATGGGTGTTCAGGCAGGCAGGCTGGATGGGCGTTCAGGCAGGCAGGCTGGCCGGCCGATTTGCGTTCAGGCAGGCAGGCTGGCCGGCCGATGGGCGTTCAGGCTGGCTGGCTGATGGACGTTCAGGCAGGCAGGCAGGCAGGCAGACTGGCTGGCAGGCTGATGGGCGTTCAGGCAGGCATGCAGGCTGGCTGGCTGATGGGCGTTCAGGCTGGCTGGCTGGCTAGCTGATGGGCGTTTAGGCAGGCAGGCTGGCTGGCTGGCTAGCTGATGGGCGTTTAGGCAGGCAGGCTGGCTGGCTGATGGGCGTTCAGACAGGCTGGCTGGCTGATGGGCGTTCAGACAGGCTGGCTGGCTGATGGGCGTTCAGACAGGCTGGCTGGCTGATGGGCGTTCAGACAGGCTGGCTGGCTGATGGGCGTTCAGACAGGCTGGCTGGCTGATGGGCGTTCAGACAGACAGGCTGGCTGATGGGCGTTCAGTCAGACAGACAGACAGGCTGGCTGGCTGATGGGCGTTCAGACAGGCTGGCTGGCTGATGGGCGTTCAGACAGGCTGGCTGGCTGATGGGCGTTCAGACAGGCTGGCTGGCTGATGGGCGTTCAGACAGGCTGGCTGGCTGATGGGCGTTCAGACAGACAGGCTGGCTGATGGGCGTTCAGACAGGCTGGCTGGCTGATGGGCGTTCAGACAGACAGGCTGGCTGATGGGCGTTCAGACAGACAGGCTGGCTGGCTGATGGGCGTTCAGACAGGCTGGCTGGCTGATGGGCGTTCAGACAGACAGGCTGGCTGGCTGATGGGCGTTCAGACAGACAGGCTGGCTGGCTGATGGGCGTTCAGACAGACAGGCTGGCTGGCTGATGGGCGTTCAGACAGACAGGCTGGCTGGCTGATGGGCGTTCAGACAGACAGACAGACAGGCTGGCTGGCTGATGGGCGTTCAGACAGACAGGCTGGCTGGCTGATGGGCGTTCAGACAGACAGGCTGGCTGATGGGCGTTCAGACAGACAGGCTGGCTGGCTGATGGGCGTTCAGACAGACAGGCTGGCTGGCTGATGGGCGTTCAGACAGACAGGCTGGCTGGCTGATGGGCGTTCAGACAGACAGGCTGGCTGGCTGATGGGCGTTCAGACAGACAGGCTGGCTGGCTGATGGGCGTTCAGACAGACAGGCTGGCTGGCTGATGGGCGTTCAGACAGACAGGCTGGCTGGCTGATGGGCGTTCAGACAGACAGGCTGGCTGGCTGATGGGCGTTCAGACAGACAGGCTGGCTGGCTGATGGGCGTTCAGACAGACAGGCTGGCTGGCTGATGGGCGTTCAGACAGACAGGCTGGCTGGCTGATGGGCGTTCAGACAGACAGGCTGGCTGGCTGATGGGCGTTCAGACAGACAGGCTGGCTGGCTGATGGGCGTTCAGACAGACAGGCTGGCTGGCTGATGGGCGTTCAGACAGACAGGCTGGCTGGCTGATGGGCGTTCAGACAGACAGGCTGGCTGGCTGATGGGCGTTCAGACAGACAGGCTGGCTGGCTGATGGGCGTTCAGACAGACAGGCTGGCTGGCTGATGGGCGTTCAGACAGACAGGCTGGCTGGCTGATGGGCGTTCAGACAGGCTGGCTGGCTGATGGGCGTTCAGACAGGCTGGCTGGCTGATGGGCGTTCAGACAGACAGGCTGGCTGGCTGATGGGCGTTCAGACACAGACAGGCTGGCTGGCTGATGGGCGTTCAGGCAGGCTGGCTGGCTGACGGGCGTTCAGGCAGGCAGGCAGGCTGGCTGGCTGACGGCCGTTCAGGCAGGCTGGCTGGCTGACGGGCGTTCAGGCAGGCTGGCTGACGGGCGTTCAGGCAGGCAGGCAGGCTGGCTGGCTGACGGGCGCTCAGGCAGGCAGGCAGGCTGGCTGACGGGCGTTCAGGCAGGCAGGCTGGCTGGCTGACGGGCGTACAGGCAGGCTGGCTGGCTGACGGGCGTACAGGCAGGCTGGCTGGCTGACGGACGTTCAGGCAGGCAGGCTAGCTGGCTGACGGGCGTTCAGGCTGGCTGGCTGACGGGCGTTCAGGCAGGCAGGCTGGCTGACGGGCGTTCAGGCAGGCTGGCTGGCTGGCTGACGGGCGTACAGGCAGGCTGGCTGGCTGACGGGCGTACAGGCAGGCAGGCTGGCTGGCTGACGGGCGTACAGGCAGGCAGGCAGGCTGGCTGACGGGCGTACAGGCAGGCAGGCTGGCTGGCTGACGGGCGTACAGGCAGGCAGGCTGGCTGGCTGACGGGCGTACAGGCAGGCAGGCTGGCTGGCTGACGGGCGTTCAGGCAGGCAGGCTGGCTGGCTGACTGGCGTTCAGGCAGGCAGGCTGGCTGGCTGACGGGCGTACAGGCAGGCAGGCTGGCTGGCTGACGGGCGTACAGGCAGGCAGGCTGGCTGGCTGACGGGCGTACAGGCAGGCTGGCTGGCTGACGGGCGTTCAGGCAGGCAGGCAGGCTGGCTGGCTGACGGGCGTACAGGCAGGCAGGCTGGCTGGCTGACGGGCGTTCAGGCAGGCAGGCTGGCTGGCTGACGGGCGTTCAGGCAGGCAGGCTGGCTGGCTGACGGCCGTTCAGGCAGGCAGGCTGGCTGGCTGACGGCCGTTCAGGCAGGCAGGCAGGCTGGCTGGCTGGCTGACGGCCGTTCAGGCAGGCAGGCAGGCTGGCTGACGGGCGCTCAGGCAGGCAGGCTGGCTGACGGGCGCTCAGGCAGGCTGGCTGACGGGCGCTCAGGCAGGCTGGCTGACGGGCGCTCAGGCAGGCAGGCTGGCTGACGGGCGTTCAGGCAGGCAGGCTGGCTGGGTGGCTGACGGGCGTTCAGGCAGGCAGGCTGGCTGGGTGGCTGACGGGCGTTCAGGCAGGCAGGCAGGCTGGCTGGCTGACGGGCGTTCAGGCAGGCAGGCAGGCAGGCAGGCAGGTAGGCAGGCTGGCTGGCTGACGGGCGTTCAGGCAGGTAGGCAGGCTGGCTGGCTGACGTTCAGGCAGGCAGGCTGGCTGGCTGGCTGGCTGACAGGTGTGCAGATAGGCTGGCTGGATGAATGGCGTGCGGATAGGTTGGCTGGCTGACAGGCGTGCTGGGCGTTCAGGCTGATAGGCTTGAATTCTGGCTGGCTGGCAGGATAGATGGGTGATAGGCAGGGATGTTGGCAGCCTGGATGAATGATAGGCAGGCTGGCTGGATGGCTGATTGGCGTGCAGGCAGGCAGGCTGGCTGGGCAGGCAGTAGCCCTCTCGCCACGGATGTGCTGCGCTTGCTAGCTGAAGCGAGTCGGGCGGTCCTTGCGCACCGCGATGTTGACAATAGCCCTCCTTCCTGTTGCTCTGCTTGTTCAGCAGCGACATTGCGTCAGGCAAGCCTGCTGGTCCATCTAGCCGACAGCTAGACCGGCCAACGCTCGTGTAGTAGTACTAATAGTGCTGAAGCTCTGTTTCCGGGTAATGAATGCATCTGGAGTTGTTTTGGGAGTTCATTTATGTAGCTGGGTCGAGCGGGTTTCGGTCTTTCGGAATAGCTGACTATAATCGTATTACAGATTCGTTGTTGCACTGGAAACTTTTTCTACAATTTTGTAGAAGCTCAGTCGTGAAGAGTTTTGAGGAATGTATCAAAGTTCGGTTTTGCAAGTCGTTCTTGGTCACGTCGGACTGGTTCTGTGGTTTGGGTCGACCGGCGTCTTTCTTGCACGAGTTCTTAGGGTGGATGTCGTTTTCTCACTGAACTGGATGTATACATGCTTGACTAATGACTTACTTGGCAGGGTTGCTTGTGGTGTCTCGCTGTTTAAATCGAGAATTGTCCTTGTTTCGTTGTTATTTTGCACAAGTGTTTGAATTTGTGGGCGGGCAAGCTCGCGCATGCGCGTGACACTGCATGTGTTGCCAGATGTTAGAGGAGGTGTACATAAAGTCGGCGGCCGTCTCTCTACAGAATGTATTGTTTGTATTTGAATAGTCCTTTAAGCGAACAAGATGTGCATGTAGTTTATAAATTTTGTATCTTGTGATTACAACTTGGTCATTATCATAGCGAGTTTAGCTTGTGCAGGTGTAGAGGTTCAAAATAATGTAGTTAAGAATATCGATTGATTTCCGGAATTAGTGATTAGCTTAGCTCCTTTTGACCAACCACATAATGTTTTGATGGTCAAAATAAATAGTTTTGGAGAAGTTCAAGACATTTGAATGTTTTACTGAAAATGTATGAAACCAGGCACAACATTTATTTCATTTTTATTAGAATTTATTCGAGCCACTTTGCAGTGTGAAGGGATAACTAGAAATGTTAGTGCACGTTCAGATGTTACCAAGGGCAGTGTCAATTCTGACTGTCGTCACTCTTCTGAATAAAGTCGCCTGGCATTAGCCATATTAGCAAAACTCGGGGAGGGGAGGGTTCGTTGGCTGGGTGGATTGCAGAGGAACAGACGTGACAAAGAAACGTGAAAAGCATAGGAAGGGGTTAGGTGTCGTTGAGATTGGGAGGGGTGGGTGTGGGTCATATCCAACATTGCATTGCATTGATGAGCAAAGATCTTGTTGGGCTGGGGGGAGGAAGCGGGCAATTGCAATGGACTGGTGACAATACGGGACGCAATTGACGTCAAGGCAGGCAGAGCAGCTGGCCCCGTGTGATTAAGACTGCGGCAAGCCAGTGGTGCGACTGGCAACCGCTGTCGTCACAAGCCAGCAGGATCCTGCTCGCAAGCAGTCGGCCTGGTGCTCGTTCGGCTAAAAACATGGTTCAGCTTTCCCATGGGTCGCGCCAGCCAGTTGGCCTTGGTGTTCACCCAGGCTTGGGGAAGCCAGATTGTGGTTGGTGGGCATATTCTCCCTACTGTATTGTTTGCTTCGTTTGGGGTTTGTAAATCTCGTCCTCTGAGTAGTGGTATATTTACTCCATGGTGATTTGATAGATTTGAAGCATTGTTTTCAGATGTCATTGTATACATGTTTTTAGTTGTAGTTTCAAGGTTTTCATTGCTGAAGTAATTGCTCATTTTTTAGCAACGTTGAAAATGTTGATGGGACAGTTTCGTGTACGTGCAAACACAAACAAGCGCAGACGTCTGTAGACATGTATGTGCAAGACTAAAATTAAGTTCACCAGTATTTGGTTTTGATCTTTTGTGTAGAACTTTGGAAACTTGTCAGCCCGTGATTCTACGGGAAGTAGCAAACTATTCAGTGAAATGTGTAATCTTCATTACCTGATGAGGCATGCACACGCAGGCAAGCATAATGCACACACGGGGATGACCGGGTGGTGTGGGTTAAGGAACCACTGTAGGTCATGTGGCGCAGATTTAAACGGCGGGTAACGGAATGTAAGGAGGGACTTTAAATTAATGAGGTCGTTGCGGATGGACAGCTGTTCCACTCCACGCATGTCTTAAAGCCTTAGTTGTTTTCAAGTGTTTTGAGTATTTCTTGTTTTGCTTTGTAGTTTTAGTTGGATCTTTACATTTGTACAATTCTAATGCATATTTTCATTGTTACCTGAAGAGGCATACGAATGGATTGTATTGGAGATTTTTCTCAGGTTGATCTCGCACATTTCCCCAACACTGCTAGGCGATAGTCATGTCAACTTGTTTCTCGTAAACGTCTTGGTCTTCGTGTATAAAGGTAAAGACGAGGCGAGTTTACTGCTGACCGTCTGGCCACTTCTCCACGATTGGGCGTGGGAACTGGTGTACCTCGTCATTCATGCACTGTTTGAGGATACCTTGTTCGGAATTTTAATTTTGCGAGTACGTGTTTTTGAGGGTAGTGTGTGTGTATTCATTTATATTCTGTAAGCTCGATTTTATATTATTGATGGGGATGTAACACTTCCCTTAACGTTGGGCAAGTAGTGTAGGACACTGAAGTGCTATGTAGTGTGTAGTTCATTGCTATACTATCTTAAAGCCGGGTACTAACCTTAATGTTTGAAGGAATGGAATAAATTTACCAGTTGGTGCAGTGCTGTTTTGATTAGTTTTTCACTGTTGTGGGGTATTAGTGGTTTGTGCAAAATTGAGTAATTCTGCCGAGGAAGTTCAATGGGGTATGTTACGAGTTAGGGATCTTGTGTAGAAATGCATGTATTGCCTTGTGCAGTGCTCTGTGGGGAATCTTTTCAATGTGATATTTGGCTGCATTTGGTGTAGCCAGTTTCTAATATATGGTTCTTAAAAACAAATTCATAATTTAGTGATAAGTCTGTTGTCCCAACATCTGTTGCTTTCACATCTTTTAGTATATTGCCATACACTCGACATTTCCAGACAACGCAATTTCTTGAGTGATTTGTGATGTGGCTGTTGCAGATTTCCCCTGCATGTCTTCTGTAAGAGAACTGGGGCAACAAATAGATTGCTTAATGGTAATGCATTGTGATTTGTTTGCTGTGAACTAGTCATTGCTTTATTTTACATTTGTATTATTTTAGTAGGGAGTTAGTCATGGCAGGTTTTCTCCAATTTTATTGTATCCATGGTGGGGTAGTGCATGGTCTCCACCCAATGTAGTTTGTAATAGAGGGGGTTGCATTCTTGTTTCCTTTAAATGGCTGCTTCTGCTTTGTTGGAATGATTTAGTTATTCTTTTGGAACTTTTTTCGTTCAATTTTTTTTTATATAATTAAAGTGTAGTCCTTAAAGGTTGGTGTGTGGCCCATTTGGTTTGTACTGGTATGTGTATGGCATTTGTAAGAACAAATGCAGCTCTAAATGCTTGTTTGTATTTTAGGGTGTTTGTAGGTTTTTAAGTTTGGCTGTGTGTGGGTAGCTGATATAGTTCTGTATGTTCAGGAGTGGTGAATTTTAAATGGACACACAAGTGACAGCTGTTGCACCAGATAGATGTGCTTATGCAACGTCTCGTGCATTTAGGGTATGCGATGGCCCAAGATTGTCTACTTGGGTGTGTAAATACAGGGAATGTTATGCTACTTGTAAAAAGGGAGGATGAAAGTTGTGAATAGATGAGCATTTCTCTTGCTCCAGAGAAAGTAATTGTAATAACCCCCATAATGAAAACTTGTTACTCTTTGCAAACTTTGTATAAAACTTATCAGAAACTTCTAGTAGAATCACTAGTACAGATAGAAGTTTTAACATCAGTTGGATAATTGCCCAAATACATGTAATTTTACCTACAGAATTGTAGTTGTATTCCTGTGGTACTAATTTTCAAACTGTTCAACTACTTTGAACAAGGGCTGAGGATCTCTTACCTTTTTCCCCCTCTTCTCTCCACTCCAACCTTAAGCACAGCTGACAGCAGAGTCCCACACTAATACTAATACAATGCAGACGCAAGTCCAAGGTTCCCAGGTGTTTTAGGAGTGGATTCCAGTTGTTGAAATTTTAAACAATTGGACGTTGAAATTTGAAACAATTGGATTGGCTAATATATGGGATTGGGGCTATGCTTGTAGGGTCCAATTTCTTAAACTTCCAAATGCTTAATTTTTGTCTGGACTCTTCCACTTTATTCCACAAAAGGTCTCCCGTCGGCATGCTCTTCTTTTGCCATGTGGAGATAACATGAAACTGTGCAAGTAGCTATAAATGATGCTAATGGGATGATGCATTCTGTATGTTCTTTGCATTAACAACTTAAACATTTTTCTGGATGTGAAGGCTGTGCCAGTGCAACAGATGGTATTGGAGGGTTGGGAGCAACAGCAGAAGCATTCATAAAAATGCAGTAGGCACTGAATTATGGTCTGAGGAGCTGGTTATTGATTGGAAGTTAGTGTTTGTGGATGTTGTGAAATTTAACTTCAGGTTGTGGTTAAAAAACCTTGAAGGTTCAGAAAGTGTAGATTACAATGGGAGTTGTCTTGAAGCAATTTTCTTTCACTGACTTTATCCAAATTGTGTAATATTGGATAGACTTGGATATTGGGTTTTAACACTGGTTTTTCGGGGGGGAATAGTATTGTGGATAGGCACGGCATCAGAGCTCATGCCAATTATCCTCCGACCCAAATATTTTGTAATGATTGTTGTCAGTGCTGAACAGTATAAATGTGGTTGATCATGTGAGGCAGTCTGGCATTGGATATACCTTGTCTGTTGGTACATGTTTAGTGATGTATGGCTGCGGCAATCTTGCCAGTGGAAATATTCTGCTTGGTATAACTGGGTAATAGTGTGGTGGTGGTGGTGGCGGCAGCAGCATAACCAAGAATGCTACATGGTTCAAGGCTAGCTTAAACTCTTGAACTGTTCATGCTAGGGTGTGATTGTATTTGTGGGAGTCTGATGCTTGGTAAATGTTCTTGATTAATGTGGGTGCAGAGGATATTTAGCAGATACTGTGTATTGGTTACCTATATGTCTGATGGCACAAGCGTAATACTCCTGCATGTAGATTGTATATGGGTGTTTTTAGTGATGGTTCTGTGCATTTCTGCAGTTCTGTGCTTAATATGCCTCGCTGTACAGGTCATGCCAATGTTGTATATAACTTGGTGTCAAGTCCAGTCTGCTAATTGTTCAGGACATGAAGGCATATCTAAGTGTACTGTTCTACATTTGTCATGAACAAATGTTGGTGAATTGACTTGAGTTTTTAACTGCCTCTGTTCACTGATGGATGGGTCAGTTCTCATAGTTGAAGGCACTAGACTAAGCTTGCATTCTTATAATTTATTATATACAGTAAAGATTGCACATGAAAGATTGTGTAGAATTATCTTAAAATTACTGAAGCAGTTTTATTTAGGAGTGGAGGAATTGCATTGATCTTTGAGATAAGAATTGCATGCAGAGTAAAGTGGAAGTAAGCAAGGCCAAATTATGGACAGGCGTCTTGGACAGGACAAGATGGAGAGAGAATCGGTGTATATTGCTGGAGGGGAGGGGTTGAAGGCAAATTCATTAGATTAGTGGTAGGGGGAATAAAGTTTGGGTACGAAAAATTGGTATTATTGGATTTGATGTTGATCCATTATGTGCTCAGGATGGAACAACCCAAGATTGCATGAAAAGCATATCCTGATTCTTGGCCAAAACCAGACAGTTGTTCAGAGGGATACCCTGAATCTGAATGATGTCTTTATAGAACAGCCCTTCATGAAGTAGGCAGTCATTAGCCTGACCCAGATTAGAAGTACTTCAAGGGTTGCAGATAGTGCAATGCAGTGCAATGTTTATGCAGATACCTTTACTGTTCTGACATATTTGCTTTTCTTGGGGCAAAACTGCAGAGATTAATCAGAATTAAAACTACAATCATAGTACTATACAAAGCATCAGTAGGAATACAAAGGCCTGAATGGCCCCTTGATGTTGGTATAGGTACGTAAAGTTGATGCATTTGATTGAATGTTCTATGAAGAACATGTGCCAGCTAGAAGTCCCGATAAGATTTGACGTGATTGTTCTTGTAAATTGTTCTTAATTTTAGATTATATAAAGAGTACACTTTTTGCCAGGTTTCTAGCATAGTACTTGGCATTGCTAATGTCAGTCCAGGGACTGGGTACTTTTTTTGGTGAATTTTGACAGGTAATGGGATAAGATGAGCACATGGCAGCTTTTACCTGAATTTAATCTAGCCATGCTTAGATCGTTAGCAGGGATGTGTAAATTTTACTGATGGGGATTGTAATTCTCAATTTATTTAAAGCTGTCTTTTTGGATACTTCATTACTTTGTTGCGAGGTATAGCAATTGCTACCTTGTCTGCATGGTGTATTGTTCCATTTAAGAATGTGGTTATACATTACACTTTTAATTGTATTGTACAAGGATTTTTTTAGTGGTGTTTTTCTCTCCTTCACAACTTTAATGGTCCCCAACCTTTTCCTTTGGTACAAAAAAAGTTCGCGTGGTACACTTGATCATTGGTAAAATCTACGAGGGGAAGCAGGGAGGGATAATTTCCTGTTTAGATTTTAATTGGATTCTTGATTTTTGTCAGCAACATGAACGAGAAATGATCAGTTGATACAAACTTCTCAAGAAAGGTAAGGGTTCGTCTGACCGATTTACCTTGGGAGTAACTGGGTCAGGTTCACAAAATAGGTATTCTAGTTAATGTTTTGTTTAATAAATGAAGTCGTATGCGCACCTGAGGTCAGTAGGGCTCGCCATTTATTACGTTGCGCACAATCTTAATGCAAGAAATTCATTAAAAGATTTTCGACGGGATGGAACTAACACTGCATCAAGGACTTCCCGACTTCATTGTGACGTGTCGACTGTGAAAGATTGTAATCTTTATTGCTTGGCTCATGGTGACATTGGTTGGCTTTGCAAGCAGTTGCTGTTTCAAGAGTTTCAGTAAACTTATCTTGAATAGTCTATTTTACTGTAAAATGGTGGCCATTTCTCGCCTCGATGGAAGATATATGGGAACAAACGACCCACTTTATATATAATTAAAACGTTCGAACGCCCCTACCCTGTAACAGGATCAGATAAATTGGTATTAGCCAAAATAGGTATTTCTCGGTATTGGAGTTGAAATATGTCCACGTACATGGAGAAGTTTGAATAGTGACGTCATCTCTTTTCGTCTTTCAACGAATTGACAGAGAAGACATGACGTCACACGTTGAAAGTGGACATATTTCGTGTACGTTCTGGATGAGAGTTGCGTGCTTCGACGAAGAAACCTCAAGGACGTCGCGTATGTATTTGCCGTCCTGCATTGTCACACTTGGCGACATGACTCCCTGCATGCATGCACGCACGCACACACGCACTCGACCAGAGGATGTCGCAGTGTCGCTCGAAGTGGAACTGGGAGCCGGATATTCCTCTCGGCCTGTCATTGCGAGCTGTAACAGCGTGTCATTAGGCCTCGATATTTCGATCGAAAATAGGGAGTCTGTCCCACTGTGAGGGATTGTGGAGAGCGTCTACCCCTAGGGCTGCTTCATGGGGTGGTCATTTCTGGAAATTGTGTGGAGGTGGGGTTGCTGATCTTAATCTTGTCCTATGGCACAACCGGTTTTATTCAGCTGACGAGCAGACTCTGGTCTGAAGTGTTGTCTAGACGAATTTGAGTCTGCTCGTTAGAATTTTTTAGCCAATATTTCGTCATAATATGGATAACAATGAGGATGCTTTCTTGGTGACAAAACCTGAGGTATATTACGCTGCCAGTTGCAAAAATTGGTCATGGGAGCGAAGGGTGGGAAGGATGTACATTTATTTTCATAGATTTTCATAAATTTTCGTTAGCTGATGTTAGACAAAACAATCAGTACCTTGGCGAAGCAGGCTTCATGCCTGCAGACTTGGGTGGTGCACACGATGGGTTAGTCCCGTCACAGCTCTTGCTGACTCTGTAACTCATCTTGTTGATGCAGCGAACTCGGGACCACTATAAGCTCCAGTGATGCACTTGCTCTGTCTTACCGGGTGGACATTTTTTTTTAAACTTTATTCCGGTATTAATTGCGCATTGACACTTCGTATGTAGTCGTACTAAAGTTCGTATGTAGTCATACTAAATTTTTCTTGAGTGCGCGCGCGCGCGCGCGCGCACACACACACACACACACACACACACACACACACACACACACACACACACACACACACACACACACACACACACACACACACACAGCATACTTGCATGCATGTATTATACATACATGCATACATATATACATACATGCATTATACATACATGCATTATACATACATGCATTATACATACATGCATTATACATACATGCATACATATATGCATATATACACACATACATATATGCATATATACATACATACATACATGCATACATATATACATACATGCATATATACATACATACATGCATACATATATACATACATGCATACATATATACATACATATATACATGCATATATGCATGCATGCACATATACATACACATACTTGCATATATACATTTACAAATGGAAATCCTAGCTGCCCCAGGGTGGGAACCCAGTGGGTTTTTAGCGTTGCCGTGCGTGTTAGTCAACACTCGGGGGGGGGGGGGGGAGTGGAGAATATTCGTGCCTCTGGTGTCTGTACGGGTTTGAACGTTTTGGCACGGACGGGTCACGCGGCTGCTGGCTGCACGTGCGTATATTGATCCAAACACTGACGCCACTCCCCCGCCTCCTCCTCCTTCCATCTCCCTCCTCCCCACTTTTCTTCCTTCCCCCTCTTCTTTTCCCTCTTCACCCTCCCCCTGTTCTCTTCCCTCCTCCCCCTCCCCCTTTTCTCTTCCCTCCTCCCCCTCCCCATCTTCTCTTCCCTCTTCCCCCTCCCCATCTTCTCTTCCCTCCCCTCTTCTCTTCTCTTCCCTCCCCTGTTCTCTTCTCTTCCCTCCTCCCCCTCCCCCTGTTCTCTTCCCTCCTCCCCCTCCCCTGTTCTCTTCCCTCCTCCCCCTCCCCTGTTCTCTTCCCTCCTCCCCCTCCCCTGTTCTCTTCCCTCCTCCCCTCCCCCTCTTCTCTTCCCTCCTCCCCTCCCCATCTTCTCTTCCCTCCTCCCCTCCCCATCTTCTCTTCCCTCCTCCCCTCCCCATCTTCTCTTCCCTCCTCCCCTCCCCATCTTCTCTTCCCTCCTCCCCTCCCCATCTTCTCTTCCCTCTTCCCCCTCCCCATCTTCTCTTCCCTCTTCCCCCTCCCCATCTTCTCTTCCCTCTTCCCCCTCCCCATCTTCTCTTCCCCTCTTCCCCCCTCCCCCTCTTCTCTTCCCTCTTCCCCCTCCCCATCTTCTCTTCCCTCTTCCCCCTCCCCATCTTCTCTTCCCTCTTCCCCCTCCCCATCTTCTCTTCCCTCTTCCCCCTCCCCATCTTCTCTTCCCTCTTCCCCCTCCCCATCTTCTCTTCCCTCTTCCCCCTCCCCATCTTCTCTTCCCTCTTCCCCCTCCCCATCTTCTCTTCACTCGGGCCCCTCCCCCTCTTCTCTTCCCTCTCCCCCCTCCCCATCTTCTCTTCCCTCTTCCCCCTCCCCATCTTCTCTTCCCTCTTCCCCCTCCCCATCTTCTCTTCCCTCTTCCCCCTCCCCATCTTCTCTTCCCTCTTCCCCCTCCCCATCTTCTCTTCCCTCTCCCCCCTCCCCATCTTCTCTTCCCTCTTCCCCCTCCCCATCTTCTCTTCCCTCTTCCCCCTCCCCATCTTCTCTTCCCTCTTCCCCCTCCCCATCTTCTCTTCCCTCTTCCCCCTCCCCATCTTCTCTTCCCTCTTCCCCCTCCCCATCTTCTCTTCCCTCTTCCCCCTCCCCATCTTCTCTTCCCTCTTCCCCCTCCCCATCTTCTCTTCCCTCTTCCCCCTCCCCATCTTCTTCCCTCTTCCCCCTCCCCCTCTTCTCTTCCCTCTTCCCTCCTCCCCCTCTTCCCTCCTCCCCCTCTTCCCTCCCCCTCTTCTCTTCCCTCTTCCCCCTCCCCATCTTCTCTTCCCTCTTCCCCCTCCCCATCTTCTCTTCCCTCTTCCCCCTCCCCATCTTCTCTTCCTCTTCCTTCCCCCTCCCCCTCCCCATCTTCTCTTCCCTCTTCCCCCTCCCCATCTTCTCTTCCCTCTTCCCCCTCCCCATCTTCTCTTCCCTCTTCCCCCTCCCCATCTTCTCTTCCCTCTTCCCCCTCCCCATCTTCTCTTCCCTCTTCCCCCTCCCCATCTTCTCTTCCCTCTTCCCCCTCCCCATCTTCTCTTCCCTCGACCCCCGCCCGCTGGTCTATTCACTCTTCCCCCTCCCCCTCTTCTCTTCCCTCCTCCCCCTCCCCCTTTTCTCTTCCCTCCTCCCCCTCCCCATCTTCTCTTCCCTCTTCCCCCTCCCCATCTTCTCTTCCCTCTTCCCCCTCCCCATCTTCTCTTCCCTCTTCCCCCTCCCCATCTTCTCTTCCCTCTTCCCCCTCCCCATCTTCTCTTCCCTCTTCCCCCTCCCCATCTTCTCTTCCCCTCTTCCCCCTCCCCATCTTCTCTTCCCTCTCTTCCCCCTCCCCATCTTCTCTTCTCTCTTCCTTCCCTCCCCATCTTCTCTCTTCCCCCCTCCCCATCTTCTCTCTTCCTCCCTTCCCCATCTTCTCTCTTCCTCCCTTCCTCCATCTTCTCTCTTCCTCCCTTCCCCCATCTTCTCTCTTCCTTCCCTCCCCATCTTCTCTCTTCCTCCCCTCCCCATCTTCTCTCTTCCTTCCCTCCCCATCTTCTCTCTTCCCCCCTCCCCATCTTCTCTCTTCTTCCCCTCCCCATCTTCTCTTCCCCCTCCCCAACTTCTCTTCCCCCTCCCCATGTTCTCTTCCCCCTCCCCATCTTCTCTTCCCTCTTCCCCCTCCCCATCTTCTCTTCCCTCTTCCCCCTCCCCATCTTCTCTTCCCTCTTCCCCCTCCCCATCTTCTCTTCCCTCTTCCCCCTCACCATCTTCTCTTCCCTCTTCCCCCTCCCCCGCTGCTCTTCCCTCTTCCCCCTCCCCATCTTCTCTTCCCTCTTCCCCCTCCCCATCTTCTCTTCCCCTCTTCCCCCTCACCATCTTCTCTTCCCTCTTCCCCCTCCCCATCTTCTCTTCCCTCTTCCCCCTCCCCATCTTCTCTTCCCTCTTCCCCCTCCCTATCTTCTCTTTCCCTCTTCCCCCCTCCTCCCCATCTTCTCTTCCCTCTTCCCCCCCGCCCCATCTTCTCTTCCCTCTTCCTCCCTCCCCATCTTCTCTTCTCTCTTCCTCCCTCCCCATCTTCTCTCTTCCTCCCCTCCCCATCTTCTCTTCCCTCCTTCCCCTTCTCTTCCCTCCTCCCCCTTCTCTTCCCTCCTCCCCCTTCTCTTCCCTCCTCACCCTTCTCTTCCCTCCTCCCCCTTCTCTTCCCTCCTCCCCCCTTCTCTTCCTTCCTCCCCCCTCCTCCTCTTCCCTCTTCCCTCTCTCCTCTTCCCTCTCCCCTCTCTCCTCTTCCCTCTCCCCCCTCTCCTCTTCCCTCTCCCCCTTTCCTCTTCCCTCTCCCCCTCTTTTCTTCCCTCTCCCCCCTCTTTTCTTCACCTCTCCCCCTTCATCTCTTCCCCTCTCCCCCTTCATCTCTTCCCCTCTCCCCCTTCTCTTCCCCTCTCCCCCTTCTCTTCCCCTCTCCCCCTTCTCTTCCCCTCTCCCCCTTCATCTCTTCCCCTCTCCCCCTTCATCTCTTCCCCTCTCCCCCTTCTCTTCCCCTCTCCCCCTTCTCTTCCCCTCTCCCCCATCCTCTCTTCCCATCTCCCCTTCTTCTCTTTGCTCTCCCCCTCTTCTCTTTCCTCGCTCTCCCCCTCTTCTCTTTCCTCGCTCTCCCCCTCTTCTCTTTCCTCGCTCTCCCCCTCTTCTCTTTCCTCGCTCTCCCCCTCTTCTCTTTCCTCGCTCTCCCCCTCTTCTCTTTCCTCGCTCTCCCCCTCTTCTCTTTCCTCATCACCCTCTTCTCTTCCCTCTCCCCCTCTCCCCCTCTCTTCCTTCTCCCCCTCTCTTCCCTCTCCCCCTCTCTTCCCTCTCCCCCACTCTCTTCCCTCTCCCTCCCTCTCCCCCTCTCTCTTCCCTCTCCCCCTCTCTCTTCCCTCTCCCCCTCTCTCTTCCCTCTCCCCCTCTCTCTTCCCTCTCCCCCTCTCTCTTCCCTCTCCCCCTCTCTCTTCCCTCTCCCCCTCTCTCTTCCCTCTCCCCCTCTCCACCTCTCTTCCCTCTCCACCTCTCTTCCCTCTCCCCCTCTCCCCCTCTCTCTTCCCTCTCCCCCTCTTCTCTATCCCTCCCCATTCTCTCCCCCTCTTCTCTTCCCTCTCCCCCTCTTCTCTTCCCTCTCCCCCTCTTCTCTTCCCTCCTCCCCCTACCCCTTTTCCCTCCCCCTCTTCTCTTCCCTCTCCCCCTCTTCTCTTCCCTCCCCCTCTTCTCTTCCCTCTCCCTCTTCTCTTCCCTCTCCCCCTCTTCTCTTCCCTCTCCCCCTCTTCTCTTCCCTCTCCCCCTCTTCTCTTCCCTCTCCCCCTCTTCTCTTCCTCTCTCCCCCCTCTTCTCTTCCCTCTTCGGCTTCCCTCTCTTCTCTTCCCTCTTCGGCTTCCCTCTCTTCTCTTCCCCCTCCCCCTCTTCTCTTCCCCTCCCCCCCTCCCCCTCTTCCCTCCCCCCTCCCCCTCTGCTCTTCCCTCATCCCCCTCCCCCTCTTCTCTTCCCTCCTCCCCCTCCCCCTCTTCTCTTCCCTCCTCCCCCTCCCCCTCTTCTCTTCCCTCCTCCCCCTCCCCCTCTTCTCTTCCCTCCTCCCCCTCCCCCTCTTCTCTTCCCTCCTCCCCCTCCCCCTCTTCTCTTCCCTCCTCCCCCTCCCCCTCTTCTTCCCCTCCTCCCCCTCCCCCTCTCCTTCCCCTCCTCCCCCTCCCCCTCTCCTCTTCCCTCTCTCCCTCCTCCCCTCTCCTCTTCCCTCTCCCCACCCCCTCCCCCTTCTCCTCTTCCCTTCCCCCTCCCCCTCCCCCTCTCCTCTTCCCTTTCCCCTCCCCCTCCCCCTCTCCTCTTCCCTTTCCCCTCCCCCTCCCCCTCCCCCTCTTCCCTCCCCCCCCTCCCCCCTCTCCTCTTCCCTCCTCCCCCTCCCCCTCTTCTCTTCCCTCCTCCCCCTCCCCCTCTTCTCTTCCCTCCTCCCCCTCCCCCTCTTCTCTTCCCTCCTCCCCCTCCCCCTCTTCTCTTCCCTCCTCCCCCTCCCCCTCTTCTCTTCCCTCCTCCCCCTCCCCCTCTTCTCTTCCTTTGATCTTTCTCCCTTTTCCATTACCTTAGACCGAGTGTAACCAAGTTTTACCCTCGGTCTTCATTCAGTGGTGGATTGTCACGAGGCCCTTGTCGCCTCGGCACTCCCCGTTCTCCCTCCCAACTCTCCGGATCGTCTATGGACCTATTGGTCGAGTTGAAACGAGGTCGAACGCCTCTGCATGGGTGGTGGGTCCATCATCTTGTGGTCGTTGGTGTGGCCTGGAATTTGCAGTGGATTCCACCCCTTTTGGGTGTCGCCTTCTCATGTTTGTATAGTAAACTTCGACCGCATCCCATCCCGGCTTGGGATCGTGGCGGTAGCAAGGACAAGTTCCCGTGTTTGCATGCTTGTGTTGAAAGTGGCGAACAGATGTTACTGGCAGAAACGGTAGGGAAAGGGAGCAAGGCGGTGTAGGTGGCGTTTTGCTTTGGCGGGCGAGGTGAGACTGCTGCACTGCTGTCGTGATTCCAACGGTCTGTGCTCTTGCTTGCTTGCTTGCTTGCTTTAACCGCCTCTAGTACGATGGCGCATTCTATATTCTAAATTTGTATATTGTGGACAATTTTATTTTCTTGGTTTGGTTTGGCTCTCAAAAGCATTTTTGAAGCCGGTGAAGCGATCGTACCAAAACTTGTTTTCAGCGAGTCGTATGCCCACATATGGAATAGTTAAATTGTTTGCTAGTGTACTGTGACGCAGTTATTTGGTTAAAGTATTGGAAGATTAGGATTGGTTTGGCAGGTTGGGGTGTAGTTTGTGCTAAATGAATTTCGTAGTTGCATGTTCCATCAAATTTGGGGATCCCTCACGAGCGCAAAACAGAAATAGGAGTAACTGGCAACTGTGCTTGGGCTGTCGGAGGGTAGTCGGGATGACTAAGTTCGTGACTGATTTGAACAAGGTATCATTCGTTTAATAAAATGCCAGTTGTTTATTGGTAGAGAAGTCTGGAAGAGGCCTTTGGTGTAGTTTGAGCATTCTTAACCTTACTATGCAGCAACCCAATCCTCTCCAGATCGATCATGGCAAAACTTACCTTCGTAAGCATTTTGGTTTACTTAAATTTCAAAATAATTGAAAGTTTTAAAGATTTCTCATCACTTAGTCTCTCCTTAATGTCCTTAGATGTTAACGATTTAGGTATTCTAATACAGGATTATCTAAAAATATCAAATCCTTGACGACCCAACTATGTCAGACTTGTAATCAGTTTCTCAGTCTTTATAAAAGTGTATAACTTTGATCAAAATTGTACGGTTAGATTTTGTCCATGTATTTAAGTAGCAATCGATATAGCGTTTTCCATAATGTTTTCAATGTTCTTCGACAAGTATTTAATTCTGCGTATTGTTTATTCCATAATCTTTGGAAAGTATTCATGCAAAACTGTTTCAGAGTTCATCCGACCCCCCCCCCCCCATCCCAATGTTTATATTATATTGTGAATTTTGTTTGACAGTCGGCATAACGCAATACTCAAACTGGGACAATGTACTGCACGGCTTGTCTGGAGTATATTGAGAAAATTTGTTGCGAAAAGTGAAAAGGGGGGGGGCGCATTCTGAATGGAAACTGGGTCAAATGGATGACATTAACCCACTTCATCATCCTCTTTTCCATTGTTTGATTTTCATGTGACTTGTGGTCATGATTAGGAAGGCTGTTAATTGTGAAATTATCATTGTTCTAACCAATTATTTTTAAAATGGAAATGGATGGTGTAGGTGTATCTATCTCTTGGCTGATTGCCGCCCACATAAGTGGGATAAGGAACCCTCTGGTGTATAGTAATCTAACCACTTCTCCCTCGCCTCGTTTCAGAACGTTGACCACAAGATGAAGTTCAAGAGCAAGAAGGGTCAGCTGCCCTTCGTGGAAGTCAATGGCGAGGAGATCGCGGATTCCGCCATCATCATCAAGGAG
The DNA here is from genome assembly GCF_046742065.1 of Oratosquilla oratoria. Taxonomy (NCBI): domain Eukaryota; kingdom Metazoa; phylum Arthropoda; class Malacostraca; order Stomatopoda; family Squillidae; genus Oratosquilla; species Oratosquilla oratoria. Next base: position 37,937,608 of record NC_134817.1, on the reverse strand, counting down.
TTGACGGCGCGCTACAACTGCGATCTCGACGCACACTTGACCACCGAGCAAAGGAACGTGGCACACGCCACCACATCCATGATAGAGAATCACTTGGCCTGGTAGGTTCCCAGTTTTCCTTTTCCACCTTCGTCGCCCTCGTCGTCCATGTTTTATGCCACAGTACTCCTTTCCAGAGACGCAAGGAAGAAAACGGTGATGACTAGGACTATATATATATTTTTTTTTCTAAAACAGTGCCGTACCCTCTGAGGGGAGACGAGGAGGGCAGCCCCCCCCCCATAAAAAACACAACTTCACCTTTTCTGGTAACTACACCAAATTGATGGAGGTGGTTACCAGAAAATGTGGAAGTTAAGAAATTGAAAAAAATCCGGGGGGGGCGCAGTTGCCCCCCCCTCCTCCCCTCAGAGGGCACAACCCTAATATAGTAGGTGCACAGTGGGTAACCACCCCTCGGGATGAAGATCGAAGTTGTTTGGAACGAGTTAAGGACTCCGGGAAAAAATGCCCTGGACTGGATGGGCACTTTTTCTTGAGTTTTCGGCACAGTTTTCAAGATTCCTTTCACGCCAGCTGGTTGAATTTGGGCTGTGTTGACTGACGCTTCTGAAAGGCGTTGTGAAGGCGAAGGGGCAATCTAATAACGTATGTCAAGCCGAATTCAGTACATGGTTTGGGCGTGCTTGCCTTATTGAAAATGTGGGTGGTTAGACAGTCTGGGGGGACGGGGGTTGGTGGTATGGGAAACTCCTAAAGTCACGACTGGTCCCCGCGGTCCGTTGAAAACCAGTTCGTAGCAACCCCCCCCCCCCCGAGCTGAATGAAATAGTCTGGGTTGCCATTGGCGTCGCGAACATGTTCCCACACTCTACTACCCCCCCTTTTGTTCTTCATTCAAGCCTCCTTTTTCTTTGACTCGTCCATCCATCCAGTTCCTTCCTGGCTCGATCGCGCCTCTTGTTATCCAGTCATTTGTTCTGCAAAATTTCCCCTCCCCGCCCCTCCCAACAGCAGTGGGTTGGATTGGCTGGGTACCATTTCGATCCTCTGTTATCATGCATACAGAATTTCGATAACCTCAGTTTGAATGGAAACAAACTCTCAATCATACAGAAGTTAAAGCGCGAAAAATTCTGGACTTCCCGATGAAAGATGAAATTCAGATTACTGAGAGGAGTCTATGATCGACACTTAACTTCGGGGTCTGTGTCGGTAGGAACTATGACGCCCCTACAGAACTCGAACGTACATACATCACCACCCCGCCCCACAGTCGATCGAAATTCCTGTCTGACTCAGGGTTCCGCCCACGTCTGCGTAAGTCCGTCGAATGTAACAAATGTACGTAACGCCACATTGCAAGTTAGAGTATAGCGTGAGTGAAGTACTCGATGCAAGTTTTGGTGGAGTTCGTAGACGCAGATTAGCGACTTCCGAAACTTCGTTTCTCGAAGTTTCACCGTGGAAAACTAAGATGAAGCAATTGTCTTGTCCTCCAGACTACGTGGTTGTACGAAATGCGTACGTTCCTTCGGTCCCAGGCACCCGCGGTAGGTGTTGCGGTATCCCCTCGCCCCCGGCCAAATGGCCCTAGGTTTGACTCTCCCTCCCCCCCCCCACTGCACCGGGCGATTGTAGCCTGTGGGGGTTGGGGGGGGGGTTCTGGAGGTGTAGTCTCTCATTGACAGCCTTGGTACCACTACTACGCAGTGCCGAAGTTGACCTAGAGGCGGCGCTGGTCAATCTTTGGCAAGAGCTGCCCTGTTGCCAACACGCGGCCTGCACATTGGGTTCTTGGCGTCAAGATTCCAGTTTCGCTTGGCGCCAAGGGGGCTTCCCGCTTTGAGAGGCTAATAATTAGCGCGGCAACGCGGCGCCAGTCACGCAGAGCTCTTGCAGCTTGGAAACTACGCCTGAATAGAAGCGTTCGTGGTGCAGTAGCTTCATCGTGGATAGTTGCAGCTAATCCTCGAGAAGTGCAGTCCATTGGGTTTTTCGTAAAAGAAACTGCAGGACAGAGACCGTAACACTTTCTCTGCATAAGGGCGATATATATAATTAATCAGTGGTGTATATAGTCAGGCTGTACAAATTTAGGAACAGGTGGCAGTAGGTTGGTTGGTCGATAATTGGTGCATTGATGAGGTCCCGGTTTCGCGAGGCTGCAGATGAATGTTCGTGGCGGTGGACGAGTTCGATGAAGACTCGACAGATATTAATGAGGAACTTGAACTCTTGCGGGGGGAATGGAGGACTTCCGCCCCTGGTCGTGTCTTCCAGGTAGTCTGGTACTGTTCCTGGAAAGAATGCCCGTCCATATACGAACATGCAGTGCTCGAAAGAGTGGACCGAGAACTACACAAAGTTCGATGATAGAAGGATGGCATTGCTGGATATATCGGTTTCTTGCTCGTTGGTGATTTGACGCTTACTTGCGGACGGGTCGTTCTTTGAACAGGGGCGTGCTCTGTGGCTCCATGTGGCGCATTATGGTGGTTGGTGTCGCGAGTGCTTACACAAGGCCTTGCGGCGGTTGAGGGAGGTGGATGAAATAGCTTGGCGACAGTAAGAATAAAGCCATATTCGTTACTAAAGGAGTTAATGGGGCTTTAACGGAACGTAAGAAGGGTTAAAGGGTTCGTGCAGAGTAGGCTGGGGGATGATGCTGTTAGGTGTAGGAGTGGCTGAAGATGGAAGGACGAAAAGACTCATTAGTTTTCGCAACTATAGTTTCGTTCAACTTGGCCTCTCGCTGAGCTGTGATGCGAGAGGTTTCCTTCATCAGGTTGTACTACTGGTGAACATGGTCCTGGTGTCTGAACACCAGCAGGGGGGAGGCTTGACACCGTGGCAGTGGTTGGGCGTGTGGAGCAGCGCAGGCGCGGACGGAAATGAATCATTTATTGGCGGCATTGTCGGTGGGAACCAGAGGTGTGATGGTAGTCGATACAGTCAGCGTGCCTACCGAAGGGTTTAAGCACGGGTGAATAGAGTAGATCGGATGCATCAGCCACGATCACGGTAAACACACCACTCACTGTGATGTAGATGGGTTCCCTTTTTCGTTAAGGGGCCCCGGAGGCGTAATAGGCTTGGCGCCATGCCCTGGACCCACCGGAACAAAATCTTCCAAGTCTGCCTCACCGTGGCGTCATGACACATAAGGATGTGGTGGTTGTAATTATTGTTGTTGCCGCCGTGATAGCACTGGTGCCAAGCCTAGTCTTGCCCCGGAGCCTGGTGCAGGTCTGGGATACGGGTGTCCAACAGGTGCTTGATGGGAGGTGCTGGGAAAGGGAAAACGTTAGGTATAATTGTGGTTCTTGGTTGTTTCAGTGTTCGTGAAGTTAGTCCTCAAAACTATGTACTGTAGTTTCTCTTGGAGAAACTGACCGAGGAAACTTGTGTTGTGATTTAAATTGTGTAATTGTATAACATGGGGAAACGATAGAATCGACCATAAGGGTTGGCACGGTTTTGAATTTCATACCGGTAATACAAAGTTGGTCATGCATAGGTTTGCGCCGTGTCTTTGTGGGGGAGGGGGGCGGATTCCATTTTTTTTTATTAGTGCTGGCAAAAGTGGTGTCTCTTATCGAGTGAGTATTGCCAAGGCAGTATTGAACAATTATACAATCATGCAAGAAATGAATTGTCATGAACCAGAAGTCTGAAGCTGTGTAAGAAAGATTGGATCCTTTCACTTATGACTGATGGGATTTGGGAGTTAACCTTATCACGGCGGCACTTGACAGCCTTTATCACGGCGGCACCATTTGCAAATTACACTGGCGAATATTAACTTGTCGCCAGTGTTGTCTAATCCCGTTGTCATGGTTACGTCATCGGCAGGCTTTATTCAGGTTGATGTTTGACGAGTCTCCAGGAGATGCGGACTAGGCACCATTCTGAAGGGTGCATGAGTGAGGCCAACTGTTCGCCTGTTAGTATCCGCGCGTATTCTAGGAAGTGTTTACTGACCGAATTGAGTCAGCTGGCTTGGTTTAGGCATTTTGTATGGAGACGCTGCAGAGATACAGGGAAGTTAGCTAGAATGGAGAACGGGTAATTTAGGTAGCGTTTCTGACTGGACATGTGAAGCGTGGGAGAGACGGGACGAAAAGGTGGAAAGGATCCCCCATCCCTCTCGCCCTCGCACCATTTTGATAGGACTGAAGTATGAACGACACGAGCGTTGGAATTTATCGTATTCAGTTCCAAAAAGGTCGACATTTTTTGTGCCTGTCATTGGGTTAGATTATATTGAACCAGTTCGACAAAGCAGTGATCAAATAAGGTTTTGCAATGTCGATTTTGAAATGAATTGGAACAGTCTCGCTGTTTTACTACAAAATCTACTCATGCCGAGAACTGCTCCCCCCACATCCTTCCTCGTTCCCTCCCTTGCCTCCACCCCCTTCCCGAAACAAAATTTTAAACAGAGGCGCACGCTTTAATTTCGCCTAATATGATGTTTGTGATCTTCGCGTTGTGAATCTGGTACGAAACGGAACAAGACAAAGGTCTTAACCCAGTTTCCGGCCCTCCCAATGAATTTGAATAAAGTTCTCGCGATGTTGGGACTGTAGTGGCGCTCGTGTATTATGCGCTCTAGACTATGCATGTGTGCGCGCGCGCTCGCGATGGGTGGAAAATGGTGGTCGACGCGGCGGCTGTTGCTGGAGGGGAGCAGATGTGTAGCCTGAACTCGAGTCCCACTCCACACCCCACACCCCCCCACTTTCGCCCGCCGCGGCCCGGCCCGGCCCGGCCGTCTGCCTGCCCTCGCCACTTGCCTCTTTGTAGGAATGCTCGGAATGTGGCCTAGACATTTTCCTTCGTATCTTCCTGCCTCTGATCTGCCTGTTCCATGATCTTCCTGCCTGCCTGCCTGCCCCCCTTTTTTTCCTATCGTCCTTTTTTGCCAGCTTGCCTGCCTCTTCTTTCTTCCTGTCTTTCTTCATATTTTCCAGTCTGCGTGCCTGCCTCTCGTTTCTACCTCCCTGCTGCCTCTTCCCTTCTTCCTCCCTGCTGCCTCTTCCCCTTCTGTCTTTTCTTTTCCTGCCAGTCTGCTTCTTCCTTCCAGCTACTAGACTACCTCTTCCTGCTACCTGTCTGCCTACCTCTCCCCTTCTGCCAGTATGAGGCGCTCCTCATTCGGAAGAGGCCCAGTGCCCAGCGGGGCAGTAGCATTTTGGTCATTTTCCTGGCTACGACGCTGCTCTTCGGAAGTCTGGGGCGACACGAAGACCATTGTTCCTGTGGGGTAAGGCCCACTTTCCTCATGTATAGTAAAGGGCAGGCGTCATTGCTATTGAAGTAGGCTATTTCTCGCGTGCGCATGCGTGCGAGCGCATGTGTATTGTACTTAGGAAGGTTGAATCTCCGGCCTTGCTGCTGCGGAGGAAAAGAGCTCTTGGGACAATTGATTGCTGGAGGGGGACCGAGTAGCAGTGTTCTTCCCCTCGCCCCTGGGCTGGCGGGGATGCACCCGGCAGGCAACAGATTGTGGCGGTCTTTATACATGTTGTCCATGCGAACTACTTGGATCCGGGGGGTGGAGTGATGCATGTGTTGGTTTGGATTGGACGTGGGTTCCTCGTTCGTAAGATTATAGGGGGGAAAGGGGACTAATATAGACCTGAAGGGTGTTAGTAGCCTTAATTTTTTGGTCTAGATTTCGATTCCCACGAAGTTGTAGGACGGTGCGATATGATAATCTAGTGTCGTGTAGACACCCATGATGGTTACTATTAGTCACTACAAAGGAGTAGATTCACACAACAGGAAGGCCTACAAGGAAAATTAGCTTGGTATCCCCCCTAATAAAATGTGCAAGTCCTTGTATGGCATCTGTGGACGAGACAGTGTAGGCGAGAAGGGAACAGAACCCAGAGAGCATCACGGGGTGGTGGGAGAAGCTCTTCTGAAGCCGGGCTTCTCGTGGAGACACTTCGGAGAGCGCCTGCGTGCGCCTCTGCAGACAAACCATAACGAGTAACCCGAACGATTGTCACTGGTTGTACCAAGTCTTGTGTATCTACTCCTTGGTCTCCCTTCACTCCGCCTCCGCCCACGGCCGCGCCCCTCCCCCCCTGCCCCCCCTTCACCATTCCATCCCCCACCCCGCTCCCTTTCGAACGGGGACGCTCCTTTCCTTCGCAACCCCCCACCACCCCTCCTTGTGTTGGTGTGCGCGATTGTTGTGTGCGTGCGTGTTTGTCTACGCATGCGCGTGCTTGTACGTGGCTGCATGTACATAGCTGTGCCTTCTGCCTGAGAGTGGAGGCTGCAAATAGACCTCAGTCGTTTCCTTTTTGTGGGTGGGCTGTGGCTGTGGCTGGTCGGTCTCTCGGTCAGTCAGTCTGTCTGTTCAGGAACAGCAGCCTTACGGCGGTAGCAGCAGCAGCAGCAGCAGCAGCAGGGAGGATTGTGTGCGGCAGGAGCAAAGCGAGAGCAGCCTGTCTGCTCGACCCGTCCCTCCGATCCCCCCCCCTTCCCAATCCCTCTCCCCACCCCTTCCCACTCCTCTCCGATCCCCTCCGTCATAAGCTTCGCTTGTGCGTTTTTATTATGGTGTTTGTCTCCCTCTCGTCACCATGACGTAGTCTTGCGCGTGAACACGTCTTCATGGCTGTGCATCCGCGGTGGGGACAGAAGAAACTGTCCCACGATACGTAAAAAGTACTCGAATGCATCCACTGTTGATGAGCATGCGCCATACATACAGTAGATGTTGTGGATTTTATGAATAATTGGTCTCAACGCAACAGCGAAATGTGTATTTGCATAGTATCATCATGGTGTGGCGATTGATGTCGGTCGGCGCGTGAGTAAAGCGACGCAACCCCCCCCCCCCAACACACACCCGGCGTATGCTCCCAATTCGTGGGTCAGGTTTGGATGTCTGTCCCAGTAGCAAATTATTTTAATTTTTGGGAAGTTTTTAGCTATCTCTGGGTAACGTGATTGTTCTATTTTAGATTTCACGATTTCATTATTGCACAATTTGGAAGGTGGACTGTTCTGAAATCTAACCAGCCCCCCCCCCCCAAGGATTTGCTATTTTAGATTTTAGAACAAAAGTTGATGTTGATAGATTTGTTGAAACTAGTGAAGTATACACTTGACGGCCAATGGGAAATTGTCCTCCCGCAATATATAGATAAATGAACAGATAGTGCATACACGACGCGAATGATTGTAGTACGATCCGGGCACACTGTTCAGCATTTGTATCTAAATTCGTATTTCCCAGACTGATCTCGAAGATTCCGCAGGCATGGTTGGCACAGATTGCGTTCGGGCATTTCCGGAGGACCACCTCCTCCTCCTCCCAGTTGGGGGAGGAGGACCGGGTCTTGCGGGAATCTCCGGCGGAATCGAGAAAAAGAAATACCAAGTGATGAATTTGGAGTTTAGTTCATCAAATGTGGGCGAAACCCACTCGCTGCAGAGTGGGGGTGGGAATAGATTCCCCAGTGGCGAGTAAAGTCGCTAGTGAAAATTTAAAAGAATCTGAAATGTTAGATGGGGTTGTGAAGATTTGATCATTGTAACAGAAATGAGGAAGTTACTTTTAAGTCTTGTTTGGGTGAGGCAGACGGACAGACGCAAACCCTCCTCTGCTAGTTAAGGGAAGATGTTGTAGGTCAACTGAACATGAGCCGTTGAACATTACGGGGACATGATGGCCACCCGTGTCGTTGCTTCGTGCCATCTGCCTGCAGCTGGTGGGTGGATGGATGGCTGGCTGGTTTGTCTGCTGCTGCTGCTGTCGTCGATTTACGCCCGGTATGGAGTCTGCTGCATTCACAGCTGGTCGACTTCCTATGGTGTGGTAGGTAGGTAGGTAGGTGGCTGCAGAGGGTGCGTTGTTGGAGAGATGGGAGTGGTGGGAATGTTGGTGGTTGTGTTGGCAGGGCATCGCATCATGCCTGTGCTCGTCATTGTCCTGTGGGAAAATCTCGCCCCTTTCACTCCCTCCACTCTCTTCCTCTCTCTCTCTTTCTCTTTTTTAACCCGGCTGTTTTAGCAAGATTGAAGTGTGGTGTTCATTTGGAAATAGTAGCTTCGGCTAAAGTCGACGGATTTCCCCTATGTGATCCGCATCTCAACCTCTGTAATTGAAAGTGTGGACTCGGTGGGAGAATGGGTTGGGTGTGGGGGCGGGAGAGTTTGTGCACGGTCTCCATGGATTGATTTGTGTGATGGACCTGGCGGGAGGGGTGATGGTTTGTGCAACGAATATTTGGATAATAGTTGTAATTTTCATTAAAAAATAGAGGAAATATTTTTTTTGTAACAATTATTTCAACACTGATACAGGTCGTTAATTCGCCGGTGTTGCTTTTGCATTTTCTACAGTAGGTGGAATTTTGATAACTACTGTCCAAACGATCAGTTAGTCTCGTTGCATTTGTAAATAGACCAATGGAACAATTGGTATTGAAGGTAGACGAGGCCAACATGTGTGGGCATGTCATGAGAAGTGAGGGAGGATACAAGGATATGCTTCTCGCTTCGACATGGGCGTGAATCGAGTCATGGTGGTTCGTATAGATTAGAATTCAATCCTTCCACTTGTACTGTGATTTGAGATGACTAGATTCTTGAACACTTGAGGGAAGCAGCCTCCCCCTTGACACACGCAACAGACATGACGTCATGGTACATCTTTATAGACAACGCAAGTTTCCGTCCAGATGTCGCAGCATTTGAGACGCGAACAAGTTGCCTGCCTGAGGCAACCTGACCTGACCTGACCCGGAGACGCTCCGCGTGGTCACATGTCTGGTCGGGTGTTGGGTTTGTTACACTGCTTTAGCAAATGATGCCCCGTATCACTTGTTTCGCCTGATGTCAAGTTTTAGTCGGTAGATTTGGGATAGTCTTGGCCGATGGAGTCTAATTTGCAGGGGAGGGATGGGGGGTGGCAAGGCAAGGCAAGTTGGTGGTTGAAATTGCATTGTAGCTAACACTTTCTATTTTCAGTTATATTTTAGTGAGTTATTGGAGTAAGCACCACCGGAAGAAATGCGACTTTTAACCCTTCTTGGAGAATGGTATGGGGGAGGGATTTTCATAGAAATGCAAGAGCTTTAAGGAGGGCCTCAAAGTGGATTTCCTTCCTACACTTGGGATCTCGGAGGTTTGACGAGTCCTTGACCAGATTTCGGCTCAGGTTGGCTGCAGAGCCCATCAAGGAGCCCTTGACGGTGTGGAGGGAAGGCTTTGTTCTCGTAGAATGGGCGTTGCGTCAAGAACAGTGTTATTGCCCCAACAAGAACAGTTCTGTTTCATCGGGAATTGTGAAACTTTTACTCGTATGGTACGTAGCCGAGGCGATGGTGGCTGCAAGGTCGGAGGGAGGGGGGGGGATTCGTTGGTGGGGGGAGAGGAGTTCAGGTCAGTCAAGAGGGTGGTCTGACCTATTGCCCTACATGATTAAACGTTTTGTACAAATGTAAAGAATTCGTTTACGGTGAGCAGAATTGTTCACTGATAAATGTACATTGAGTGAGTGTATTGCAACACTTGGAAGTAAGTGGTCAGTCTCCCTAAATTCCGATTTTTTTTTTTTTAGAAATGTGCTAGATGGCATGGAAACGTTTGCGATGTAGAATTCTCATTACTATCCAGTTGAAATGCCAACGGAATGTTATCGACAAAACTCTTAATGTAGTCGATATGAGGGACAAGATTCTTGTCGGGACGGCCTTTGTGTTGGAAGCCTTGCCTGGGCGTTAGCCCTTTGGACTTAGTTGACACCCTAAGGTTCTCCATCGAACTGGGATGTCACCTCGTTTCACTTCGTATGACGTTCTGCATGGATGACACCCCACTTGGGTGTGGGGAGTAGGGGGAGGATCTTCCGGGCTGGTAGTGGATGATTAGAGGGGGGGGGGGGTGTTGTCATGGAGTTGGGAGAGGGGAGTGACCTCCCCAGTGTCCCCCCCCCTCCGCTCCCATGAAATAGACTTCATACATTCCTGAAGCCACAGGCTGCCTCGCCCACCTCGTTAAGTTGCACCTGCGGCCTCTTGTGCTGTGCCGTCCCCCGCCAGCTCTTGGCTCAACTGTGCATAGCCTCTAGGCCCCTCCGCTCCTCTCCACTCTTCTCCTCACCCCTCCTATCTATCCATCCATCCATCCATCCATCCATCCATCCCTGCCCTGATCGGCCTCCTCTCTCTCGCTCACTCACTCCCTACTTGCCCTCCCCTCCCATTTCTCCGTGGTGGTGATGAGTGTCGAGGGCAGTGACGGATTGTGGGTGATTAACGCCAGTAGTCTTCGTGCGGTTGATGGGCACCAGTTGCGAGTGGGGGCGGGGGAGGATGGGTGGGGGGTGTTGCAGCGTGGCCCAGTTCAGACCTCCCACGCCTTCGCCTCCGTGGGTTCTAATCGTTCCTGTTGGGCATGCAGCTTGTCCATGGGCTGAGTTGCCCTTGAATTGTGTTATCGGAGAAACTTGGCCTCCAAGGTGCCTCCCGGTTTCAGGGTTCAAGATTGGGGGGAAGGGAGGGAGGGAGCTTGAATGACTAGTTAGCCGAGTAGTTATAAAGGGTTAGTGCATGAAATGCTTGTTTGTGTGCCGGGAGGGAGGGGAGAAAGGGGGCGACGTTTTCGAGCGAATGTTGCCCATCTGAGTAGGGTCTGGGACAAGACTAAGCAGGAACATTGTTTCTTTCACAGTTGCTCGACGTGTTCCTTTGTCCTTAGATGTTCCGGAGCCTCGTTAGTGGTGAGGGCGAGGCGATGCGCACGCACGCACGCACTTCAGTCATTTCTGAAGATTTCTCGTTTGGTCAAGGTATCTGTTCGTGAGATTAGTTTCGGGCTACTTCAGGAAGAAACTTGTCAATGGGTGGTCAGTCATTGGTCTGCGGCAGCCAGTGAGTTGCACCTCCTCGTAACGCTCATTTCGAACAATGTGATCAAAATGAACAGGTCTTGCATTAACTTGGGGTTAAACAACACGGGCGACCATCATGAAAGGTCAGTGGACAGGTTGGAGGGGGTTGGGGTGGGGGAGGGGGGGTCATCGTTCGTTGACACCGTCGGCCGTCCACACTGCCTCCGGTAGGTACCACGGTCCTTCATCACCGCCGCAGCAGCCGCAGCCGCATTTGGCGCCAGCCATCGCTTTCACACTGGCCCGGTTTGCTTTGTCGGGTCACCGTGCTCTCTAGTTTATCTTTGGTTGTTGGGCCGTGGAGCTTGTTGGTTTGACCGTTCCATCTCTTAATTCTTCTTGATGCGGATTCCCATGTAGTCGCTATGTTCTTGCCTTTTTTTATATACTTGAAGCAAGCAAGCAACGCCCCCCACCTTCCCCAACCCGAATGGGGGCGCCTTCATTTGATTGAAATAGGTTGGCCCCAGGACTGAGAAATGTTGTGGAAAAGGTCGAAACATTAAATCGTCACCGTTCGCTGACGATGTCCCACATCTATGGCGTCGCACGTTGTCGGCTGACCCAGAGTTTTCCCTCGGCGGAATGTGCGGCCAGCGGGCCGTGTGCGATGGGCCTAAAGCAGGTGTGCCTGTGGGCGACAGTTGTCTGGCAACGCAACGGTCGTCTTGGTCAATTTACATAATGACCAGGCAGAGTAGTGGTTCCCGGAAGAGAGGAAAAGATTAGTTTTAAGACTATCCATCGATAGAGAGTTGTCCTTCATTATATTTCTTGTGGCGGGAAGGGGAGGGGCAATAACCAGAAAGTTGGAACGTATTTACATCAATCAATCAACCTCGATAAACAAGACATGGACATTATTATTATTATTTTTTTTTACATTCTTGAAATGGTTACCGTGAGTAACTTTAATATCTTGGTACTGTAACTGAACCGGTGGGAATATAAAAGGAAGGTCCCATCCCCTCTAGATTCACCCCCAATCAACCAGACTGATTTCCCACAAGTATCCCCATTTTAGAAAGTTAAGATGATTAGATTTAGAGTTGGGGAGTCCTTCCAGATGCCTTGACGCCTACAATCTTGACTTGTTCCTCCTGGTTGAGGGGTTTATATCGCCCCGGGAATGCTGCCTTCACCCGATACTCGAAGAGGAGGAGGGAGGCAGGCGGAAATTGAGGTTTTGTGTACTTGCGGCAGGACGCCGCGTCCGGCCTCTAACACCCTCCTCCTCCTGTTCTCCTCCTCCTGTTCTCCTCCTCCTCCTGTTCTCCTCCTCCTGTTCTCCTCCTCCTCCTGTTCTCCTCCTCCTCCTCCTGTTCTCCTCCTCCTCCTGTTCTCCTCCTCCTCCTGTTCTCCTCCTCCTCCTCCTGTTCTCCTCCTCCTCCTCCTGTTCTCCTCCTCCTCCTCCTGTTCTCCTCCTCCTCCTCCTCCTGTTCTCCTCCTCCTGTTCTCCTCCTCCTCCTGTTCTCCTCCTCCTCCTCCTGTTCTCCTCCTCCTCCTCCTGTCTTCCTCCTGTTCTCCTCCTCCTGTCTTCCTCCTCCTCCTGTCCTCCTCCTCCTCCTGTCTTCCTCCTCCTCCTGTCTTCCTCCTCCTCCTGTCTTCCTCCTCCTCCTGTCTTCCTCCTCCTCCTGTCTTCCTCCTCCTCCTGTCCTCCTCCTCCTCCTGTCCTCCTCCTCCTGTCCTCCTCCTCCTCCTGTCCTCCTCCTCCTGTCCTCCTCCTCCTGTCCTCCTCCTCCTGTCTTCCTCCTCCTCCTGTCCTCTTCCTCCTCCTGTCCTCCTCCTGTCCTCCTCTTCCTCCTCCTGTCCTCCTCCTGTTGTCCTCCTCCTCTGTCCTCCACCTCCTGCCCTCCTTCGCTTTCGCCAGGCGACGAGGCCAGCTGAAACCCTCCCCATTCTCATCACCCCCATTTGTTTCCCCATTCTCATTGCCCCCCCAACTTGTTTCCCCCATTCATTGCCCTCAATTGCCCCCAACTCGTTGCTCCAATTTTCTTTTCCCAGTAACTTGCACCCCCGTTTTCTTCAACCCTCTTTTGTTTCACAATTCTTTTCAATTTCTCCATTCTTAAATTTCTCGCCCTGTTTCCTCCCTCTTTTCTCTACCCCCACACTTTGCCCCCACATTCTTCCCCAATACCTCTTCTCGTCCAGTCCTCCCCCATTCACTCCCCAAAAATTCCCCACCTTGTTTCTTAGTTTCCCCATGTGAATTCCCTACTCGTTGTCGACGCAATTTTCCCCACTACTTGTCATTTTCTCTACCCCCTCCTCCAACTCCTCCCTCTCCCTCCAACTTTCCTCTTCCCCCTCCCCCCTTCTGAGACCGCACCTCACGGCCAGCCAGCCCCCCCCCCCCCCCCCACCTGCAACCGGCACGGTCGCCGTCGGCGCCGCTGCTGACACGCGGTTTGCAGTTTGTCACGTCGTCACGTCACGTTACGTCACGTTGCTCCACGTACGTCACAGCTGGTGCGACAAAAGATCGGCTTTCAGTTGCAACGCCTCGTGTCTGTTTGAGACGTGTGCCATCAGTCCCATTGATGATTCTATTCTTGAATTTGTTCTATATGAACCTTGATGAATTGTTTAATGCAGCCTGCAGGCAAGAATTGTTTTATTTCGGGTTCATAGACCCTCCCTCCTCCCCACTCACCCAACCACCACTCTGACCGTAAAAGTCCCGAGTAGCCTGAAGACACTCATCGCTGGGCTCAAGCTCTCAAAATGATTAATATTTGCCCGGAAAAAAATATCGCGAAAGTCGTCCGGTAGGGCCAACACCCGGAAGCCTTTGGGAGGTGCATTTCCGGTTCAGGAAGTCCGGCCTGTCGTGGAGCCCAGACGTAGGATGCCCTTTAGTGCCATGTGGCGGGACTGGTTCGATGAACCACCTGATGCAGCAGCTGGTTCGATAAACCACCTGATGCAGCAGCTGGCTGGCTGTCTGGCGTCTTGTCATCCTGTTTGCCCGCCTGTGTGAAGGGGGCAGCAACGGCAGGCGTTGCAGATGTCTTAATGCATTTATTTTTAATCTGTTAGACCGTCGAAGAAATTAATTTCATAACTGAAATTAACCGCCTTCCTCCACCCCCTCCCTCGAGCTAATATCGCTCCTAACCTCTCTGAACTGAAGTTCAACTTTTGACCCCCTTTGGAAAGAATATGCAACGATTATTTTACTCGGATGATGGATGGTCCCTGAAGAAGTCTGGTTTGTCACAATAGGGAAATGGGTACAGTAACTACTCGCACGCACTTGCGCACGCAGCAAATGTGTAATGTAGATTTGTGAAAGCAGTAGTTAAGAATTTGGATAACTTTTACGTTATCCATGGCACTGTCTTGACATGGAAGGCCCTTCATGGTAGTTTATGGGTGATTCTGTTAGCGAAAGGCGGGAGTGTTGAAGAATTGAGGCGGGAGAGTTGCATACCTCTTTGATATTGCATCTTGATGTTTGGGCGCGAGCCAAGGGGAGTCGTACCGGTGTCTCCAGAACAGAAAGTGGTTGACCAAGAAAACTTGCGCCGTTAACGGTCTTGGTGATTTGAAACTGTATATCTGGATTGCTGACCTCGGGGAGGGAGGAGGAGTGGGCTTGGTTAGGCAGAGTTGTCGCCGGTGAACGTGTAGATGGGGATTATTCCCCGGAGTAGATGGAGTTCGGAGTGCCACGGCCATGATTGGTTGCTGGGCAAAATGGTCTTCATTGTTGCCCTTTAATCAGAAGAGTACGTGACAGTGGCGAAGGTAATCATGTCGGCATCTCTAAGGCATTTTCATAGGCTGGTCGTAGCTATATTTGCTTAGAGTAGGGGGGGAGGGGGGGTTCTGGACGCGGGGGTGTCCGGGGGCAATCTGGTTCTGAAAATCAGACAGGAGTGAAGGAGGGAAACGATTTAGCTGACAAATTTGCTATTCAGGTTAAGAATAGCCAGTTTTATTTCCATACGAACAGTTAGGAACAATATCGAGCAGCTGTCAATGAGATTCTTCTCCAAATGTATGGCAAATGCAGTTCTTATAATAGGTGATGGAACCAGGTACTGTTGTGTACACGTACGCACCAGTGACGATACATTAGCACTTTTTTAATTTTACTTTGTTAGGATGGGGGGCAATGACCACAATGTAAATCCACAAAACTCCGATGGTTGAAGGGTTGAGGTAGGTTGACAGATATGCAGCAACAAGTTGTTAGAGTAAGGTTTGGACCTAGTCGAAGCGTAGTACAGGTGAGGTGCCTAAAGGATCGATACTCGCGCCCTTGCTCCCGTGTCCGTGTTGACCTACTCCTACCCGAAGCCCCGCCCCTTCCGAGCATGGTCGAGTACAGCAGGAGTGGGTAAATGGATGATCACAAGTTTCGTACCCTCAACCTCCTCGCCCCCCCCCCCCCACCCTCTTCCCTTCTCCCCTCCGACGCCCACACCCATCTAGCTTGGCTGGAAAATTAGTCTGGAGTTGTCTAGAATAGAATAACCCAAACTGGCCATTATTTGAATGATAGTTCGAAATAACTTGACCCATTCATGCCAGGGGAAACTTTAACCACACGGCTCATGGTCTCCCATGCCAGCTGAATAAAATCTGGCGACAGCTTTGCTGATAATAAACGAGGTCGGCTGAAACCTCGTTGAAGCTTTTCGTCATCGAGCCGCGAAAAGTTGTTCAACGTTCATACGGTGGGCGATGAATATTTAGGGGGTGTAATTAAGACCCAGTGTGGTAATAGGGTAAAAGAGTGGGATCGATGAATAATGTTCGTGTCTCAGGACGAACTACTGTAGTGCGGAAGCAATTGCCAAGAATGTTTTCGTTAAGAATGTTCGAGGTTCAAAGGCGATCAGATCCCGAGGTTTTGTCACGAAGATGAATAAATTAACCTCGTTTATCCAAAATACAATCAAACTAAACTGGTTTTGACATGCATTCTCTAAATTTCGTGACGCAACTTCTTGAGTACACTAAAGTCGGCATCTTGACTGGAACCTATTTCCTACCGTGTGTCGGCAGGATTGAGAACTAGTTAAAGTTTGGCGCATTTTGTTATACCAGGCCAAATTTCGACAAATTTCTCGTATGCATTGGAACTGCTGAAGAAACCCTGCCATGTAATCTTATTCCCCCCCCCCCCTTTCGCGCTCCTGTCTGGGTAAAATGGTTCGAAGTTTGCCAAAAGTGCTATTGCCCAAGACGTCTTCAACGTGATTGTCGAGACGACACAGGTAGGAAATTCAAATGATGTGGTATGTATGCAATTACGTGAGGTAAAACTGAAGGTGGAATGCCTAGACGACCCCCCGCCCACCCCAGCAGATCCAGCTGGCTTATGGATGACTCATGTAGCCTAGTCTCCATTAATAATTCAGCTTCCCAACCATTTCCGTTGCAATCAGGCGTCTACCCTCCTTCTCCTCGCGGTACGTTCAGATTCGCCACACTATGAAGTGGACGAATTTAGATTTTTCATTGCTCTTGTCTTGAAATTGGAGACAACATTCTTTTATTGCATTAGTTTTATTCTCAATTTCCGTACCCAGAGGGATTTGATGCACGGTTACTTGACCACTGTCGCGCACGATATCCTCTTTGAAATTTAATTTTGTTGACCATTTCCCACAATGATCAGTGGATAGAGAATTGGATCCCCAGTGACTGCATTCTAGGACCCGTTCCTTCCCAATTGAAACTTTTAAGAGGAGAAATAGCCAGGAGACGTCCAAGGAGAGACTAGACCGGCTGAAGATGCCCGGATCCTGCATGACTCGAGAAGCCCGGTCGGCTGCTGGCGTAGCTGGAATAGTACCCTCCCACCACCTCTCCACTCCTTGTGCAAGGGCTGTGTGTGGTGTATGGTGTTTGCAACTCTAATGCAGCGGTGCACGAAGCCAGGATGCGAGGGAACTCGCCGTAGGAGCATTGTGGCCCAGCAGGTGCACGCTGTCCGTGCGGTTCGTAGGCGTTTTTAGTTGGCGGGACCGACAGCAGCAGCAGCATGTATTGTCTATGCTTCCGCCATTCGAGTCTCCATTTGCTGTCTGAACGTGTCTAGTAATTGTTGCCCCAAGTTGGACTGACTTGGAAAGCCAGTCCTCATTGTTAACAAGTCCGCAGGCTTACCCTTGAATCTCTCCTGGAGGAACCGCTAGAGGAACTTCCTGTTGTACAAGTGTGGTGATATTTTTTCCCAAGGGCTAGAAGGAGCGGTGGTGGTGATAGGAGCAGTAGAGTTGAAGGGGAATGAGGAGTCAGCGTCCAGTTGTCAGCTCAACTTGTACTTAAGTGGAGGAAAGATTTTGGGTCAAGCGAAGCAGTGGAACATCCTTCATGGGAGAGGATGCAGATGCAAGAGTACAGGAGCCCACTCTGGATCAGTTCGTACACATCCGGCCACTTACACCCCTCGCATAGGTTGATCGTTCTGGTAATTGGAATTCTAATTAAATTAAACATTTTGGTGGCCGTTATATTGAGCGTGGCGATGGGATGGCGCTTGGTAACTTGGCGCAGGCAGTAAGCTTCTTTAGGTTATTGTTAAACAAGTCCTTTGTTCTCTTCAAAACGAGGTTGGGTGCAGAAATCTTACGTAGACTCGGAAGAAAGTAAATTATCGAAGGACAGCAGTACAGCCAGATTGGACAAGAAACGATAATTGCATGAGTACCTTCTCCGTAAGTTTCGACGCTGACGTCGCAGTGAAAGGGAGGAAGGGAAGGGACAGGAGAGGAGAGGAGAGGGAGTGTGGGAGCATCTGTACGACGTCTTCCTCCACGTGACTAGGTTCACGTGACTGTCCGGGGACTCGCTGGAGGAGGGGAGTGTGGATGGCCGCCAGCTGCATTGGACGTCGACGCTGCTGCTGCCACCGCCTGGCTGGGATGAGCGAGGGGAGAAAAGTTGGGCTTCTTCCCTTGTTGGCAGTGGATGGTTGGCCAAGCCAGCCAATCGACCAATCCCGTCCTGAGGGTAGTGGGTATGTATGTATGTGGGTGGGTAGGTGGGGTCACATCTGTTAAGTGTTTGGAGATGATGCGAGTCGGACGAGCAGACAAACCGACGGCTACCAAGTCGGTTGGCGCGTTCTGCCGATATGGGTGGGTGCGGGTGGGAGGGAAAGAGGATGTTTGTATGCGTGCGCGGGAGCGGGCTGCCATTGCAGCGTTGGCTGCCGGAATACAGCCTGAACCTTGAGGTTCGCTTGTGGTGAGATGTGCGGTGGTTGTGGTGGAACCCAACCTCTCCTCGCCCCCTCGACCTTGAACGGAGAGGGACGGGGGAGATGAAAGATGGAGTAGTTAGGGAGCGAGTTTTACACGACTGATTTGAAGTCCAACGCGTTAGCTTCGCATGCATAACGGATGCTGCCGTGGTGGGTGAGGAGTTCATTTGAAATGTATGGAAATGGTTGTTCACGGCACTGAATGTGCGGTATTCATGAATGTAATCCAGATTTCGCAATGTTAGTGCCTCGGATCTGTCTGTTGGCCAGACGTGTTCATTATGGTGTCCAGTGGAGTGTCGATTCACTGGCCAAGCCCCGTTGGTCGACGGCGCGCTGGGAGAAGATTCACTCGTCTCGGGTTTCGTAGGCCGCCGCTTTTCTCGTCCTCTTCCTAGTCCTCCCCTTCATCCTCGTCCTCCTTGTCATCCTTGTCCTCTTCTACATCCTCATCTTCGGTCTCGCGTATCATTGTACTGTTCTTTCATTTCCTCTTTATCCTCGTCTTTGTCCACGTGCTCATCTTGTACTTGTGCTAGCCCATCATTCCATTTATTCCTCCACTTCTTGCTCTCTCCATGACGTACTCGAACTTCCTCCTACATCATATTCTTTTCTCCTTTCCTCAGTTCACCACGTATTTTGCCGCCGCCTAGTTTTACACATGATTTTTACCCCCTCCCACTCCTGCCACCCTCGGTTGTCGAAGGTTGAGAAAAGTAATGTGATTTGATCCTATTGATCCTGAACTAGGATTCACCTGGTCATCGACATGGGCGGATGGTGAAGCATAATTGTTCAGCCACCTACCCGTCGGATCGGGACTGAGGAAACTCTTATTTTTCAACGTCTTGTAATTAAACCTGGGCCCTGAAATATTGTGTAGAATCGGGGACCAAGGTATCTTGGACATTGAACTAAATCAGGGAAGGGAACATTTGCCAAGTTAATGTAAACTTAAAGCACAACTAAATCGACCTCTAAATTCTGGGCTTGATTCCCTCGTTGCTACCACAGACTCTCGTTTGTTAACCTACCTTGTTGACTTGGCCCTACTTGGTCAAATTGTGTACAGTTGGCTTCAATTGTAAATACAACCGTGGCTGGCAGCTGAATCGGTAGGAGATTGGTTTCCTGACAATGCGAACAAATGGAGGCAACTGTGTCGAAACTCGCCACTTCAAAATATGACCCAATGAAGATGTAGACAGGAGAATAATTGAGTCATTGTGATAGGAGCAATGCACGCAATTTATATATCGTTCTTGGGAATCCACGTCTCTTGGTTTCATTCGGGTTACATGAAGAATTCACCTCCAGAACGCCCACAAAAATGTCACCCCATGAGAACCTGTAGAATCCCAGTACGCCGAATATCACAAGTGGAATAAAGATTAGGTTGAATGAGGGTTATGCTTATTGTTGTCAACTTGTACAACCGAAGAATTGTCACCCTGTCGAAGTCGGGGGTTATTCTTCGTGATCCGTCTGTTCTCTGGTATTGGAAGTGGTCCCCACACTCTCCGCCATAGCCTCCAGTGCCACAAGTCGATCCACAGTACCAGTGCCGGTAGGTTTCTTGGGTCAAAGCTGCGTTGGTCGGTTCGAGACGTGCACCTCGACAACCCCCGCACCCATACCACGCTCCTCTCTCCTCCTATCCTTCCCCCCCACCCTCCTCTCTCCTCCTATCCTTCCCCCCCCCACCCCATCAATTTCTCCATTCTTCACTCGTGTCTCGATCTTGGAAGTGAAGCTCTAAGAAGAATAAAAGAGCATATTTTAGTTTTCCCTGTTCTTCCCTTCACATTGCCATAGGTACCTCCGGGCTTCACCCTCCCGATTCTCCCTAACTTCTTCCCTGCGCTAATGAATTGACTTTCCCTCTCCCCCCGACCCTCCTGGTCGCTTCTACCCCACCCGTACTTCACCCCCATATTTCCTTCTCTCAGACTTTACTATCCATCACGTCCCATGTTATTTTACCACCCTCCAACCTCCCGTCCTCTCTTCCTCATCACGTCCATAGCCATTTCCTAACATTCCCCCTCCCTCCCCTGTAAATGGAGAGGAGGCAGAGCGCCAAGCAGGAAAACTGTCTGGGCACAGATGTCAAAATTTGGACTTACAACAGATTCGACAGACTTCGGATGCCTTGCTTCTAGTTTCACGATGCTCACTTGACCAGTTTTCAGCCATCTTTGCCCATAGCTTCCCACAGGGAAAATCTTTTGCACAACCCCATGGCCTCATGAGGAGTGCCACGGAGTCGAATGAAATGTGGTGTCTAGTGCCACGAGGTGCTAAACGTGTACTTCGTCTCGTCTCTCCGCTGGGTGAAGATTTCCTGTGCGCGCGCAACCCCTCGCTCCCACCCGGACCACATCCCATTTTCTGATTAAATTATGTTGGGTTCTTGGGAGTGCTATATCGCCATGGTGTCCTAATGGCCTCGTGCATTGTCGAGGATCTAGTCTCGTTTTGTACATTACGACGGCATTGTCGAAGCAATCCCATAGTCTTTTAGTTAATCCAGTGCAGACGACAAGTGTAGAATAGCAGCCCACTGTATAGCGTGGTAGATACCAAACGTGATCCAACTTTGTAAGGAATAAATTGCAAAGGCCGTTTATTTGGTTCATGTTTAGTAATAAGATGGGTTGGGGTGGAGGGAGGAGTTGCCTCTGAAAAATCTGAAAGGAACAACCTGTTTGAGTCGAGCAGCTGGGAATGACTAATGGTTTCAGCATGAGCCTGATCTTCCGGTTGCAGGTGTCCTTTTTCTCCGAAGGAACCTGTTACTGTGGACTCTTCCCAAGGGGTTGGTTGGGTCACATAAGTTGACATTTCTGTACGCCTGCGCATTCCTCCCGATTCGTAGGTCATTTTTCGAATATTATGTCTAACGCGTGAACAGCATCGCATAAACCCAGGATGCTCAACGTTGGCTGGTACATGGGAAGGTGATGGTAGAAATAATGGGTAATGGATAGTCAATCTGCATATGAATAGAAGTAATGGGTAGTGGATAGTGTCAATCTGCATATGAATATACAGAGCGCCGTGTATGATAGCTGTAAGAGAAGGGAAGATTTGAACGTCGTTGTCTTCGTCTTGGATACACAAGCGCAGGATCCTGCGAGCCGGCAACTGTTTTTGTTGTACGTGTTATTATCTTCTGTTGGAGACATGCGAGAACTGCGGTTTGGTGAGGGTGGTAGGGAGGGAGAGATGGGGCTGGGAGGAAGGAAGATGAGGAGGGAAAGGCGGTAGCTGGATCTGGGTGAGCAGTTTAGATTCACTTTGGAATCGACAGGCCCGGAAGAAAGGCATCGGGTCACTAGGATGGGCCTGTCTGCTGTTTACAGAAGACGATGATAGTTTGGGCGACGGAGGAGGAGGAAGGGGAGGTAGAGGGGGATGTTGGGAGGGGAACGAGACGGGATGGGACGGCGGCGGGCGGGTGTACGCCAGGAGGGCACTGTCGCTCGCCCGACTGCACTTCTGTCTGCTTGGGCGTGTTGTTAGGCTTAGTTCTCCCCCAGTGTTCTGCTCCCAGAATACGGTTTCCAAAAATCGTAATCGCATTCGTAATTCTAGCTGTACTGTGAACATGACGGTGCATCGAGGCATTGTACCCGAGCAGGCAGGAATCTCGTGTGTGTGTGTGGGGGGGGGGGGCTTGGCGTCCCCAGCAGCTGAACCTATTCGACCATCCAGCTTCTCGCAGCAGTCTGGTGTCGGTGGTGGCAATGGTATCAATGTTCCCCTGACCCCAGCATTCGCGCCCAATGAAACGGCGTCGCCAGTGGGAAGGGGAGATGGTGGGCAGGTACCCCCGTTGCCCCCATATCATATTATTAATGACATCTTGTTTACGCCACTGCTGGAGGATCATTGTAGAGTTTGTTGGCTACAGGGACATCGTGCGTTAATTGTCCCTTTTGAGAGTCTTCGTGAGCTGGCATGCCACGCCTATTCTGACCACATTCGCGTATCGTCGTCGTGCCAGGTCAATTCTGACCCGAGTAGGATTACTTGGCCTCGCGGTGAAGCGTCACTATGTGCCGCCTTTCTAGATGGGAAAGTTGCGTGGCAAGCCATGACACCATGCCACGGCATAGTGTGACGGTGGTGTCACTTTCCGGGCTGCTTGGATTGCGCGGATTCGAGGTCACTGAGGAGACAGCCGCCAGAGACAGGGGGGGGGGAGGCGAAGGTGGAGGGAGGAAGGGAGGGTGAACGGGACCGGGGCGATGGAGGGGGCGGTGCAGACGAAGGAAGTGGTCGAGACGAATGGATGTGAGCGGGGGGACGAGTAGGTGGGTGGGAAGCTGTTGTACATCGTCTTTCGGTCTGATTAGCACGGCAGATGACGAGTGGAACAGCATCTCTTGTTCGCCATCGGGACGGGCAGGTTGGTGAGCGTTCAGACAGGCAAGCAGGCAGTCAGGTCGATGGACTACTTCAAACGGGTTAGCAAGTGACGCTGCAGGGCGTGCGTGCGTGCAGGTTGCGTTGGGATGCTTTGGTCTCGCGTTGGTGCTCTGCATCTACGGCCACACCTTCCGAAGAAATTGTGCCGGAAGGACAGCAGCGGCAGCAAGAGACTTGAAGCTCTTGCCTTTCGAGTAGGCAGCCGGGCTGGTGGTGGGGACCCTGGGATACAAGGGTGACTAGGGTTCCGAGAGAGTTCTGCAGACAGAACGGCGGTGGCGGCGGGGCTGTTGCAGGAGCTGCGACGACGGGTGCTGCTGCTGCTGGATCAATAGTTTGGAAGCGAGGCATGCAAAGGTTGTGCTTCACGCAGTCGCTGTGCTCGCCCCCTCAGGTGCATGTTGAATGCACACTGCAGGCACGCCCAGTAGTTAGACGTGCTACTCGCTACTTAAGCGTATGACGGTACTAATCGATGGGAAGGTGGTCAGAGGAAGTTGGGTAGTGGTGGTGGGGTTAGGGCTGTCTTGGATGATCGGCGCCTGAGGTTGCCGTCACGGACACCTGTAGCGACCCAGAAACGTTTTACTGAGGCAGCTTGGGTACGAATCTACGTCGACGTCGTCATCGTTGCCCCGCGTGTTGCTGGGGCAAGGCTATCGCCGATTCGGGCGTTTGGGGAGACTGAATGACTGCCTGAATTTGATAGCCTGAATACTTAGTGTGGATACTTAATTTACAAAAAATGTATTTGTGCTGCATTTGGTTTCCGCACGAGCCAACGCATTGCGGATGGCACCAAGGGAATGGTGGCCAACCAGTGTACGACAATGTTGGGGGTAAAGGAGAAAAGTATCCAGCTTTGGGAAAAGATATCGTTGAGAGAGAGGGCAGTGATGGATACTGGAGAAGGGAGAGAGGTGAGGGAAGGGTGTTGGCACCGAGGCGGGAGAGGTATTGATCCTGTCTGGACGGTGTGTGAACGCATCCTCTCTCGGGTCCAACCACTCTTTGTTGGCGTAGCTACGGAACTACGTTCTCACGATACTGGAAGCTGTTGCCGTTGCTTCAGAAACGCGCTTCATGGTGGCGGCGGCGGTGGTGGGTGGCTGCCGCTGGTGCTGCTGCTGCTGCTGCTGCTGCTGCTGCTGCTGCTGCTGCTGACGGTGCCTGGCCCACTACCTCCTGCCTTCTGTAGCGCCGCCTTCATGACTGTCAAATAAACTACTATGCTGTGCTTTGTTCCTCCCGAGTTGGGGTTCCCTGCTGTGCACAAAATGCCCCCCGTTTCTAACCTACTGACCTTTTTTCCAGGGTGGTTAAGTCTTTCATTTCAACACATCCCGGCGAGTTACTGCAGGGCTTCAAGGTGAACCTTCAGCAAGCTTTGCAGATGAACCTTCCCCAATTCGTCCTTAATTTCCTTTTTAAGCGAAAACTAAAATCGGTGGGTGACGACACTGGTTCCTCTGGCGCAGCAACAACTACTAGCCACAGGACGCGGTTCTCTACTTCTCGCTCCTCGTCTTCTCTGGTGTTGTCTTCCCCCCTCCCCCCTAATACTTCGATGACTAACGCGAGCCCCCTTCCCCCAAAAAAAACTTCACTGATGTTAACCCCCCATTTCCCCTTTCCCCCCAATAATTACTAACACGAACTAATATAGTTTGCATGTGTGGGTTAGGATGCTTGTTTGGTGCGAAGCATTTTGTGGAGAAATGCTGCTCTTACTTCTCGCCCCCCCCTCCCCCCACAAGTCCCGTGTTGTAGCCGTTTCACTAACCATGTTGCAGCGTTGGGGTGGAGACGAGCAGGAACCTTCAACATGCCGACTATCACCTTATATGACGCTTGCTGACTTACACGATGGTTGCCGACTAACACGGCGGTTGCTGACTGTCCTAGGGTTGTCAAATGGTGGAGATGCCGATGTCCGGGGGACTGGGTTCGCGCTGCCAAGCTTAACCTCCAGCAGGCGCTCGACACAAAGATCCCCAATGCCGTGCTCACCTTTGCCTTCAAGCTACGTAACCGACAGGTCAGCTCCGGCTCCACCACCACCACCACCACCAACACCGCCTCTACCATGAACACCATTACCATTAACACCACTACCATTACCGCAGCCACCACCACTACCATTAGCGCCGCCACAACTACCATTATTACTACCCACCGCACCACCACCACTACCCTACTACCTACACCCCACCAACACCACCTCCCACCCATTACCCATCACCCACCAAACCCCATCACCATCACCACCACCCACCCCAACATCACCATCACCACCCACCCCAACATCACCATCACCACCCACCCCAACATCACCATCACCACCCACCCCCATCATCACCACCACCCCCCACCCCATCATCATCACCACCCACCCCAACATCACCATCACCACCCACCCCAACATCACCATCACCACCCACCCCCATCATCACCACCACCCCCCACCCCATCATCACCACCACCCCCCACCCCATCATCACCATCACCACCCACCCCATCATCACCATCACCACCCACCCCATCATCACCATCACCACCCACCCCATCATCACCATCACCACCCACCCCATCATCACCATCACCACCCACCCCATCATCACCATCACCACCCACCCCATCATCATCACCACCACCCCATCATCACCATCACCACCCCATCATCACCACCGCCACCCACCCCCATCACCGTGATCACCACCACCCACCCCCATCATCACCGTGATCACCACCACCCACCCCCATCATCACCGTGATCACCACCACCCACCCCCATCATCACCGTGATCACCACCACCCACCCCCATCATCACCGTGATCACCACCACCCACCCCCATCATCACCGTGATCACCACCACCCACCCCCATCATCACCGTGATCACCACGACACACCCCCATCATCACCGTGATCACCACCACCCACCCCCATCACCGTGATCACCACCACCCACCCCCATCATCACCGTGATCACCACCACCCACCCCCATCATCACCGTGATCACCACCACCCACCCCCATCATCACCCTGATCATCACCCACCCCCATCATTATCATCACCACCCACCCCCATCATCACCGTGATCACCCACCCCCATCACCATCCACCCCTATCATCACCACCATCCACCCCTATCATCACCATCACCACCCACCCCTATCATCACCATCACCACCCACCCCTATCATCACCATCACCCACCCCTATCATCACCATCACCCACCCCTATCATCACCATCACCCACCCCTATCATCACCATCACCCACCCCTATCATCACCATCACCCACCCCTATCATCACCACCCACCTCCATCACCATCACCCACCCCTATCATCACCATCACCCACCCCCATCACCCGCCCCCCACACCCATCACCACCCGCCCCCCACACCCATCACCACCCGCCCCCCACACCCATCACCGCCCACCCCCATCACCATCACCACCCACCCCCATCACCATCACCACCCACCCCCATCACCATCACCACCCACCCCATCACCGACCACCCCCATCACCATCACCGCCCACCCCCATCACCATCACCACCCATCACCATCACCACCCACGCCACCATCACCATCACCACCCACCCCCATCACAATCACCACCCACCCCCCATCACCATCACCACCCACTCCCATCACCACCCACCCCCATCACCATCACCACCCACCCCCATCACCATCACCACCCACCCCATCACCATCACCACCCACCCCATCACCACCATCCACCCCATCATCACCATCCACCCTCATCATCACCACCATCCACCCTCCTCATCACCGTCACCATCACCCACCCTCATCACCATCACCCACCCTCATCACCATCACCCACCCTCATCACCATCACCCACCCTCATCATATTCACCACCCACCCTCATCATATTCACCACCCACCCCCATCATCACCACCCACCCCCATCACCATCACCCACCCCATCACCATCACCACCCACCCCATCACCACCCATCACCACCCACCCCCATCATCACCACCCACCCCCATCATCACCATCACCACCCACCCCCATCATCACCATCACCACCCACCCCCATCATCACCATCACCACCCACCCCCATCGTCTCCATCACCACCCACCCCCATCGTCTCCATCACCACCCACCCCCATCGTCTCCATCACCACCCACCCCCATCGTCTCCATCACCACCCACCCCCATCGTCTCCATCACCACCCACCCCCATCGTCTCCATCACCACCCACCCCCATCATCTCCATCACCACCCACCCCATCATCTCCATCACCACCCACCCCATCATCTCCATCACCACCCACCCCATCATCTCCATCACCACCCACCCCATCATCTCCATCACCACCCGCCCCGATCATCTCCATCACCACCCGCCCCGATCATCTCCATCACCACCCGCCCCGATCATCTCCATCACCACCCGCCCCCATCGTGACCATCACCACCCGCCCCCATCGTGACCATCACCACCCGCCCCCATCGTGACACCATCACCACCCGCCCCCATCGTGACACCATCACCACCCGCCCCCATCGTGACACCATCACCACCCGCCCCCATCGTGACACCATCACCACCCGCCCCCATCGTGACACCATCACCACCCGCCCCCATCGTGACGCCATCACCACCCGCCCCCATCGTGACGCCATCACCACCCGCCCCCATCGTGACGCCATCACCACCCGCCCCATCGTGACGCCATCACCACCCGCCCCCATCGTGACGCCATCACCACCCGCCCCCATCGTGACGCCATCACCACCCGCCCCCATCTTGACTCCATCACCACCCGCCCCCATCGTGACACCATCACCACCCGCCCCCATCGTGACGCCATCACCACCCGCCCCCATCGTGACGCCATCACCACCCGCCCCCATCGTGACGCCATCACCACCCGCCCCCATCGTGACGCCATCACCACCCGCCCCCATCGTGACGCCATCACCACCCGCCCCATCGTGACGCCATCACCACCCGCCCCCATCGTGACGCCATCACCACCCGCCCCCATCGTGACGCCATCACCACCCGCCCCCATCGTGACGCCATCACCACCCGCCCCCATCGTGACGCCATCACCACCCGCCCCCATCGTGACGCCATCACCACCCGCCCCCATCGTGACGCCATCACCACCCGCCCCCATCGTGACGCCATCACCACCCGCCCCCATCGTGACGCCATCACCACCCGCCCCATCGTGACGCCATCACCACCCGCCCCCCTCGTGACGCCATCACCACCCGCCCCCATCGTGACGCCATCACCACCCGCCCCCATCGTGACGCCATCACCACCCGCCCCCATCGTGACGCCATCACCACCCGCCCCCATCGTGACGCCATCACCACCCGCCCCCATCGTGACGCCATCACCACCCGCCCCCATCGTGACGCCATCACCACCCGCCCCCATCGTGACGCCATCCCCACCCGCCCCCATCGTGACGCCATCACCACCCGCCCCCATCGTGACGCCATCACCACCCGCCCCCATCGTGTGACCATCACCACCCGCCCCCATCGTGACGCCATCACCACCCGCCCCCATCGTGTGACCATCACCACCCGCCCCCATCGTGTGACCATCACCACCCGCCCCCATCGTGTGTCCATCACCACCCGCCCCCATCGTGTGACCATCACCACCCGCCCCCATCGTGTGACCATCACCACCCGCCCCCATCGTGTGTCCATCACCACCCGCCCCCATCGTGTGACCATCACCACCCGCCCCCATCGTGTGACCATCACCACCCGCCCCCATCGTGTGACCATCACCACCCGCCCCCATCGTGTGACCATCACCACCCGCCCCCATCGTGTGACCATCACCACCGCCCCCATCGTGTGACCATCACCACCCGCCCCATCGTGTGACCATCACCACCCGCCCCCATCGTGTGACCATCACCACCCGCCCCCATCGTGTGACCATCACCACCCGCCCCCATCGTGTGACCATCACCACCCGCCCCCATCGTGTGACCATCACCACCCGCCCCCATCGTGTGACCATCACCACCCGCCCCCATCGTGTGACCATCACCACCCGCCCCCATCGTGTGACCATCACCACCCGCCCCCATCGTGTGACCATCACCACCCGCCCCCATCGTGTGACCATCACCACCCGCCCCCATCGTGTGACCATCACCACCCGCCCCCATCGTGTGACCATCACCACCCGCCCCCATCGTGTGACCATCACCACCCGCCCCCATCGTGTGACCATCACCACCCGCCCCCATCATCACCGTCTCTCCACCCCCACCACCATCATCACCACGCACCCCCATCACCATCACCCCCACCACCCACCCCCATCATCACCACGCACCCCCACCACCACCCCCATCACCGCCCCCATCACCACCACCCCCATCACCGCCCCCATCATCACCCCCATCATCACCACCCCCATCATCACCCCCATCTTCACCCCCCACCATCACCACCACCCACTATCACCACCACCCCACCATCAAACCCACCCACCCCATTATCAACACTTGCCATCATGGTTATCATGCACCATTGCTACTGCCACTATCACTCCCACCACCACTACTACGCATCCCCACTAATGGACTAGCCCAATGCTCGGCCGCCTCCTCCTTAAGGCTTTTTTGTTATAGTCTTGTCCTGTTTTCACTGTGCCTTGTAAATGTAGTTGCACTGCTCTTGCCACGCTCCTCATGTCTACGCTGTTTTTGCCAGTTGCTGTCCTGTTGCCGCGCTGCTCCTGCCGCCGACGCCAATGCAGCCATTGCTGCCACCACTGTTTATGTTGCTGTTTATCATTGTTCTAAAACTGCATTTCTTTTTAATGTTTCCAACCCCCATCCCCTCACCTGTTTCTGAATTTCTCAACTTTTCTACAGCTTGATATTTTTGATGCTGGTTAGGTGCCGCAGTTTTGGCCCTTCACGACTCTTTTCAGTTGCACCTCTGGGGTTTTCCAGCCTCATCACACCAGCTGGCAGACTGTTCAATCTATCATCCTTTCTAAAGCCTGTCCACAGATACCTAAACCTAGAAATGCCCTTGCCTTTCCTTCCTTTCTGCCCAAAACTTGATACTGAACCTTTTTTAAACCTCCCATTGCTGGTTTTAATGTACAGAGCCTTGGTGATAAGTGGAGTTCTTTGGTAGCATGCTGCATGGCTGTTGTTTTTCTTGTAGGGTGAACAAATCGTGGCGCACCAAGAATCCCGCCAGCATGCTTAGCGCCTACAAGGTGGACCTTCACCACATGACTGACATCAAGCTGCCTAAGCCTGTTCTTGAGTTCATCTTCAAGCTCAAGTTCAAGCGGGTGAGTCAAGTTGTCTTGCTGGATCTTGGGTGGAAAATGTGGCTTTGGTCACAATGGACTGAAGCAAGGGAGCATTGTTGATGCAGTCCTGCACATGGCCACTCGTGTAGTAGTGGACTAAGCTTAAATGTAATATAGATGCAGCCCCCTAGGTGTACCAACACTATAGTAGGTTTTATGCATGTATCTTGTTCATTCCCTCCCTCCCCTCCCTTCCTCTACTTTCTGTGTTGCTGCCCAGTGTTTTTCTTGATATAAATCTTAGGTCAATATATTGAATGCTAGGATTGTAATAATTTCCATGAAGTAAATTTTACAAGTTAGTGTCTAAGACATTAATACCACTTTTAGGCTGCCAAGAAGGTTCGTGCACATGGAATTGGAGTGCACAAGCCTGAAGAGATTGAAGAGTTCGGACACAATGACCTCAAGGTCCTGTCAGATCTCTTGGCTGATAAACCATTCTTCTTTGGGGATGAACCAACTACTGTAAGTATTTTTACATGTTCAATTAGTTATTTTTGATAGACTTGTTTTTTACTTCTGGAATGTAAAATTATCATCGCCATGAATTAGTTCTCCTGTGTAAGGATTATGCATGACATCAATGACACTGAAATTGACAAACTCCATAATGTTTCTCTTGCATCTACAGCTGGATGTGGTCGCATTTGCTAACTTAGTCCAAGTAGCTTTCATGGACAAGGAAGTAAGCTACTCTCTGCGTGACTGGATGATTGAGCACTGTAGTAATCTTGTAGACTTCTGTAACCGCGTAAAGGACAGGGCCTTCCCCGACTGGGAAGAGATGTGTGCTAACCTTGATCTCAACTCTCACCTCCCCAAGCCACCCAAGGAGGAAGAAAAGAAAGAGGAAACGGAAGAGAAGGAAGAAAAAGAGGAAGATAAGAAAGATGAAAAGGAAAAGGATGATTCAGAAAAGGAAAAGTCTCAAAAAGATGAGAAGGAGGGAGAGAAGGAAGATAACAAGAAGGCAGAGGAGAAAGAGAAAGAGGAAAAGAAGTAAAGAAAGACAATTCGATATTGTTAAAAGCAGTCTAGAACCAAATTTTTATTTGTAATATAAATGTGATAAATGTTGCTATTGAAAAGCCTTTTTTTTTTTAATCATTATTATTATTATTTTTTTTTCTTTGCTTCATGACTCTTTGTATAGTTCTTGTTAGCGTGGACACAGCACTCCCCCTTGTCGAAGTAGTCGGCGTGGGGTTCACGGGCCACATGTCAAGAAATCAGCTCGTTCTCACCTTCACCAAAGTTTAAATATCATGACAGTTGCTTTCCGGGCAACCTTAGAGCTCACTAAAACTCCTCATCCTCTACCTCTTCCTCCTTCCTCCTGTACCGCAGCCGCCGCCTCTGCCGCAGTCCATACCCCTTAGTTTGTACCATACCGCTTTACCTGCGGCCGAGATCTGTAGTGCGATTGTCAAAGGCAGTGTGTAAGGAAGCTTAGGCCTGTTTTGTCACGTTTGGAAAAGGTTGAAGGTTGGAACTTGGAAGTCAAGTTTCGTGTGTGTGGCTCTTTTAGCTTGTAAGTTGTAATCTCTGATGCTTTTAGGTGAGCACAATCAATTTTAAGCAGTATTATTTGATGGTTTATTTGCTCGGATGCTACCATGCCACTTCTACCATATATATATATTTTTTTTTATTTTTTTTTTTATTTTTTTTTTCCAATTTTACTTTTGTATCATTAGTTTGTAAATTACTAGCTTTTACTACAGCATTTAGATCATTATGATAGTTTTTATGGACAAAAGTTATTTTGTAATAAGAAATACTCATTTTATAGGTTCTCTTTGATACCAGAGGGAATTTTTGACTCCCACCGCTTTTGTGATAGAAATGCTCACCCATAAGGCAGAGGATCTTGTGGTTCCTTGCCTGTTCCCCTCCCCCCCCAGTAGGGTTGCAAGGGCATGGTGTCACAACCACACCTGCACTGCCTGCAGAACTAGACCTGGGAAGGAATCAGCAAGACTGTTTTGCCTACCCTGGAATCTCCAAAGTACCGGGTAACCCAACTCCATGGACTTCATCCCACAAACACCACCACCACCACTACTACCACTACCACCATTACCAAGGAATAATCTGTAACAAGGGGGCCGGCCTTCGCTCCTCGTATGGGGATGAGTCAGTGCCATGCAATCAAAATTCCATTACAAGACACAAGATGGGAGGCCCCCCAGCTGTCTGCAGCTTGTGGGTCAGTCTGCTGCATAGGTATGAACGAGCACAAGTGGTTATGGTTAAGGGCACAATTATGTAAGTTCTTTTATGCTAAAGATAAACTGTCTGATACAAGTAACGTTTGACATTACTATTTGGTCAGTGACGAAAAAATTGCTGTGATAACTTTCTTAAACACCAGTTTTGTAAGAATTGCATACTGCAGAAGAGTAGCAATAGAAGACTAGTAAAAAGCCTTGTGTCCGATAGTGTAATCACGACACCTAGCACGAGCCGCGAGGTCACAAGCAGGTCGCTTTGGTCTACAAAACACTGGTCTGGTGCGTTCCCTTCGCTCGAAATGTCTGGCATCTCCCTGTAGTGTTGAAACAGAGTAGGAAGCTGTTAGGGTCTACAATGAAGAGAGCAAGTGTGGGTATTGGATGTTGGACCTGACCTCAAAGACCTCCTCCTGTAGGACTCGGCGACCAAGGCTTGGTTGGTTTTGACCCTGGAAACCCCAACTCCATGAATTGCCCATTGCTTTTGTACACTTTGTACTCGAACTGCTTCCGCTTTGATGTTGTCAAGATATATGCATTTCTATTACTAGCACATCCACGGTACACCATAGCAACCCTGTAGTACACAGACGGACTATTTGTTCCTCAATAAATGTATCCTTTTAGGAAACTTGGTTTGAATACCCTTTGTAGACCAGTCTAATTTGCATAAAGGAACTTGACACCATGCAGAGGGGGGGAGGTGGGGTGACAGCCTCTACAAAAACTGATATGCACATAACACCCAGTTCTTGAGCTGCAGTCAAGAAGTCCCAATGCAGACAGAGAATACTTGGGCATCATATGAGCTTTGCAGTTGGTGAGATTGGCTGTGACAGCTTTTTCTTGACTAAACGTTTCATGGCACAATTTTGGTTACTTTGAAGTGCCATACAACTTGTGTGTAGCTAAAGTGAAGTTGGTTCAGGCAGGTGAATGGCAATGGGCTGCCAAAGCTGTGTAGGCCACCTTTCAGTACCTCTGTTGCATATTTGCAGGCAGAAAGAAAGATACGAGAAACTAGTGTGGTCTATTAAAAGCTAGAAGGAAAGTTTTACCCATCCAAACCCACTTGTACTAAGCTTTAATCATTTGGGCAGCTAGTGCTAGAGGACTTTACGACCCATGTTCAAAATGGTCTGAAGTTTTTTAGTAAGTGGGTTGTTCTGGAAGTGGATGACAATCTGATTAGGTGAAACCATAGATGTACCTTAAATGTGGGGTAAATTTCAAAGTTCTATAATTGTGGCTTGAACCATTAAAATTAAGAATATTGAACGAATGTCCATTTTTTTCCCCCCATTTAATTTCGTCTTAGTATATTTATTAGTGGTTAGTGCAACACCATGCTGCAAATTGGTTTTACTTTGCATGGTAGTTATACAAAGGTCAGAGGTTCACCAGTGTGTAGTTAGTGTTTAGAAACTTCTCCATTGTGAAATATGGTGTAACCATCCCCAGAATACTTTTTTCTATTCCCATTGTAGATTGCCATTCTGAATTACTGGGTTAAGACATAGGACCCAGTAGAACGGGCAGGTAACGAGGAAGTGTACCGACAGTCAGCAGCTCGTTAACCTTAAAGTTTCGCCCTAAGGATGTTAATCAGAAAATGGGTATCCAGTTAATTATTCAAATGTGTGCATAAAATGGAATGTCTACTTAACCACTTGTATGATTGAAAAGTCAGTGTTCCTGGCTTTAAAGAACCTTGTAGAAGCAAAGGTATTGTACTTTTTTTAATTATTTTGCCTCTGGTTTACTAAGTATATGGGAAATTGTACATTTACAAAGGGCTACTGGAATTTGTTACTAACTTGGTTACTTTGAAAAGTAAATCTCCAGTAAATGTTTGAATGCTTACTGTATCTGGTCGTGGGTGGGAAAGTGAAAGTTGGACTACTAATGACATTATATAAGCAGCCAAGTCACACTTCCTCACTTCCATGTTCCTGTTCATCTATGGAAGTAATCATTACATGTAACAAGTGCTCATGTTTTATTGTATTTTAAAAGTTTATATAATAAAGCCTCGAATGTAATTAAACTGTATTTCACCCTGAACTCCTAGTAGGCACAAATAAAATGCCATGCGACTTGAATATCAAGATCTAGTCACAAATTAAATTCTGCAGTTACAATACCATAATTGAAGTAATTTATGCAGATGCCAGTTGGATTGAAAGTGCTCAGAGAAAAAAAAAATCTGGATACTTGATGCTTGATATTTTAAAGGCTAAAACTGCAAAATTCACGTTTTTATATATTGAACTTCTAAAGGTGAACAAACTTCAAAGATTGATACTGTGACTAAGCTTGGTACCAAACTCCACTACAAGGCTCAGAATAGTATCTGTTGCTGAAGTAATCAAAAGTAGATCTGTTTGTACAAGCTAGAATTATTAAATGCTAAGTCTGTGTGCATTGAAAGAGGCACAGGATGTCTGAAATTAAAACTGCCTGCCACCCCTCCATGAATCTATTCCCAATGGTCATATCATGGACACATTGACACCTGACTACCCAACCTATCACCGAATATGAATGAAGATCTTCAGAGCTGTCACAGAAGGTTACAGATGAAGGATTCTCAACTTGTAACAGTTTCACTGGTGAGAAATGTAGTAACACATTTGTAAATCACAATTAACACCACAGTCAGACAAGAGTTGAGTAAGCGAAGCTATATATTTTGATTGCTAACTGCAATCCTCTTCAGTAGTACAAAGTGGAAGGAGGATGCAGTCTTAAATAGCAACCTCTTACAAAGGGAAGGGAACTAGGAAAAGAATGTCATTACCCCAACCCTTGTGACCTGAGGATGACTCGAGGTCGGGTCGGGAGGGGAAGGAAACGACAATTTGATGAATAATCCTGATAAATCTGGGGTCCATTGACCTTTGGAAATGTTCATCATGGGCAAATATTCAAAGTGGATTCCACCATTTTCCTTCTGAACCCACAGCTTTGTTTATAAATAAGGTCTGATTTTTCCCAGTCCATCCAGTGATTAAATTTGTTCATGTTGAAACACTGCTGAACTTTCTTGATCATACTTGATAGACCTATTATGTTCATTCAATCTTGTCCTTGGGAATCTCCCCATCTGGCCTGTGTATGAAAGGTTACAATCTTTACATGGAAGGGAGTAAACACTTTAAGACAGCATCCTCCTTCCACTGTACTACTGAATAGGCTTGCAGTCAGCAATCTAAATATATAGTTTAGCTTACTCGTCTGTGGTGTTGGTTGTTGTAACAGTTTATTTGGGGTTGCATGTGGCAGTGAATGGTTGAATAGATGTGGAGGTGAATTATGTGAAAATGAGTAAATGCTTGGAATGAAGTGCTATGAAAAATTGTTATTTGGAGAAACATGAAAGTAGTTGCTTTACAATGTCACTGTGTGGAGCTGACTTGGAAATTAGGAAAAATATTCATGGGTGCATGCTTTGGCTGGCTACCTAATGAGGGGGAAAAAGCTGTTTGGTATACATTGGAGTAAGAAAGATGTTGAGGTGAGACAAGGCATAATAATTGTTGCCTAAAGTTTCAATAAGTGGAAAACCTGTTTGTTACCAGCTGAATGTAGGGGACCCATCACCAGTTGTTAGCTGTTCATAGGTGAAAAGGTGCAAGACACAGTTGATGTTATTAGAGATCTTGAGCAATTTGGATACTGATAGCTCAGTGGTCTGCAAGGGTGGTGGGTGGCATCCAGTCAGAGCATTTGGGGAAAAACTTGATAAATTTGGTTGATTTATATTTAAATTTAATAAAGTGTATGTTTCATCTGTTTACATATTCAAAATATCTTCCTTTTTCCTCTGTACAAAGCCTTATACTTGAATCTTTGGGGCATACAATCAAGGAGTTGGCCTCAGACATCACCAGACCTCTGCACACTACTGGCTGCACCTCCTGATGGAGGTGAGGGTGTAGACAGGTTTTGAAAAGTGCAGCTTGTGGGTCTTGGAGGACCACCACAAGTATAGCCTACTCATCATTGGTCCTGAGCCAAAGAACAAGGATGGAAAGGGACTTGTTGTAGGGTAAATCAGTGTAAATGGAAACTAGCAAGGAGTGGAAAGACTGAAGTAGATATTGAGAATAAGGTGGATGGATACTAGAGGTTCAGATCTAGATGGAAATGGATGTACAAGTACCATCTTGCTGCATTGCTTCTGACCTGGGCAGGAGACAGGTATGACTTCATCTATGAGGAGCTCAGATGAGAGGAAAACTAAGGGTGGTGGATAGGAGTGAAATGAGGGTGGGGGTGTCTGACTGCTACCACTTTTAATGGGGAAGAAGCCTTTGGGATATTGATGGATCCAGGGAAGAGTGCAACAAAGGAGTGGATATTGAATGGATGAAAGGAAGATTCAACCCAAATGGATAATGTCTTTGTAAATTAATTTAAATAGATGAAGAAGGGGTCACCACATAATGTGGCAGGGTTAAGCAAACCTGTGTAGAAGAGCTCTGGGTCACTGCATTGCCTGGACCAAAGTGGTGTAAATACGGACAGGGATGACCCTGTAACCATAATGTGCTAAGGTAGAAGGGATGTTAAATGAGTTTGGTGTGTTGTTACTTTGAATTTATCCATCCTACAAAGAGTAAAGGTACATTAATTTACTAGAATCAGTACAGAGGAGAATGACCTAAATGATACATGGGCTCAGAAATTTACCTTATGAAGACAGGCTTAGGGACCTAAACTTGCAATCTGTAAAGACAGAATATGGGGTGATCTAACAGGTATTCAAATGGGTTGAGGGCTTGAATAAGGGTGATGGAGACTAGGTTATCTTATTAAGAGAGGAATGCAGGACTGACAGTAATGGCTTTAAGTTGGACAAATTTAGATTCAATGAGGAAATGGGCAAGAGCTGGTTAACCAATTGTGAGCAATGAAACTATTGGTTGTTTTAAGAGGTCAAGGGATGATAGATGGTAACGGACATGGAACTGCTTAGTATAGGTTTATGGTTTTGCAGTCTCCTTCATTCCTATGTTATTTCTTGACGGTGCTCACCTCGGATTTCTATGAATCTAAAACCTAATGGTCGGACTGCACATTCTAGCACATTTAAAATCCTAAAATATAGGGCCTAACATAGGACACCCATGTAAACACCACAGAAATAAAACAGTAAAGGGAAATAAATTGAACCTACTTGAAGCTGACACAGGCACAAAATTTGTACAAGAAAAACACTCCTAATTACACACAAATGAAGAGCTTGAAGTATATAGTATCACTTGCAACAGTGTTCAGAGGTGAATTAGAGTAAGAATGAAGGAAACAAATATATAGTTAGGTGCTCTGCATAGCAACTACAAAATAGCTGCTAAGAATACCAAAATTGAACAGTGGCCTTGAAAAAATAGAAAAGAGCCTCCCTTCAGAAATCGGCAGCAATGTTACTCGCCCCAGACATCAATCAAGGAATTGAATGGCAAAATCTTTCCATTGGAAAAGAATCCTAAAATAGGTGGCTTCACTTCGGATACATGTCTTTCAGCCCGTACATGAAAGACTTGACAGTGAAAATAAACATATTACAATCAATAGCATAGACTTGGGTCAGGAGAAGGAAATTCTAACCAGTTTACAAACATGTCTCATGACTCACACCTGACAGCATGGTTCCTAACAATCGGGAAAACAAACCTGGACACCTTAAAAATCATACAATATCAAGCCCTGATAATGATGACAGGACAAAACCACCCCAGTGGTATACTACACACACAATCCAAAATCCATCACTGCAGTGACTCACAATCTTCTTTGGTGTTCTTTTTTCAACATTTTTGCATTGTCTGCAAAGAAGCTCATATAACTTTCAATTCCTTCATCCATATCATAAATATATATGGCAAACATTGTGGCCAAAACTTCCTTGTGGAACTCCACTAATCACCTAATCCCAATTTGAATGTTTGTCTCTTATCACCACTCATTTTCCTTTCATGCAAGAAGTCTTCCATCCACTTAAGTAGTTTGCCCTGTATTCCTCCTACAGTTTCTAATTTCTTATGTGGCACCTTATCAAAAGCTTTTTTCAGGACTGGAAAGGCACAATTAGCCCATCCATTTCTTTTATTATATCTACTAGTCTTCAATAGAAACCCATCAAGTGTGTGACACATAATCTTCCTTGTCTAAATCCAAATTTCCTTGGATTTAGTACTTTTTTTTTCAAATGCTCTACCCATCTAATTTTAATCATTCTTTCACAAATTTTAGCTACTGTACTTGTAAGGGAGACCAGTCTATAGTTAGTAGGGCCTTATATATTGGTACTATATTTGCTCTTCTCCAATCTTCTGGAACTTTTCCTTCCTTCAATGAACTGCTTATTAGACTATGTATTTTGTCTGCCAGTTCGTCTCTGCATTCTCTCAAAATCCAGTTTGTCATTTCATCTAGACCATGTGATTTTCTAACATCGAGATTACTCAAATGATTCATTATTTCTTTCCTTGTTACTTCTATCTCTTTCATAGGGGGGACTTTCTCCTCCCACTCGACATCTCTAAGTTGTATGTTCTCCCTCGTAAACACCGATTTAAAATGCTTGTTCATAATTTCTGTCATTTCTATTTCCTCCTCGTAGTTTCACTAATTCTTTTTTGTTTTTCAGTTTGTTTACAAATCTACAAGATAGTTTTGGCTGATCTTTACATTTCTCTATGACATCCTTTTTGTATTTTCTCTTTTCTTCTCTGTGCACTTGTACATATTCATTTCTATAACCAGTATATGTTTTCCATTTTTCAGGTCTTTTGTATTTTTTCCATTTTATCCAAGCTTTATCCCTTTTGTCTTTTAACTCACTACATCTTTTGTTGTACCAAAATTTTACATATCCTTTTTCTTGTTTTTGTCTTGGAACATACTTTTCACTCCCTTATATATATATATATATATATATATATATATATATATATATATTTTTTTTTTTTTTTTTTTTTTTTTTTTTTGTCAAAATATTCCATTTCTCTTCTACTGTTGTTTCCTCCTTGTGTACCCTTTTCCAGTCTGCTTTTTGAAAAAAGAATCCATACATCGAGCCACACTGGACGAGACGCAGGTGCCCCTGGCCGTGGTCCTGGAAGAAAGCGTACCCAATGCTGTAAACGCGCGACGAATCTGTCTGCAGTAGCACCGGCAGGGCGGGGTCGAAGGGCGCCAGCACGGGCGGTGACGACAGAGCTCGCTTGACGTCGGCGAAAGCCTTGTCGTGATCCGTGGTCCAGGTGAATGAGCACTTAGGACTCAACAGAGGCCGTAGTGGTTGAGCCACCGCCGTTATGACCGGAGTGAAGTCCGCCAGTTGGTTCACCAAGCCCATGAATCAAGGTCTACATATACCAGGTCTAACCATTTGAGCCGTTCTGCGCACATTCTGACGTCATCGGGCTGCTTCCATTTTCTCTTTGTGAAACACTGAAGAAAACTGTGAAACACTAAGGAAGACTGAAATTATTATATTTCCTCCCCCGTTATCTCTCTCTAGCTCATTGTTATTATCAGTGTGTGTGTGTGTGTGTGTGTGTGTTATATCTACACCTGTCGCTGCTGGGACTCATAAAAAATTGTGATGCATTAGTATGTGTGCGTGGCCAAGAGGGATTTAAGAAATGCAATAATAGTACCAACCCTCACATATGCAATTGAAACATGGCTTTGGAATGAGAGTCAGAGGTCTAGAGTGCAGGCAGTGGAAATGAGTTATGTGAGAAGTGCTTGTGGTGTAAGTAGAATAGATAGAATGAGTAATGAAAGTGTGTATGAGATTTTTCCAATGGGTCTCAAAGGCGAGGGGAAGAAATGTAGAGTGGTTGAAGAGGTAGAGATAGACGTTAAATTGGTTTGGCCACATGGAGCGAATGGAAGAGAGTAGGATGATCAAGAGGGTGTATGTGAGATAGAGGGGGGGGGATGATAAAGGGTGACCTCCAGTATAATGATGGAGGGATAGGGTGCGGGACTATGTCAGTGACTGAGAGGTGTGAAAGATCATTGAGAGATCTTGTTGAGCGGGCAAGGAGAGTGTGTTTGGATAGAGATGGAAACTCTTCTGCCGTGGTCATCTCACTGTGGGAGCTCCTGGGAGCAGGCGTCAAAGATGATGATAATGATTAGTATGTGCTTGTACGTAAACATTCTCTCTTTCTCTCTCACACACATACAATGGAATATCAAAACCGAAATAACAGGTGATAACTTTTATTTTACTAGTTTAGAATATTTCCTTTTTTCACTCTTGTGAAGTCTTAGATTTCTATTTAGGTTACGCATTCTAAAAAACATGCGTGTCCTTACAAAAAATTAATAACCTCTTGAGGCAATGTCACATATGTACAGATTTGCAGGGAAACGATGAAAATTTACATTTGGCTTACTTCCTCTTTGGTTTGAGCCACAACCCTTAATGGCACAATAAGCCATACTGTCAAGATCTATATATACCAGTATATATAGATCTTCATTGTCAGAATATGACCAATTGCGTGGAGCGGTGCGAGAGGAGGCAACAACGAACCATCTACAACTAACAGCAATGGGACGCGCGAACCCCACTTTGACCAGCCCGGTGACGTCACGGGCCCGCTGCGCCAACACCCTCGAAATTCGGTCGGAAGTGGTTAGACCTGGTATATATAGACCTTGCCATGAATGAGCGTAGGTCGGTCAGGTTGGTGGGCGTGGGAAAGTCCCGGATGGCCCTGACCTTGTTCTCGTCGGCGGAGAGGTGGTAACCACAGAAGCTGACGCTGGGAGCGGCGAATGTGAATTTCTCCTTGTAAAGGGTGATGCCGTGGTCGCGGCACCTTGTAAGCATGTGGTGGATCTCCGGAAGTGGGAGGGGAGGTCGTCGTCGAACACAAGAATATCATCCACCATCTTCACACAGTTGGCCACGCCTTGCAGAGCCGCGTCTCCCCGGAGGCAGTAGGCGTCGCCGGTGGCTGCGAAGCCCATCGGTCCCCGGCAGTGCTTGTACCACCTATACGGGGTGATGAACGTAGCCAGGTGCTGGTCCTCTTCTGCGAGGTCTATCTACCAGTAACCGTGGAGAGCGTCCGCCGTCGTAAAGAACCTCGCGGAGGGGGTGACGCCGCGGACCGCAGCAAACGGCGTGGGCGAAGGGTGAGTGGGGCGCGTTACCTGAGAGTTGAGTTTCGTCAGGTCGGCCGTGATCTCGGAACGCGAACGGTATCGGCCTGGGCGAGTGGATGGCGAAGGGCACCTCGTCGGCTTTCAGGTGGATTCGCATGGGGGGACCCACCATCTTCCCTAAGGGGTTGGAGCGGAGGTCATCCTTGGAGACCAGCACGTCGCTGAATTCTCGTAGGAAGTAGTCGCGGGCGGCAGCTGGCGAGCTGTCAGAGGGAAGTGCTGGCGCGGCGCACCTGTTTGGGTACATCACCTCGAGGATAGGCTTCGGGAAGTCGGGCGGGATTATAGCCAACTGCCGACAGTGGCCTGGAAGCGTCCCACGGCGGGGGGCATCTTGGACCCGTCGGCCATGTACGTCGGCGCTGAGGTTGGTGGCTGCAAGCTAGCCTTAGATATCCCCAGTGTGCCCAGGTGCCGCGCACCTATCACTGTGACGTCCGCGCCCGTGTCCAGCAGCATAAGCAAACTCGAGGACACGTTCCCGAAGCGGATGCGAATGTTGACAGGTGTCGGGGAGTGGCCGGAGCCGTCGGACACCTTTCGGCAGGCGCCAGCCTTCCCAAGGGGAGGTGCGGGGGCACCGGGGCTTGGCGGCTCGTGGTGATTCTCGTCCCGATCCCCTGACGACTTGCAATACTTCTCCCAGTGACCCTTCTTGCCGCAGACGCGGCATCGGGCGTTCCTGGCAGAACACTGGCGGGTGTGAGGGCGGTGTCCCTTGGTCCCGCAATTGTGGTAGGTGTCGCCAGGTCGCGAGGAGGGTTCGGGAGGCGGTTGAGGTGGGGGTGCGCACGCCTGGCGTTGAGCACTTTTATATGACGAAACGGCGCACACCTGCGGGTTGCCCTGGCGGTCCGAGACTGTCTCCCTTGCCGACTCGTGTGAAAGGCAGTGGGTCACAACCTCCTGCAGTGATGCGGTTGCGGGGAGGGAGCTGATGCGCTGAACGAGTTCCTCGCCCTGGACGCCCATGAGTATGACCGTTTTCATTTGGGCCTCCGCGCAAGCGACGGCACCTACGGTGCATAGGTCTACCTCCCGGGCCTTGTCCTTGGCGCGGCCGTAGAAGTCATCGAAGGACTCGCCGTGCTCTTGCCTGCATTGGAACAGGTCACGATGGGTCTCCGCCATTTCGTCCATTTTCGCCCGGTGGGCCTCCGCCATTGCGTCCATTTTCGCGCGGTCTTCCCTCCGTTCATCTCGGATCACCGCTATGCTCGCCCCTAGGCGTTGCACGGCGTCGTTGCCACCATCCCGTGGAAGCGTCACATTTGGTGTGAGCGCGGGCGGGGCGTGTAATTCGACGTCCCTGTCTTGCGATGAGGGTTAATCGCTCCTTTGTGCCATGGACCGGGCTGGGGGGTGCGGTCTACACGAGTCAGCTGGGGTATTGCGTGACGTAAGCGCGTTCACTAAGTGGGTCGCGGCCGCGTCGGGGGCGCTCTACCAAAGCGCTGTATCCAAGGGGTTGGAATGAAGGACCTTTTTGTTCGGTCCTCTAGGGGCCTGCCAAAGCGCGTCGCACGATAGGGCTCCACTGCTGAACTGCAGTGCACGATACTGCACGGTTCGACGTGCACACTATTGCAGGACTCCTGCAACACCTCGTTCACGTAAGCACCACAGGATCGTGTATTCTCGCGTACTGGCACTTGTTCACTTGCACGCCACCGATTACCGAACCGCACTCGTGTTCCACCGTTGCACGGTGCAAGGATGCTTGCAATTGCAAGATCCTACTCACTGCGCCAGGATCGCAAGCATTGTTGCAGGGGGCAGCAGTGAAACAGGTCGTACGGTTCGTGGGTTTATTAATCGGTAGGTTATGCGTAGAGGGGGCAC
This sequence comes from Oratosquilla oratoria, assembly GCF_046742065.1. Lineage (NCBI taxonomy): Eukaryota > Metazoa > Arthropoda > Malacostraca > Stomatopoda > Squillidae > Oratosquilla > Oratosquilla oratoria. The sequence continues at coordinate 37,894,371 of NC_134817.1, read as the reverse complement.
GTCAAGTACCCAAGAGGTCTACAGAGCAACTGCCCGTGGGCGAAGGTGCTAGGTACTGTAACACATACAATAGGATCTTTGTTATAAGTATGAATGAGGCCCTAGTAGTGGGGAGCGTCTGGGGGTCGGGCACGCAGCGCTCCACCCTTGCACTAGTTCGTACTAGTCCTATGCCCAATACACTATACCACACTTAGCTTCGATTCTTTTTCTTTTCTCTTCCTCTTTTTCCTCTTTATTCATCTCTCTTTTTATCCATACCTGTTTATAAGATAACTTTTTGCTAGTTTCACTGCTTTTTTATAAGACATTCTCTTCTGTCGTTTGTGACCTGAATTTAACCTTAATTGGTCTGGTCTTGTCTATACTGTATTTCCAAAGTCTAAATATTTCTTCAATTTCTTTCCCTATTTCCTCTTTACCTTGAAATATTTTAATACCTTGTTTATTTTTTCTTTCTCATCTCTTACTCTTGTAGTCCTATTATGTTTCTCTTCCATTCCTAACATAATTATACATTTCTTTTTATCTGCTAAGTCTCTAACTATATTCTCCTCTCTCATCACTTTAATAACTGTGTCCTTAGTGTGTTCCTTCATCTGTTGTTTCACTATATCTCTAAATCCATTTTGTTATCCTCTTGGACTTTTTTCAACCACTTACCTCTTTTTCTATGGACTCTTTATTTTCTTTATTATTCCTCTTTAATTCCTCATTCTCATCCTTTACTTCTCTTAACTGTCTTTTTAATTCTTCTATTTCTTTAGTTAGGTTTTGATTCTCCTTTAGTTCTTCCAATTTATCAACTCTTTGTGTAATTATTGCGAGTTGGCTAAACCTAACCTCCCATGATTCGTTCATTTTTGTTAGTTTTTCCTCTAGACTTGCTAATCGGGGGAGGTTGTCATCTCCTCCCTCATTAAATCCATAGAAAGATTTATCTTCACTTTCTACTGAGCTGCTCTTATCTATCTTCCTACTTTTAACAGCTCTGCTTACTTGATCGACATCATCTGTCGTCTGCACATCGTTTATTCACTCCCCTTTTGGCGTTTGGGGTGTTATCATCTCCTTCCTCATTTCCTTCCATTTTCTTTAATAACGCCTCCCCTTCGCCTTATTTTACATGCCCAGTACACCACGAGCTTTCCACTTCCCTACCAATACAACACAGGTACTCCATCGTCGCTGAAATCCACGATTTTTTTCCGGTGTTCCAATCTTTGCCGTCAATCCGATTATGTATTTACCTAGTTGTATTTTACGGGAAGGGGAGCTATGCTCGTGGTGTCCCGTCTTCATATCTCGTTTTATCTAGATTGTTTTTAAATTCGTGTATCGTTTTTGCACACACCACATTTTCATCTAACTTGTTCCAAACGTCTATTACCCTGTCTATCACTGTCTTTCTTGATTTTTTGTTTCTTTCCGTGTTCTCTTGTACCTCTACTATTCCATTTTATTAGATCCTCTCTATCAATGGTTTTTATGCCTTTCAAGATTCTATGAATAGTTATCAAGTCCCCTCTCTCTCTTCTTTGCTCTAATGTCTGTAGCTCAAGTTTTGTTAGTCTCTCTTCATATGTTAGTTCTGAGAGTGTTGGTGCCAATTTCGTAATTGTTCTTTGTATTCTTTCAATTTTTGTTATACATTTTTTCGTAATTGGTGACCACGTCGTCGCTGCATACTCCAATCTTGGTCTTATCAAAGTGACTAGTATTTTCTTCACCATTTCTTAGTCAAGGTATGTAAATGCCACTTTGATTGATCTTATTGAATTATAAGTTTCTCCAAAAATTTGGTTTGTATGTGGGAGGTTTTGTAGATATACGGGATAGGAGGAAAGCTTTTAGGAGCAGTCAAGCATTTTTATGAGAGTAGTAGAGCATGTGTCAGGATTAGAAATGGAGAGAGTGAATGGTATGAGGCAAAGGTGGGACTTCATCAGGGATGTGATATGTCGCCCAGGCTGTTCAACTTATACATGGATGGGGTAGTGCGAGAGGTAAATGCATGGGTGGTGGGTAAGGGATTGAAAATTATTAAAGAAAATGGAGAAAAGTGGGAGGTGAGACAGCTGTTGTTTGCGGACGACACTGCGCTTATAGAAGGATCAGAGGAGGGACTGAGGAAATTAGTGACAGAGTTTGGGAGAGTGTGTGAAAGAAGGAAGCTGAAGATAAATGTGGGTAAAAGTAAGGTGATGAGATGTACAAGGGGTGAAAGTGGCAGCAGACTGGAAGTGAGCATTAAGGGAGAGAGACTGGAGGAAGTGGATAGTTTTAGGTACTTGGGTGTGAATGTGACAGGAAAGGGAAGAGTGGAGGTGGAGGTAGAATGTAGATTGAGAGAAGCGAGTAAATGCCTTGGTGGATTAAAAAGTGTAATGAGGAATAGACATTAGGGAATGGATGCTAAGAGGAGATTGTATGAAGGAGTGATTGTGCCGACAGTACTGTATGGGGCAGAAACATGAAACATAAGAGAGGAAGAGAGGAGTTTGAATGTGTTTGAGATTAGGTGTCTGAGAAGTATGATAGGGGTTTAGCCTGGATAGAGTAAGAAATGAGGGAGTGAGGAGAACGGGGGTGGTAAGGGAGTTGGGAGATAGGATGGAAAGAGTGTTGGGATGGTTTGGACACATGGAAAGAATAAATGAAGAAAGACTAGTAAAAGAGGTGTGGAAGGCAGAAATGGAGGGAGTGAACATGTGGGGGCAACCTAGGATGAGATGGATGGATGGGGTAAAAGGGGCTTTAGGGAAGAGGGGAATGTTGTGGAGGATGGATGGGAGAGGACATAAGACAGGGGTGAATGGAGAATGGTTGTATATGGATGATGTTGTGATGCATGAGGTGGAATGGGTGAAGGGATAGGGGGTGAGGTAGTATGTGTGAGAAAAATTTGACGCAGCCCGAAGGGATTTCTCCCCGTCTTCTCCTTTTCTGCATGAGGGGACGGAGAGGGGGGATCGCGGCCTTGCTGTGGATGTGCTGTGTCTTGCGACACTGCTTCTGACCCAGGGCAGTGGACAAGATGCAGGGATAACCCATCATCCAGGAGGTGCCAAGATAAGAGGGAGGGTAGACGGTGGAGGGGAGTGGAGTTTATTAAGGATGGAATGGGTGGGAGTGGTCTTTATGCTTTTGTTTTTTAGTTACCTCCCTTGTAAGTGGAAAAAGCCTTTGGTATATGTATGTATGTATATATGTATGTATGTATGTATGTATGTATGTATGTATGTATGTATGTATGTACCAGGTGTCGATAGAGACACTGCGTATTCCAATTTTGGTCTTACCAGTGTAACTAGTATCTTCTTTACCATTTCCTCATCCATGTAGTCAAAGGCCACTTTCATTGATCTTATGTTATAAGTTTCTTCAACTATTTTTTGACATGTTTGTCTGGAGTCATGTCGTTTGAGATAATTACTCCTAGGTCCCTTTCTGAGTTTACTTTTATAACTTCCTTTGTCCCAATTTTATATTGACCCGAGATTCTATTTTTGCTTTTTCCAAATTCCATTATACTATATTTCTTAATGGTTCACTGTAAACCCACTATCGGAGAAATAATAACGGAAATAAAGAGAAACTATATTTCGACTACTATCTGTAGTCCTCTTCAGCAGAATGCTTACAGAAAGTTAAGATACAAGTTTATATAGGGTGGTGAGGTGGTACATAAAAGTGGGGGATGGGGCAAAGTGGGGGGACTCAGGTTACATGCCCTTGAAATGGCCGGGTCACGGAAGGACATTTAGGGCTATTTTGTCCGACCGCTCTTGACAATAATTTGTTTACCGCTAACTTCGTAATACAATCTGGGGGCCACTGTCCTTTTGAGGTATTAAAGTTAGGATGATGTTTTATTAGGGAAGATTCTACAATTTTCCTTCGATAGCTACAGTGTGATATAAAAATAATTGATGCATTATCCCAATCTAATCTATGGTCTTTTTGGCTGACATGAAGGAACACAGCGGAGTTAACTTGTCCATATTTTATGGAGTTTTTATGTTCCTTTAATCTCGTGGACAAATCCCTGCCAGTTTGGCCCCAGTAAACATCATCACAGTCTTTACAAGGTAATTTATATACACCGGAGTTTTGGTCCACATCATCCCTCCGGTGTACATTAACTACCTTTCTAAAAATACTGTTTGGATAATTGTAAACAGGGTACCGCTTGGTGACACCGCAGTGACAACAGTTTATGCGCTTCTTCAAAGAAAATCACAGGAAACCTATCAAGATCTTATTCAGATAGTGTTGGACCACTGCGCCAGACAGGACCTTTATCCAGATCCGACCACTGTCCTATGCGACTTCGAACAAGCAGTCATCAGTGCTATAAAGGTTGTCCTTGGTGAGCACGTTCAAGTTCGTGGGTGCTTTTTCCATTTGACCCAGAGTACATGGCGAAAAGTACAAGAACTTGGTCTTGTGCAGCTGTATAGCAAAAATGAAGATATGAAACTCTTTTGTGGGATGCTGGATGCGCTCGCTCTTCTGCCACTCTGTGATGTTGAGGATGGGTTTCGGTGGCTGAAGGACCATATACCCGATGGTGCTGAGCCACTTGTCGAGTACTTCGACAGGACGTATGTGACAGGTACGTTCCGGCGGGCCCAAGCGATCCCAGGTCAGACTGGTATACGGATGAGAAGAATACCGCCACTGTTCCCTCCACATCTCTGGAATGTGCACGAGGCCACACTAAACGATGAGCCACGCACCAACAACCTCTGCGAGGCATGGAATAACAGATTCTCCAACTTGGTTGGCCACAACCACCCATCTGTGTGGAAGCTTATAGAGGCACTCAAGAAGGACGAATGCTTTGCATCAGTGACAATACAGCAGGATGCCAGAGGACAGCCACCTATGAAACGTATGCGTAAAGTCTACACCGATCTTCAGCAGAGATTGAAGACCTTGTGCCAGGCTAGAGCTTCTGGAGCCAAAACAGTTGAAGAGTGCCTGAAAGGTGCCGGCCACAATATCCGCTGGAAACCTGTGAACAATGTTGATGAACCAGAAATCTGAAGATCTGTGGTCTCCAAATCCTCATGGATGAATAAAGTTTTGTTTGAAATAAAATACTCATTTTATTGCTAGACTTAGTAACTTTCTTGATACAAAATATTATTCTATTGATAGGCACAGCATGCATTTATAAAGACATGACAGTGATGAATAAACTTTAGTTTGAAAAAAGTACTCATTTTAGTGCCCGACTTAGTACGAAAGCAGTGATGTAATCTCTTGAGCCTCTGAGTTACTCAAGTGAAACAGCAGTGTGAATTAATAAAGCTCAGTTGTTGAAAAAAGACTAATTTGCTTGATTGTTACTATGACGATTTCATATTGTGCCCAAATGTCGTACCTGCCACTTTGTGCCCAAATGTCTTGTGCCTAAATGTCCAGTGCCCAAATATCCTGTGCCCAAATATCTTGTGCCCAAATATCCTGTGCCCAAATGTCGTGGATCCCGTGAGAGTAAGAGATTAAAAGATTAGCACAAATACAACTAAATAAAAAAAGATAAATAAATGAACAATAAGATTAAATTATACTATGCAACTTGCTTCTAAAAAGTTTGAACTGGAAGTGAATGTAACTAGAAATTTGTTGCCCAAGTCCTGCCTGAGGCCTTGAACTTATCAGCCGCCTGCAATATAAAGGTTGTGTATGAAGTGGGTGTGTTTTGTTTTGGCCACCCCCTTTATAATTGAAAAAGGGTCTTTTGTATGTGTATGTGTTTATATGCATATATGTATGCTCCAAAGAAGAGGATAAAAAAATGAAACCTGGTTTGTATTGTATGTGGGGAGAAAATGTGGGTGTCCGAAATGATATCTCTACGGTGCTAGTTAAATGTATTAAGACGTAATTAGAAAAAAAAAAAAAGTCTGACTCGAACGACAACTTCAAATCAGAGCAATCTAGTGACGCCATGCTGAACCCCGGTGTAAACAAACTTTACAGGACTCCAGCGACCATGAGGGAATATCACAACGATGTTTTTCTGGATTCAGTAAGTACGAAAGGAGTTTAAGTCGAATCTTAGAGATAGAGAGGGAAATGAGCAAAAATAGGATACGGTGGGAGAATGAAATTATGGATTTAAGGAACAAAATTGCTGGACTAATGGATTGCTTAGCGCAAGCAAATATTGAAATTAAAGAAATAAAAAATTATATAAGATAGCTGAAGAGTGATAATGAAAAGAAGAGAATTAATGATACTACCAATAGCGAAAACTTAAAAAGAGAGGTAAACAACAAAATTCAAGAAATGACTGAAAAAATCGAAATGAACTTAGGTGAGAAAAGTATCCAAAAGATTAAGAAATGGAGGGAAAACATTAAAAATAAAGAAATTATTTTCAAAGAAATAGTCAAAAAACAAATGCAGGAAAATGCACAATTATCCAAGTAATTAATGAAAAAGCAAATTGGGTCAGAGGCACAGTGGATAGGAAAAATGTATTGTGGTATTTGGACTAAAAGAAAAACATGGTCTGGCGAGGTACATGAGAGAAAAGAGACAGCAATAGCAATCCTAAAAGAAATAAAGAATGGAGCCCAAGATGAAGGGAAAGACATAGACGATGCATATTGGATTGGTCACTATTCTGAGGATAGAAATCGACCCCTAAATATAAAACAAAGATCACAAATGGTAGTAGAAGACATAATTGAGAGATGAAGAAAAGGAAAAAAAAAATGCGAAGAGAACGGAGACCGAAAGCAAGGAATTCTATTGGAGAGTAATCGACATGAGACTGGGGAAATGGTACATCAGAATGGGCGAACCAAAGACAGAAAAAAAGAAAAGAAAAAGAAGAAAATTGAAAGTGGCTTATACCAACATCGACGGATTAATTTCAGGACTGAATGAACTTAATGATTACCTGCTAGAAGAAAAACCAGACATAATGGAAATTAATGGAAATACCATCCATCGATGTTGGACATGGACTATACAATTATTGGATTAAAAACCGAGACAAGAAACAGGGAGGAGGAATCATGTTCTTGGGCAAGAAAAACTTGAATGTGACAAAAATTGTGGAGGGCAAAGGTAATGTAGAACTGATCATGATAAAAGTCGAAGACAAGAACATGAATAGAAGAAAGTTTGTGGTGACTTATGTGCCCCTAAAAACGAACGCTTGGAAAGAGAACGAACATACGAAAATGCTAGAAGATACAAAGCAATCACTAAATGAGATACTAATGGGCGGGGGGTAATCTGGTAATTATGGGGGACTTCAATTGCAAAGAAATTTGTTGAGAGAACATGACAGTGAGAGAAGGAGAAGACTTGTGGGGTAATGTACTGCTGGACATGACCATGGAATGTACAATGACTCAGTGGGTCAGTGAAAACACCAGATACAGAAATAACGAGGAGCCGTCGAAATTAGATTTAATATTTACAACAGAACCTGAAATTGTGGATAAAATCCAATACAAGACACCAATTGGAAAGAGCGACCATATACTCACCGGGAAATTTTTTACGTGGAAGATACAAAAGGGGAAGAGAAATGTGATATCTTGATGGATAATTCCAATGAAGAGGTGAATAGGCATATACTAAGACAGAAGCTAGAGAGAGTGTACATTAAATGCTGGTTCAACAAAAGATGCAGTGAGACAAAAGATAGAAGGGACGGAGCTTGGAAAAGATAGAGAAAAGATAGAAAAAAAAAACTATAGAAATGAGTATGCCAAAGTGAGAAGAGAGGAAAAAAGGAACCATGAAAAGGATATCATTGATAACTGCAAAGAGCAACCCAAGCTATTCTATTGATACGTGAATGGTAAACTTAAAAACAAACAGGAAATGGTGAAACTACGCCAAGGGAATATAGAATAAACAGAAGAACTAGAAATGGCCGAAGTCATGAATAATCACTTAAAATCTGTCTTCACTAGAGAGAAAGCACAATATTGGGACGAAGGAAATGAAAAGCTATCTCCCCCATGAGCGATATAACAATAACACAAAAAGAAATCATGGAATATCTATCAAACCTTGACGTCAGGAAATCACATGGCCTGGATGGAATTGCAAATTGGATTCTAAAAGAATGCGAAGGAGAACTAACGGATAAAATACATAACATAATAAGTTGCTCACTTAAAGAAGGAAAAATACCAAAAGACTAGAAAAATACTAACATTGTACCAATATATAAAGGAGGAAACAAGGAGGAACCAACTAACTACAGGCCAGTCTCACTAACAAGCACTATAGCCAAAATTTGTGAGAAAATCATCAAGAATAGATGGGTAAAACATCTGGAAGACAACAAAATAATAAACCCAAGACAATTTGGGTTTAGACAAGGAAGATCATGTCCCACAAACTTAATATGTTTCTATTCAAGATTAATAGACATAGTGCAAGAAAGGAATGGATGGGCTGATTGTGCCTTCCTGGACTTACAAAAAGCTTTTGTCAAAGTACCACACAAAAGATTATTTAAAAAAAATGGAACATATGGGAGGGATACAAAGGAACCTACTAAAATGGATGGAGGACTTTCTGACTGGTAGAAAGATAAGAGTAGTGCTAAGAGAAAAATATTCAGGTTGGAAAGAGGTGATCAGTGGAGTATCACAAGGATCTGTATTGGCTCCAACAATGTTTGTTATTTATGTGAATGACATGGATGATGATGTGAAATGTTACATGAGCTTCTTTGCAGACGACGCCAAACTGTTAAGGAAAGTAAAAACTGAAAAGGATTGCGAATCACTGCAGGAAGACTTGAATCAGGTATGGAACTGGAGCAAGAAATGGGAAGTGGACTTCAATATTAAGAAGTGTAGCATAATGGAGTTTGGAAAAAACAAAAATAGAATATAATGACAATATAAAATTGGAACCAAGGAGGTAAAGAAGGAGAAATCCGAAAAAGAATTGGGTGTAATTATCTTAAACGACTTGTCCTATGATAAACAGATAAACAAAATTGTCGGAGAATCCTACAACTTGCTAAGATCAATAAAAGTGGCATTTACATATTTGGATGAAGAAATTATTTAAAAAATATTGGTCACACTGATAAGGCCTAGACTAGAATATGCTCGACATTGTGGTCACCCAGTACCAAAAGGAATATAAAGAAAATAAAAAGAATCCAGAGAGCAGCAACAAAAATGGCATCCGCACTTGCAAACTTGTCATATATATATATATATATATATATATATATATATATATATATATATATATATATATAATATATATATATATATATATATATATACCTTTATAGATCTTGCACAGGCTTATGACAGGGTAGACAGGCATTGTGGGAAATATTGCAGATATATGGGATGGGGGAAAGCTATTAAGGATAGTCAAGAGTTATTACAAGAGTAGTAGAGCCTGTGTTGTGATTGGTAATGGAGAGCGCAAGTGCTCTGAGGTAAAAGTGGGGCTGCATCAGGGTTGTGTCATGTTGCCACAGTTGTTCAATGTTTATATGGATGGGGAGGTAAATTTGATGGTAATAGGCAGACAAGTGGAGATGATTAGACATAGCGAAGAGGTGAATCAGTTGTTGTTTGTGGACAACACTGTACTTGTGGCAGTGTCAGTGGAGGGATTAAGTTAGTGATTGTGAATAGGAAGGTATATGATATGAGAAAATTGAAGGCAAATGTGGGTAAAAGTAAGGTGATGAGATGTACAAGGGGAAAGGATGGCAGTTAGAAGTAAGTCTTAAAGGAGAGAGACCAGAGGAAGTAGACAATTTTAACTATTTTGTGTCACATGTGGCAGGAAATCAAGGAGTGTGGGTGGAAGTAATCTGTAGAGTGAGAAAAGCAAGTAAATGTCTTTGGAGATTTAACAATGTCATGAGAAATAGACATCTGGGAACGAATACAACATGATGATTGTATGAAGGAGTGATTGTGCCTACAATACTGTGAGGGGCGGAGACTTAGAATTTAAGAAAGCCAGAAAGGAGAAGTTTAAATGTATCTGAGTGTCTCAGAAGTATGGTAGGGATTACAAGGTTGGATTGAGTGAGAAATGAGGTGAGGAGGAGACCGGGGTTGGAGAGGAGGGAGCTGGCTGATAGGGGTGATGAAAAATTATTGGGGTGGTTTGGACACATGGAAAGAATGACTGAAGAAAGATTAGCTTAAGGGGAGTGGAAAGCAAAGCTTGATGGAGTGAACTTGAGGGGATGACTGAAGATAAGCTGGATGGATGGGGTGAAAGGGGCTCTGAGCAAGAGGGGGAATGTCTGTTCAGCAAGAAAGGGAGAAGGCAGATGTGTATTTTGTCTGTTAGTTCTTCTTTGCACTCCTTTAGAATCCAATTTGCAATACCGTCCGGACCATGTGATTTTCTGACATCCAGCCTTGATAAATGTTCTGATATTTCCTTTAGTGATGCTGTAAACTCATTCATGAGGGGAGATTTCTTGTTTTTGTCTATGTCACAATTCGGTATTTTCTCTCTGGTGAAAACAGATTTAAAGTGATTGTTCATGACTTCGGCCATCTCTAAATCTTCTGTGTATTCTATGTTTCCTTGGCATAGTTTCACCAATTCCTGTTTGTTTTTAAGTTTACCATTCACATACCGATAGAATAGTTTGGGTTGCTCTTTGCATTTGTCTATAATATCCTTCTCATGGTTCCTTTTTTCCTCTCTTCTCACATTAACATACTCATTTCTACAGTTAACATAAATTTGCCATTTGCTTTGTTTTTTGTCTTTTCTCCACTTTTTCCAAGCTTTGTCCCTTCTGTCTTTTGCCTCACTGCATCTTTTGTTGAACCAACATTTAATGTACTCTCTCTCTCGCTTTTGTCTTGGTACATGCCTGTTTACACCTTCATTGTAGTTTTCCATCAATATATTCCATTTCTCTTCCACTGTTGTCTCTTCCCTGTAAAAATTTTCCCAGTTTGCATTCCGGAAGAATGTCTTTAGTTTTGTAAAGTCTGTTTTGTTGTACATCAGTCTTCCTTTCCTATGCTTTTCGTTCCTCTCTATGTCTATTTCTTCCTTTAGTACAGTTTCGATGAGTACATGGTCACTCTTTCCAATTGGTGTCTCGTACTGGACTTTATGCACTATTTCAGGTTCTGTTGTAAATATTAGATCTAGTTTCGATGGCTCTTCATTATTTCTGTACCTTGTGTTTTCACGGACCCATTGGGTCATTGTGTACTCCATGGTCATATCTAGCAGTACATTGCCCCACGAGTCATCTCCTCCTTGCGTGTGTATTTACCTAGTTTTACCTAGTTGTATTTTACGGGAAGGGGAGCTATGCTCGTGAGGTCCCGTCTTCATATCTCATTTTATCTAAACTATTTTTAAATTCATGTATTGTTTTTGCACACACCACTTTCTCATCTAACTTGTTCCAACTGTCTATTACTCTGTGAGGAAAGCTGTTCTTTTTCAGATCTCTTCTATAGCTGTCTTTTTTTTTCGTGTCCTCTTGTATTTCTATCATCCCATTTTATCAGATTCTCTCTATCAGTAATTTCTATGCCTTTCATGATTCTGTAAATAGCTATCAAATCTCCTCTCTCTCTTCTTTGCTCTAGTGTCTGTAGTTCAAGTTTTGCTAGTCTCTCTTCATATGATAGTTTTGAGAGTGTTGGTGCCAATTTTGTAATTGCTCTTTGTATTCTTTCAAGTTTTTTTTATACATTTTTTTTGTACTTGGTGACCATATCGTTGCTGCATATTCGAATCTTGGTCTTATCAGGGTGATTAGAATTTTCTTCACCATTTCTTCATCCAGGTATGTAAATGCAACTTTGATTGTTCTTATTAAATGATAAGTTTCACCAAAAATCTTATTTATATGTTTCTCAGGTGACATATTATTCATAACAATGACTCCCAGGTCCTTCCCATTTTCTACTTTTTTATTCCTTCTTCTCCCAATTTATATGATCCTGTTATTCTGTTTTTGCTTTTTCCAAATTCCATTATACTACACTTTTTTGTATTGAACTCATATAGCAAAGAAGCTCATATAGCTTTCAATTCCTTCATCCATATCATTAATATATATAGCAAACATTATTGGGGCCAGAACTGTTCCTTGCGGAACACCGCTTATTACTTCATCCCATTTTGAGTGTTTGTCTCTTATCACTACTCTCATTTTCCTTTCTTGCAAAAAGTCTTCCATCCAATTAAGCAGTTTGCCCTGTATTCCTCCTTCAGTTTCTAATTTCTTAAGCAACTTCTTATGTGGTACTTTGTCAAAAGCTTTTTTTAGGTCTAGAAACGCACAATCAGCCCATCCATCTCTTTCTTGTATTATATCTACTAGCCTTGAATAGAAACATATTAAATTGGTGACGCATGATCGTCCTTGTCTGAATCCAAATTGCCTTGGATTTAACACTTTGTTTTTTTCTAAATATTTTACCCATCTACTTTTGACAATTCTTTCACAAATTTTTGCTATTGTACTTGTTAGAGAGACTGGTCTATAGTTGGTAGGGTCTTCTTTATTTCCTCCTTTATATATAGGTACTATATTTGCTTATTTCCAATCTTCTGGAACTGTTCCTTCTTTCAATGAACTGTTTATTATGCTATGTATTTTGTCTGCCAGTTCATTCCTGCATTCTTTCAAAATCCAGTTTGCTATTTCATCTGGTCCATGCGATTTTCTGACATCAAGATTACTCAAGTGTTTCAATATTTCGTTCTTTGTGACTTCTATTTCTTTCATGGGAGGGACTTTCTCTATCCATTCGATCTCTTCAGGTTGTATGTTCTCCCTTGTAAACACTGATTTAAAATGTTTGTTCATAATTTCCGCCATTTCAATTTCCTCTGTGTATTCAACTCCTCCTTTCTCCAATTCTTGTTTGTTTTTCAATTTGTTGTTTACAAATCTGTAAAATAGTTTTGGTTGATCTTTACACTTTTCTATGACATCTTTTTCATATTTTCTCTTTTCCTCTCTGCACGTTTGTACATATTCATTTCTATAACAAGTATATATTTTCCATTTTTCAGGCCTTCTGTCTTTTTTCCATCTGGTCCAAGCTTTGTCTCTTTTGTCTTTTAACTCCCTACAACTTTTATTGTACCAGCATTTTACATATTCTTTTTCTTGTTTTTGTCTTGGGACATACTTTTCCACTCCTTTTTTGTAAATTTTTGTCAAAATATTCCATTTCTCTTCCACTGTTGTTTCTTCTTTGTATATTTCTTCCCAGTTTTCTTTTTGAAAGAATTCTCTTATTTTATCAAAGTTTGTTTTTTCATACATCATTCTTCCTTTTCTATATTGTTCATTTCTTTTCATGTATTTTTCTTCATTTAGTTCCAGTTCAATCAATATGTGGTCACTTTTACTTATATGGTGTTTTATATTCAATCTTGTCCACTATTCTAGGTTCAGATGTAATTATTAGGTCTAGTCTCGATGGTTCTTCTTCATTTCTATACCTAGTGTTCTCCTGTATCCACTGTGTTATTGTATTGTCAGTAATCATCTCAAGTAGAGCGTTTCCCCATGAGCCGTCTCCACCCTTTACTGTCATTTCTTCCCAGCAGATGTCTTTGCAATTAAAGTCGCCCATCATAACTATTCTTCCTCCATCTTCCATTATTTTATTTAATGTTATCTTTGTGTCCTCTAACATACTTTTATGTTCACTCTCTTCCCACGAGGCTGTTTTCGGAGGCACATAATTTTTTACAAACTCTCTGCTCTTCTTATCTCTGTCTTCCACTTCGATCATAATAATCTCTGCTGTATTCTTTCCATATGTGACACACCTCACGTTTATATCTTTCTCAGTCAGGAACATAACTCCACCCCTTTGTTTTCTCTCTCTGTTTCTAATCCAATAATTATATGCATCGTGTCCTACACTGTTGGGTGGTAGTGGACCTTTTAATTCTGTTTCTACAATTCCCATTATGTCCGGTTCTTTTTCCTTCAAATAATATATAATAATTCAGCTCATTCAATCCTGTTATTAATCCATCTATATTTGTGTAAGACACTCTTAGTTTTCTGCCACTTCCATTGTGTTCTCTGTTTCCCTTTTGTTTTTCTCTTGTATGTCGACTTTTTTTAGTTTCATATTCACTACTCTCCAATAGAATCTCTCTTTTTCTGACTCTGTTCTGTTCTCGTTTTTTTCCTTAGCTTCAAGTCTTTTCTTTTTTTCTTCCTCTCTTTCCTCTTTATTCATTTCTCTTTTTATCCATACCTTTTTATATTGTTCATTTGTTGCTAGTTCCCTGTTTTGGATAAGATATTCTCTGCCGTCGTTTGTGACCTGAATTTAATCTTAATTGGTCTGGTCTTATCTGTACTATACTTTCCGAGTCTGAACTTCTCTTCGATTTGTTTCATTATTTCTGGTTCATCTTCCTGAACTAATTGTAGTAAACTCCTTACTTTTTCATTTTCCTCTTTGATTCTTGAGGTTCTATCTGGGTTATGTTTCTCTTCCATTCCTAATATAATTATACATTTCTTTTTGTCTGCTAAGTCTCTTACAATATTCTCCTTCTGTCTCATCACTTTGATAACTGAGTCTTCAGTTTGTTCTTTCATTTGCTGTTTAATTATATCAGTAAATGCAACTTTACTATTTTCCTGTATCTTCCTCCACCCCTGTGCCTCTTGTGCTATTGTTTCTTTATTGTCTTTATTGTTCCTTTTTAATTCTTTATTCTCCTCTTTTACTTCTCTTAACTGTCTTTTTGTTCTTCTATTTCATCAGTTAAGTTTTTGTTCGCCTTCTCTAGTTCTTCCAATCTTTCAACCTTTTCTGCAAGTTTTGACATTTTACCGAACCTAATCTCCCAATGTTCAGTCATTTGTTCAAGCCTTTCCTCCAGTTTTACTAGTCGGGGGAGGTTGGTATCCGCCTCCCCCTCTTTAAATCCTTGGAAATTATTATCCTCACCTTCCATTGAATTGTTCTTATCTATGTTTCTAATCTTTACATTTTTGTTAGACATTTCGTCGTCACTAAATTGGTCGGGACCTCTTTTGTTTACATGGCGTCTGCCTGCCTGGGCCAAGTCCTCTCCTTCCTCATTTCCTTCCATTTCCCTCAGTAATCCCTCCCCTTCTCCTTTTTCCTCGCCTTCCCACTACACCACGAGCAATTTCCCCCCACCCTGTAAATACAATAGGTACTTCCTTGATTTGGGATCCACGAAAATTTCACTTTTTCTTCAGAACGTCCTCTACGCCGTCCGTTCGGTGGAGTGTGTGTTTGCGTGTGTGTGTGTGTGTGTGTGTGTGTGTGTGTGTGTGTGTGTGTGTGTGTGTGTGTGTGTGTATTTACCTAGTTGTATTTTACGGGAAGGGGAGCTATGCTCGTAGGGTCCCGTCTTCATATCTCATTTTATCTAAACTATTTTTAAATTCATGTATTGTTTTTGCACACACTACTTTCTCATCTAACTTGTTCCAACTGTCTATTACTCTGAAATGAAAGCTGTTCTTTTTCAGATCTCTTCTATAGCTGTCTTTCTTGATTTTCTTTCCGTGTCCTCTTGTATTTCTATCATCCCATTTTATTAGATCCTCTCTATCAATAATTTCTATGCCTTTCATGATTCTGTAAATAGCTATCAAATCTCCTCTCTCTCTTCTTTGCTCTAGTGTCTGTAGTTCAAGTTTTGCTAGTCTCTCTTCATATGATAGTTTTGAGAGTGTTGGTGCCAATTTTGTAATTGCTCTTTGTATTCTTTCAAGTTTGTTTTTTATACATTTTTTTGTACTTGATGACCACATCGTTCCTGCATATTCCAATCTTGGTCTTATCAGAGTGATTAGTATTTTCTTCACCCTTTCTTCATCCAGGTATGTAAATGCAACTTTGATTGTTCTTATTAAATTATAAGTTTCACCAAAAATCGTATTTATTTGTTTCTCAGGTGACATTATTCATAACAATGACTCCCAGGTCCTTCTCATTTTCAGCTTTTTTTATATTTTCTTCTCCCAATTTATATGATCCTGTTATTCTGTTTTTGCTTTTTCCAAATTCCATTATACTACACTTTTTAGTATTGAACTCCATCCCCCACTTCTTACTCCATTCCCAGACTTAATTTAGATCACTCTGTAGTGATTCACAATCTTCTTCCGTGTTCACTTTTTTTTAATAGTTTTGCATCATCTGCAAAGAAGCTCATATAACTTTCAATTCCTTTATCCATATAATTAATATATATAGCAAACATTATTGGGGCCAGAACTGTTCCTTGTGGAACACCACTTATTACTTCATCCCAATTTGAGTGTTGGTCTCTTATCACTACTCTCATTTTTCTTTCTTGCAAAAAGTCTTCCATCCATTTAAGCAGTTTGCCCTGTATTCCTCCTTCGATTTCTAATTTCTTAAGCAACTTCTTGTGTGGTACTTTGTCAAAAGCTTTTTTTAGGTCTAGAAATACACAATCAGTCCATCCATCTCTTTCTTGTATTATATCTATTAGCCTTGAATAGAAAAATGTTAAATTGGTGACGCATGATCGTCCTTGTCTGAATCCAAATTGCCTTGGATTTAGCACGTTTTTTTTATATATATATATATTTTACCCATCTACTTTTGACAATTCTTTCACAAATTTTTGCTATTGTACTTGTTAGAGAGACTGGTCTATAGTTGGTAGGGTCTTCTTTATTTCCCCCTTTATATATAGGTACTATATTTGCTTTTTTCCAATCTTCTGGAACTTTTCCTTCTTTCAAGGAACTGTTTATTATGCTATGTATTTTGTCTGCCAGTTCATTCCTGCATTCTTTCAAAATCCAGTTTGCTATTTCATCTGGTCCATGCGATTTTCTGACATCAAGATTACTCAAGTGTTTCATTGTTTCATTCTTTGTTACTTCTATTTCTTTCATAGGGGGGCCTTTCTCTTTCCATTCGATCTCTTCAGGTTGTATGTTCTCCCTTGTAAACACTGATATAATTTCCGCCATTTCAATTTCCTCTGTGTATTCAATTCCTCCTTGTCTTAATTTCTCCAAATCTTGTTTGTTTTTCAATTTGTTGTTGTAAAATAGTTTTGGTTGATCTTTACATTTTCTATGACATCTTTTTCATATTTTCTCTTTTCCTCTCTGCACACTTGTACAAATTCATTTCTATAACAAGTATATATTTTCCATTTTTCAGGTCTTCTGTTTTTCTTCCATTTGGTCCAAGCTTTGTCTCTTTTGTCTTTTAACTCCCTACAACTTTTGCTGTACCAGCACTTTACATATTCTTTTTCTTGTTTTTGTCTTGGGACATACTTTTCCACTCCTTTTTTTTTTATATAAATTTTTGTCAAAATATTCCATTTCTCTTCTACTGTTGTTTCTTCTTTGTATATTCCTTCCCAGTTTTCTTGTTGAAAGAATTCTTTTATTTTATCAAAGTTTGTTTTTTCATACATCATTCTTCCTTTTCTATATTGTTCATTTCTTTTCATGTATTTCTCCTCATTAAGTTGCAGTTCAATCAATATGTGGTCACTTTTACTTATTGGTGTTTTATATTCAATGTTTTCCACTATTCTAGGTTGAGATGTGATTATTAGGTCTAGTCTCGATGGTTCTTCTTCATTTCTATACCTAGTGTTCTCCTGTATCCACTGTGTCATTGTATGGTCAATAATCATCTCGAGTAGAACATTTCCCCATGAGCCGTCTCCACCCTTTACTGTCATCTCTTCCCAGCAGACTTCTTTGCAATTAAAGTCGCTCATCAAAACTATTCTTCCTCCATCTTCCATTACCTTATTTAATGTTCACCTTGTGTCTTCTAACATACTTTTATGTTCTCTCTCTTCCCACGAGGCTGTTTTTGGAGGCACATAATTTATTACAAACTTTCTGCTCTTCTTATCTGTCTTCCACTTCCATCATAATCATCTCTACTGTATTCTTTCCATATGTGACACACCTCACGTTTATATCCTTCTTAGTCAGGAACATAACTCCACCCCCTTGTTTTGTCTCTCTGTTTCTAATCCAATAATTATATGCATCATGTCCTATACTGTTGGGTGGTAGTTGAGCTTTTAATTTCGTTTCTACAATTCCCATTATGCCCGGTTCTTTTTCCTTCAAATAATCATTCAGCTCATTCAATCCTGTTATTAATCCATCTATATTTGTGTAAGACACTTTGTGTTTTCTGCCACTTCCATTGTATTCTCTTATTCCCTTTTGTTTTTCTCTAGTATGTCGCATTTCCTTACTTTTATATTCACTACTCTTCAATAGAATTTCTCTTTTTCTGACTGTTCTGTTCTCGTTTTTTTTTTCCCCTTAGCTTCTCGTCTTTTCATTTTTCCTCCTCTCTTTCCTCTTTATTCATTTCTCTTTTTATCCATACCTTTTTATATTGTTCACTTGCTGCTAGTTTCCCTGTTTTTGCTAAGATATTCTCTACTGTCGTTTGTGACCTGAATTTAACCTTAATTGGTCTGGTCTTATCTGTACTATACTTTCCGAATCTATACACCTCTTCAATTTGTTTCATGATTTCAGGTTCATCTTCCTGAACTAATTCTAGTTTACTGCTTACTTTTTCTTTTTCCCCTTTGATTCTTGTGGTTCTATTTAGGTTATATTTCTCTTCCATTCCTGATATAATTATACTTTTTTTTTATCTGCTAAGTCTCTTACTATATTCTCCTTCTGTCTCATCACTTTAATAACTGAGTCTTCAGTTTGTTCTTTCATTTGCTGTTTTATTATGTCAGTAAATGCAACTTTACTGTTTTCTTGGATTTTTTTCCAACCCTGTGCTTCTTTTGCTATGGCCTCTTTATTGTCTTTATTATTCCTCTTTAATTCCTCATTCTCATCTTTTACTTCTTTTAACTGTCTTTTTAGTTCTTCTATTTCATTAGTTAAGTTTTTGTTCACCTTCTATAGTTCTTCCAATTTTTCAACTCTCTGCGCAATCTTTGCTATGTTACCGAACCTACTTTCCCAATGTTTGGTCATTTTTTCAAGTTTTTCCTCTAGTCTTGCTAATCGGGGGAGGTTGGTATCCCCCCCCCCCCCATTAAATCCCTGGAAATTATTATCTTCATCTTCCATTGTGCTGCTCTTATCTATATTTCTAATCTTTACATTTTTGTTAATCCCTTCTTCTCCAAAATCCTCAGTCCTTCGTTTGTTTACAAGACGCCTGGCCTCCTGGACCAAGTCCTCCCCTTCCTCATTTCCTTCCATTTCCCTCAGTAATCCCTCTCCTTCTCCTTTTTTTCCAACTTCCCACTACACCACGAGCTTTCCCCTTCCCTGCAAATACAATAAGGTACTTCCTTAACGTTGAGATCCAAGTAAAATTTGAGTTTTCTTCAGAATTCCAATCTTCGCCGTCCATCCGACGAAAGTGTGTGTGTGTGTGTGTGTGTGTGTGTGTGTGTGTGTGTGTGTGTGTGTGTGTGTGTGTGTGTGTGTGTGTGTGTGTGTATTTACCTAGTTGTATTTTACGGGAAGGGGAGCTATGCTCGTGAGGTCCCGTCTTCATATCTCATTTTATCTAAACTATTTTTAAATTCATGTATTGTTTTTGCACACACTACTTTCTCATCTAACTTGTTCCAACTGTCTATTACTCTGTGAGGAAAGCTGTTCTTTTTCAAATCTCTTCTATAGCTGTCTTTTTTTATTTTCTTTCCGTGTCCTCTTGTATTTCTATCATCCCATTTTATCAGATTCTCTCTATCAGTAATTTCCATGCCTTTCATGATTCTGTAAATAGCTATCAAATCTCCTCTCTCTCTTCTTTGCTCTAGTGTCTGTAGTTCAAGTTTTGCTAGTCTCTCTTCATATGATAGTTTTGAGAGTGTTGGTGCCAATTTTGTAATTGCTCTTTGTATTCTTTCAATTTTTTTTTATACATTTTTTTGTATTTGGTGACCATATCGTTGCTGCATATTCGAATCTTGGTCTTATCAGGGTGATTAGTATTTTCTTCTCCATTTCTTCATCCAGGTATGTAAATGCAACTTTGATTGTTCTTATTAAATTATAAGTTTCTCCAAAAATCTTATTTATATGTTTCTCAGGTGACATATTATTCATAACAATGACTCCCAGGTCCTTCTCATTCTCTACTTTTTTTATTCCTTCTTCTCCCAAATTATATGATCCTGTTATTCTGTTTTTGCTTTTTCCAAATTCCATTATACTACACTTTTTTGTATTGAACTCCATCTCCCACTTCCTACTCCATTCCTGTACTTTATATAGATCTCTCTGTAGTAATTCACAATCTTCTTCTGTTTTCACTCTTTTTAGTAGTTTTGCATCATCTGCAAAGAAGCTCATAAAGCTTTCAATTCCTTCATCCATATCATTAATATATATAGCAAACATTATTGGGGCCAGTACTGTTCCCTGCGGAACACCGCTTATTCCTTTATCCCATTTTGAGTGTTGGTCTCTTATCACTACTCTCATTATTCTTTCTTGCAAAAAGTCTTCCATCCAATTTAGCAGTTTGCCCTGTATTCCTCCTTCGGTTTCTAATTTCTTAAGCAACTTCTTATGTGATACTTTGTCAAAAGCTTTCTTTAGGTCTAGAAATGCACAGTCCGCCCATCCATCTCTTTCTTGTATTATATCTATTAGCCTTGAATAGAAACATATTAAATTGGTGACGCATGATCGTCCTTGTCTGAATCCAAATTGCCTTGGATTTAACACTTTTTTTTTTCTAAATATTTTACCCATCTACTTTTGACAATTCTTTCACAAATTTTTGCTATTGTACTTGTTAGAGAGACTGGTCTATAGTTGGTAGGGTCTTCTTTATTTCCTCCTTTATATATAGGTACTATATTTGCTTTTTTCCAATCTTCTGGAACTTTTCCTTCTTTCAAGGAACTCTTTAGTATGCTATGTATTTTGTCTGCCAGTTCATTCCTGCATTCTTTCAGAATCCAGTTTGCCATTTCATCTGGTCCATGCGATTTTCTGACATCAAGATTACTCAAGTGTGTCAATATTTCATTCTTTGTTACTTCTATTTCTTCCATAGGGGGGACTTTCTCTTTCCATTCAATCTCTTCAGGTTGTATGTTCTCCCTTGTAAACACTGATTTAAAATGTTTGTTCATAATTTCCGCCATTTTCACTTCCTCAGTGTATTCAACTCCCCCTTGTCTTAATTTCTCCAAGTCTTGTTTGTTTTTCAGTTTATTGTTTACAAATCTGTAAAATAGTTTTGGTTGATCTTTACACTTTTCTATGACATCTTTTTCATATTTTCTCTTTTCCTCTCTGCATGCTTGTACATATTCATTTCTATAACCGGTATATATTTTCCATTTTTCAGGTCTTCTGTCTTTTTTCCATCTGGTCCAGGCTTTGTCTCTTTTGTCTTTTAACTCCCTACAACTTTTGTTGTACCAGCATTTTACATATTCTTTTTCTTGTTTTTGTCTTGGGACATACTTTTCCACTCCTTTTTTGTAAATTTTTGTCAAAATATTCCATTTCTCTTCCACTGTTGCTTCTTCTTTGTATATTTCTTCCCAGTTTTCTTTTTGAAAGAATTCTCTTATTTTATCAAAGTTTGTTTTTTCATACATCATTCTTCCTTTTCTATACTGTTAATTTCTTTTCATATATTTTTCTTCATTAAGTTCCAGTTCAATCAATATGTGGTCACTTTTACTTATTGGTGTTTTATATTCAATCTTGTCCACTATTCTAGGTTCAGATGTAATTATTAGGTCTAGTCTCGATGGTTCTTCTTCATTTCTATACCTAGTGTTCTACTGTATCCATTGTGTCATTGTATGGTCAGTAATCATATCAAGTAGAGCGTTTCCCCATGAGCCGTCTCCACCCTTTACTGTCATTTCTTCCCAGCAGATGTCTTTGCAATTAAAGTCGCCCATCATAACTATTCTTCCTCCATCTTCCATTATTTTATTTAATGTTATCTTTGTGTCCTCTAACATACTTTTATGTTCACTCTCCTCCCATGAGGCTGTTTTTGGAGGCACATAATTTATCACAAATTTTCTGCTCTTCTTATCTCTGTCTTCCACTTCTATCATAATCATCTCTACTGTATTCTTTCCATATATGACACCCTTCACGTTTATATCCTTCTTAGTCAGGAACATAACTCCACCCCCTTGCTTTTTCTCTCTGTTTTTAATTCAATAATTCATCATGTCCTACACTGTTGGGTGGTAGTGGGCCTTTTAATTTTGTTTCTACAATTCCCATTATGTCCGGTTCCTTTTCTTTCAAATAATAATTCAGCTCATTCAATCCTGTTATTAATCCATCTATATTTGTGTAAGACACTCTTAGTTTTCTGTCACTTCCATTGTGTTCTCCGTTTCCTTTTTGTTTTTCTCTTGTATGTCGAACCGCCTTAGTTTCACATTCACTACTCTCCAATAGAATCTCTTTTTTTCTGACTCTGTTCTGCTCTCGTTTTTTTTCTTAGCTTTAAGTCTTTTCTGCTTTTCTTCCTCTCTTTCCTCTTTATTCATTTCCCTCTTTATCCATACCTTTTTATATTGTTCACTTGTTGCTAGTTTCCCTGTTTTGGATAAGATATTCTCTGCCGTCGTTTGTGACCTGAATTTAATCTTAATTGGTCTGGTCTTATCTGTACTATACTTTCCGAGCCTGAATTTTTCCTCAATTTCCTTCATAATTTCTGGTTCATCTTCCTGAACTAATTTTAGTAAACTGCTTACTTTTTCATTTTCCTCATTGGTTCTTGAGGTTCTATCTGGGTTATGTTTCTCTTCCATTCCTAATATAATTATACATTTCTTTTTATCAGCTAAGTCTCTTACTATATTCTCCTTCTGTCTCATCACTTTAATAACTGAGTCTTCAGTTTGTTCTCTCATTTGCTGTTTGATTATGTCAGTAAATGCAACTTTACTGTTTTCTTGAATTGTCTTCCATCCCTCTCTGTTTTCTTTATTATTCATCTTTAACTCTTCATTCTCCTTTTTTACTTCTTTTAACTGTCTTTTTAGGTCGTCTATTTCCTTAGTTAAGTTTTTGTTCTCCTTCTTTAGTCCTTCCAATTTTTCAACCCTCTGTACAATGTTGTTAACATGACCGAACCTACGCTCCCAGTCCTCGATCATCTTATCGAACTTCTCTTCTAGTCTTGTCAGTCGGGGGGGGGGGGGTTGTGTCCGCCCCACCCTCTTTAAATCCCTGGAAAATATTCTCATCACTTTCTACTGTATTGCTCTTATCTATGCTTCTAATCTTTACATTTTTATTAGACATTTCGTCGTCACTCAGTTGGTCGGGGGGCCGTTTTTTTTGGTGTTTGTCTGCCTGGGCCAAGTCTTCTCCTTCCTCATTTCCTTCCATTTCCCTCAGCAATCCCTCCCCTTCTCTTCTTTCTCTACTTTCCCACTACCCCACGAGCAATTTTCCCCCCACCCTGTAAATACAATAGGTACTTCCTTTGCTTTGGGATCCACAAAACTTCACTTTTCTTCAGAACGTCCTCTACGCCGTCCGTTCGTTGAAGTGTGTGTGTGTGTGTGTGTGTGTGTGTGTGTGTGTGTGTGTGTGTGTGTGTGTGTGTGTGTGTGTGTGTTTACCTAGTTGTATTTTACGGGAAGGGGAGCCATGATCGTGGTGTCCCGTCTTCATATCTCATTTAATCTAAACTGATTTTAAATTCATGAATTGTTTTTGCACACACCATTTTTTTGTCCAACTAGTTCCAGATGTCTATTACTCTGCGGGGAAAGCTGTTCTTTTTCATGTCCCTTCTATAACTGTCTTTCTTGATTTTCTTTCCGTGTCCTCTTGTATTTCTATCATCCCATTTTATTAGATCAAATCTATCAATAGTTTCTATGCCTTTTATGATTCTATAGATAATTATGAAGTCTCCTCTTTCTCTTCTTTGCTCTAATGTCTGTAGCTTAAGTTTTGTTAGTCTCTCTTCATATGATAGTTCTGAGAGTGTTAGTGCTAGTTTTGTAATTGCTCTTTGTATTTTTTCAAGTTTTGTTATACTTTTTTTTTTTTTGTACTTGGTGACCACATCGTTGCTGCATATTCCAATCTTGGTCTTATCAAAGTAACTAGTATTTTCTTCACCATTTCTTCGTCCAGGTATGTAAAAGCCACTTTGATTGTTCTTATTAAATTATAAGTTTCTCAAAAAAATTGGTTTATATGCTTCCCAGGGGACATATTATTCATAATAATGACTCCCAGGTCCTTCTCATTTTTTACTTTTTTACTCCTCCCAATTTATATGATCCCACTATTTTTTTTCCAAATTCCATTGTACTACACGTCTTGATATTGAATTCCATCTCCCACTTCCTACTCCATTCCCATACTTTATTGAGATCACTCTGTAGCGACTCACAATCTTCTTCAGTGTTCACTTTTTCAGCAATTTTGCATCATCCGCAAAGAAGCTCATATAACTTTCAATTCCTTCATCCATATCATTAATACAGTATATATAGCAAACATTATTGGGGCCAAAACTGTTCCTTGTGAAACACCACTTATCACTTCATCCTAGAGTGTTTGTCTCTTATCACCACTCTCATTTTTCTTTCATGCAAGAAGTCTTCCATCCACTTCAGTAGTTTGTCCTATATTCCTCCTGCAGTTTCTAATTTCTTTAGCAATTTCTTATGTGGCACCTTATCAAAAGCTTTTTTCAGGTCTAGGAATGCACAATCAGGCCATCTATCTCTTTCTTGTATTACATCTATTAGCCTTGAATAGAAACACATTAAGTTTGTGACGCATGATCGTCCTTATCTAAATCCAAATTGTCTTGGATTTAGTACGTTTTTTTTTTTCCAAATGCTTTACTCATCTAGTTTTGATAATTCTTTTACAGATTTTAGCTATTGTACTTGTAAGAGAGACTGGTCTATAGTTAGTAGGGTCTTCCTTGTTTCCCCCTTTATATATATAGGTACTATATTTGCTCTTTTTCAATCTTCTGGAATTTTTTATTCTTTCAATGAACTGCTTATTAGGCTATGTATTTTGTCTGTTAGTTCATTCCTGCATTCTTTCAATATCCAGTTTGCCATTTCATCCGGTCCATACAATTTTCTGACATCGAGATTACTCAAGTGTTTCATTATTTCATTTCTTGATACAGTACTCCTATCTCTTTCATAGGGGGAACTCTCTCCTCCCATTCGATATATCTAGGTTGTATGTTCTCCTTTGTAAACACTGATTTAAAATGCTTATTCATAATTTCTGCCATCTTTATTTCCTCCGTGTATTCGATGGTTAATCTTTACATTTTTCTATTACATCTATTTCGTATTTTATCCTTTCTTCCCTGCGCACTTGTACATATTCATTTCTTTAACTAGTATATATTTTCCATTTTTCAGGTTTTTCGTTCTTTGTTTTGTTTTTTCATTTTAACCAAGATTTATCCCTTTTGTCATTTAACTCCCTACATCTTTTGTTGTACCAACACTTTACATATCCCTTTTCCTGCTTATGTCTTGGCACATACTTTTCCACTCCTTTATAATTTGTTTGTCAAAATACTCCATTTCTCTTCTACTATTGTATCCTCCTTGTGTATTTTTCCCAGTCAGCTTTTTGAAAGAGCTCTTTCTTTTTGTCAAAGTTTGTTTTTTCATACATCAATCTTCCCTTTCTATATTGTTCATTTTTTCATGTATTTTTTCTTATTTAGTTCCAGTTCAACCAATATGTGGTCACTTTTACTTATTGGTGTTTTATATTCAATCTTTTCCACTATTTCGGGTTCTGATGTGATTATTAGGTCCAGTCTCGATGGTTCTTCATTTCTATACCTAGTATTCTCTTGTATCCATTGCGTCATTGTATGTTCAATTATCATATCAAGTAGTACATTTCCCCATAGGTCATCTCCACCCTTCACTGTCATCTCTTCCCAGCAGATTTCTTTACAATTAAAGTCACCCCTTATAATTATTCATCCTCCATCTTCCATTATCTTACTTAGTGATATCCTGGTGACTTCTAACATATTTTTGTTTTCTCTCTTCCCACGAAGCCGTTTTAGGAGGCAAATAATTTACTACAAACTTCCTGCTCTTCTTATCCTTGTCCTCCACTTCCATCGTAATCATCTCTACACTATTCTTTCCATGTGTGACATTCCTCACATTTATATCCTTCCTAGTCAGGAACATAATTCCATCCCCTTGTTTTACCTCTGTTTCTAATCCAATAATTATATGCACCATGTCCTACACTGTTGGGTGGTAGTGGACCTTTCAATTTTGTCTCTACAATTCCCATTATGTCCGGTTCTTTTTCCTTCAGGTTGTACAGCCGCGACAAGTCACGTGGCAGGGAACGTGACTGATGTCCACGACCTGACGCTTCTCTGCCAGCGCGACCCTGCTTGACCCGACCTAACCCAGTGCAATTACCTAATTACGCATCACGGGTAACTTGCCCACGCAGTATATATATCGGCTTCCGCCGCATGTAAAATCAGTTCACTCGTACCTTACAATAAAGGAGACGAACTCACCAAAACCTCTTTCTCTTCACCAATAGTAGCATCGCTACACTGGTGACCATTCGGAGCGACAATGGACCCATCTACCGCCGCCACCCCCGACGCCACGCTGCCCGCTACCAACACCGTCAACGCCGTCTCCTTGAAGCTGCCGCCTTTTTCTACGGTCGACGCCCCCTCATGGTTTCGACAAACGGAGATTCAGTTCCGCCTGCGCAAAATCAGCGCGTCCCAAACGAAGGCAGACTATGTTCTCGAGACGATCCCCGAGGATGTGTTCCCACTCATCTCCCAATGGCTTGATCAACACGACGGCGTTATCCAGTATGACGTTCTGAAACAGTACCTGCTTCAGGAATTCACGCCGTCAGCAGCCTCCAGAGCCGCAAAAATCCTCCAACTCTCCCAACAGCCACTGGGGGACATTAAACCAAGTACAGTATACCTCGAGATGATGTCCATCGCCCGCCTCCCACCCACAGCCAACGGAACCAGCAGGAACGTCGATATGCTTCGTCAATTGTGGCTCATGCGCCTCCCAGCGCCCGTCCGATCCGCCCTTGGCAACGCCGAGGAAATGACCACCGAAGTTTCACGGAAGGCGGACCATCTCGCCGATGCCCAGGCTGCCGCAGCAAGGAGTCAGGATGTCTGTGCTACGGACGACATCACGGACGAAATGTTCGCCGCAGCAGCATCGCCAGCCACCAGGCGCCAACAACACCAGCAAAGGCAGCGACGCCGGACCACCCCCGCTCTGCACCTGTGCTACTAACACACAAGATTCGGCGCCTTCGCCAAGAAATGCCAACCAGGATGTACCTGGACAAAAAACGCCTAAATGGGTCACCGTCCATCACGGTGGCCCCTACAGGCGCAACGGGCCTCTGCATCAACGACAAGGCCTCTGAACGTCGCTTCCTTGTCGACACTGGTGCTTGCAGGTCCATAATTCCTGCATCCGCTGCAGAACGCCGGGTCCCCATGGACGTTGGCGTTAGGCTCGTCGCAGCTATCGGCACTACCATAGCTACCTACGGGTGGAAACGCCTGAACCTCACCTTTGGGAGTCGCCACTACTCATGGAACTTCATCCTGGCAAACATGAAGACGCCCCTTCTCGGTGCTGACTTCCTCGCTCGTTATAGGTTACTGGTCGACGTCGCCAACAGCCGCCTAGTCTGCGCAGCCGCATCCGTCTCGACGCCCCTGCAAATCGCGCCACAGCCAACCACGGTCGCCACCATCGACGCTAGAATGCCCTACGCCCACCTGCTCACGGAATTCCCCGACGTCTTCAAGCCTGAGCTGCGACAGACACCACAGGCGCCAGCTAAACATGGCGTGTACCACTACATCAAGACGTCTGGGCCCCCGGTATTTGCCAAATACCGCCGCCTACCGCCCGAGAAACTCGCCGTCGCCAAGAAAACCTTCCAAGAGATGGAGAGACTAGGCCTATGCCAAAAGGTATCCAATCCTTGGTCCTCACCTCTCCACCTCGTCAAGAAGAACGATGGTTCCTGGCGCCCCTGTGGAGACTACCGGCGGCTGAACATGATGACGGAACATGACCACCACCCACTCCCAAACATCGCCGACGTCATCACATACCTCAACGGCGCCAAGATCTTTTCGACACTGGACCTCCTGAAGGGCTACTACCAAGTTCCGGTGCATACAGACGACATCCCGAAGACCGCCATCACCACCCCCTTCGGGACGTACACCTTTAATTACTCCTGCTTCGGCTTGCGAAACTCAGGTGCGACCTTCCAGCGCCTAATGGACGGCATCCTCGGCGACCTCGACTTCTGCGTCTGCTACGTCGACGATATTCTGGTCTTCTCCAACTCGCCTGACCAGCACCTCCAACACCTGCGGACCATCCTCGAGCGTCTCCAGGACAACGGCCTCGTTGTCCGCTTTGACAAATGCAGCTTCGGAAAAAAGTCTGTCCCATTTTTGGGACACCTCATCTCTCCTGACGGCGTTCGTCCCCTGCAGGATAAAGTCGCCGCAGTCGACAAATTTCCCAAACCTACTGCCATCAAACCCTTGCAGGAATTAATTGGGATGGTCAACTTCTATCACCGTTTCCTCCCTAACATCGCTCAAACGCTGCACCCACTTTATAACCCCATTCACGGAAAACAAAAGGACCTCCTGTGGAACCCCGCCATGGAAGCTGCCTTCGTCAACGCCAAAAAAGCCCTTGCCCGTGCCACCACCCTCTCCTTCCCTGCACCAGGTGCCCAGCTACAACTGTCAACGGACGCCAGCAATGTCGCCATAGGGGGTGTGCTCGAACAAACCCTCAGTGGCAGACCTACACCTCTCGGTTTCTTCAGCAGGAAACTCTCCAAGGCCGAGCTCAGCAACAGCACCTTCGACAGAGAGCTCCTCGCCATCCACCACGCCGTCCGCCACTTTCGCCATTTCCTCGAGGGCTCCTCATTTATCATCAACACCGACCATCAACCTCTGGTGCACGCCTTCACAAAACAACAGGACGCTTGGTCTGCCAGACAGCGCCGCCACCTCTCCGCCATCGCCGAGTTCAATTGCACCATCAGGCACGTCCCCGGTACAAACAACCCCGTCGCAGACGCCCTCTCCCGAATAGCCATCGACGCAGTTCAACTCGGCCTCGACTACGCAGCTATTGCCAGAGAGCAACGGGAGGATCCTGAAACACTTGCCTACAGGACATCCATCACATCCCTTAAGTGGCAAGACGTCCCTTTTCACGACAACCACACCATCCTCTGCGACATCAGTACCGGCCGCCCACGACCCCTCATCCCAGCTGCCTTCCGACGTCAAGTGTTCAATTTAATACACGGCCTGTCTCACCCTTCAGGGCGCGTCACTGCGAAGCTCCTGAAGCAGAAATTCATCTGGCACAGCATCTCCAAGGACGCAAAGGAGTGGGCCAGATCCTGCATTGCCTGCCAGCAAAGCAAAATTCATCGCCACACTGAATCAGGCATCGGATCATTCCATCAGCCCCGACGACGCTTCGCACACATTCATGTCGACGTCGTCGGCCCACTCCCCCTGTCGGAAGGCCATCGTTACCTCTTCACCGCCATCGATAGATCGACCCGCTGGTTGGAGGTCATCCCCATGAAGGATAGTACCGCCTCATCCTGCACTACAGCATTTCTCAGTGGATGGATAGCCAGATTTGGCCTCCCGGAACACGTCACCTCCGACCGAGGAACTTGCTTCACGTCGCGGCTGTGGCACTCTCTCGTTGAACTCCTGGGTACTACAGTCCACCACACTACCTCCTACAACCCCGCAGCCAACGGCATGGTCGACCGAACCCACCGCTCACTCAAAGCATCTCTTATGGCACGCTGCAACAACGGCTCCTGGCTACCCCAGCTACCATGGATACTCCTTGGCCTTCGGACAGCCATCAAGGACGACCTCAACGTGTCTCCAGCAGAGATGGTCTTCGGCCAAACCCTCGTCGTGCCCGCAGAATTCTTCCCTCCACAGGAGTCTCCCGAGAGCCTGCAACAGCTTCGACGCACTGTCGGCAAATTTGCCCCATGCGTGCCGACACATCACCGGGAGGTGAAGGAATACCTCACAAAACACCTCCACACCTCGACGCACGTTTTCCTGAAGACGGACGCTCACACCCCACCACTCACCCGTCCCTACACTGGCCCCCATCTTGTCCTTGAACGTAAAGACAAGACCATCTCCGGCAGGCCAGAATGGGTTTCCATCGACCGCCTAAAACCGGCACACCTCGACACTCCGCCCACCAAATTCTCACGTGCAGGACGCCCCCTTAAGCCAAGGCAAATTTAAGAGGGGAGTATTGTACAGCCGCGACAAGTCACGTGGCAGGGAACGTGACTGATGTCCACGACCTGACGCTTCTCTGCCAGCGCGACCCTGCTTGACCCGACCTAACCCAGTGCAATTACCTAATTACGCACCACGGGTAACTTGCCCACGCAGTATATATATCGGCTTCCGCCGCATGTAAAATCAGTTCACTCGTACCTTACAATAAAGGAGACGAACTCACCAAAACCTTTCTCTTCACCAATAGTAGCATCGCTACAAGGTAATCATTCAGTTCGTTCAAGCCTGTTATTAATCCATCTATATTTGTGTAAGACACTCTTAATATTCTGCTATTTCCATCGTGTTTTCTGTTTCCCTTCCGTTTTTCTCTGCTATGAACCATTTCCTCACTTTCATATTCACTACTCTCCAATAGAATTTATCTTTTTCTGACTCTGTTCTTTTCTCGTTTATTTTTTTTCTTTTCTTTAGCTTCTAGTCTTTTTGCTTTCTCATCCTCTTTATTCATTTCTCTTTTTATCCATACCTGTTTAAATTGCTGTCTGCTAGTTTCCCTGTTTTTGCCAAGATATTCTCTGCTGTCGTTTGTGACCTGAATTTAACCTTAATTGGTCTGGTCTTATCAGTATTGTATTTCCCGAGCCTATGCATTTCTTCTATTTGTTTCCCTATTTCTGGTTCATCTTCTTGAACTACTTCTAATATATTTACTTTTTCCTTTTCCTCCTTAATTCTTGTAGTCTTATTTAGATTATACTTCTCTTTCATCCCTAATATAATTATAAATTTCTTTTTATCTGCTAAGTATCTTACTATATTCTCTTTCTCATCACTTTAATAACTGTGCCTTCTCCTTCATCTGTTGTTTAACTATATCTCTAAATTCAATTTTGTTATTCTCCTGAACCTTTTTCCAACCACTTACTTCTTTTGTTATGGACTCTTTTATTTTCTGTTATTCCTCTTTAACTCCTCAGTCTCTTAACTGTCTTTTTAATTATTCTACTTCTTTAGATTTTTATTCTCTTTTCTTAGTTCTTCCAGTTTATCAACTTTCTCGGCAACTAGGGTTAATTGATCAAACCTAACCTTCCATTCTTCATTCATTTTTTTTTATTTTTTATTTTTTTTTTTTTTTTTTTTTTTTTTTTTTTTTTTTTTTTTTTTTTTTTTTTTTTTTTTTTTTTTTTTTTTTTTTTTTTATTTTTTTAGTTTCTGTAGATTCACTAGTCAGGGGAGGTTGTCCCCTCCTCTCTCTTTGAATCCATAAAAGCAGTTATCATCTTTTTCCATGGAGTTGCTATTATCTATATTTATGCTCTTCACACACCTGTTTCTTTGTTGTTCGTCTGTATATTCTGCCACCCATTTGTTTACACCTCTCCTAAGATCCTGGGCCCATTCATCCCCTTCCTCATTACCTTCCATTTTCCACAGTAATCCCTCCCCTTCTCCTTTTTCTTCACCTTCCCACTACACCACAAGCTTTCCCCTTCCTTATTAATACAACACAGGTACTTCCTTGTCGTTGTGATCCTCGGAATTTGCAGTTTTCTCTGGAGACTAAATTTCGTTGTCACCTCTACTGACATGTATTTAACTAGTTGTATTTTACTATGCTCGTGGTGTCCCGTCTTCATATCTCATTTTATCTAAACTGTTTTTAAATTCATGTATTGTTTTTGCACACACCACTTTCTCATCTAACTTGTTCCAAATGTCTATTACTATGTGGGGAAAGCTGTTCTTTTTGCTTTCTCATCCTCTCTATTCATTTCTCTTTTTATCCATACCTGTTTAAATTGCTGTCTGCTAGTTTCCCTGTTTTTGCTAAGATATTCTCTGCTGTCTTTTGTGACCTGAATTTAACCTTAATTGGTCTGGTCATATCTGTACTATATTTCCCGAGCCTATACATTTCTTCAATTTGTCTTCCTATTTCAGGTTCATCTTCCGTTCACAACTAATTCTAATATATTACTTTTTCTTTTTCCTCCTTAATTCTTGTAGTCCTATTTAGATTATACTTCTCTTCCATCCCTAATATAATTATACCTTTCTTTTTATCTGCTAAGTCTCTTACTATATTCTCCTTCTGTCTCATCACTTTAATAACTGTGTCTTCAGTTTGTTCTTTCATCTGCTGTTTCACTATATCATTAAATGCAATTTTGTTCTCTTGGATTTTTTTCCAACCCTGTGCTTCTTTAGCTACTCTTTATTCTTCCTCTTTAATTTCTCATTCTCATCTTTTACTTATTTTATCTGTCTTTTTAATACTTCTATTTCTTTAGTTAGTTTTTGGTTCACCTTCTCTAATTCTTCCAGTTTTTCAACTCTGCATAAATTGACCGAACCTATCCTCCCAATGTTTGACAATTTTCTCAATTTTTTCTTCTAGGTTTGCTAATCGGGAAATCCATGGAAATTTATTTTCACCTTCCATTGTGCTGCTCTTACCTATATTTCTAATCTTTACATTTTTGTTAACCCCTTCTTCATCTCCAAAATCCTCCGGGCCGCGTTTGTTAACATGGCGTCTGCCTGCCTGGACCAAGTCCCCTTCCTCATTTCATTCCTTTTCCCTCAGTAATCCCTCCCCTTCTCCTTTTTCATCACCTTCCCACTACACCATGAGCTTCCCCCTTCCCTATAAATACAAAAAGGTACTTCCTTGACATTGAGATCCACGAAAATTTCCCTTCTTTTTCGGAGCTCCAATCTTCGCTGTGAATCCGTCTATGTGTGTGTGCACATACCAGGATTATAATACTTCAACCAACTAAAAAATGGATCATATTTAGGAAAACTGAAATATGTATTCAAAATTTAATAACAATCTTATAATACAGTAGTTAGCTTGTAATAATATCACATGTTTTTAAAAATCACTCATCAGAAAAAAAATAGCAGGTGTTTCATGGTTCAATACTAACAAACCTGTTGCCTCAAATTCCACTGACTGGAAACCCACAACACAAAGCAACCTGGTGTGGTCCTTGGGGTAGAAACTCGGGACTGTCATTTCTGTTTCACTAGTCTAATCTGGGGATGAAATGCCAATACTTTAGGAGTGCATTTCCAGTTGGAAAGGTGATAGTTAATGGGATTTGAAGACATGCAGCGGGGAGATGATTTTCTCCAACATCCATCTTGCAGACCACCACTGATAGGTATCCACTATTGGTCTATTGGTGTTCAATCCCTCCAAGTGACAAATACAGCATCAGTTCGATATCTCTGTGTCACTGTGGCTTTCTCAACTGGGATAGTGGTTCCACACTTAAACATAAGGTAACCTGCCTGTGCAATCATAGCTCCATTGTCAATACAGAAGCTTTCATCTGTTGCATACAGTCTGGCTCCTCTCTCTTTGCACATGGTGGCCATCATCTCTTGTAGTCTCAAGTTGCACCCAACACCTCCACAGATTAGCACTTCTTCTGACCCACAGTGAACCATGGCTCTCTCAGTAGTTTCCACCAGCATTGCAAACAAAGTTTCTTGAAGTGAAAAGCACAAATCTTCTTTGGTGTATTCTCCACTAGAAAGTAGGTTTTTTGCCCGCTCCTCAATAAAAGACAAAATGCCAGAAAAAGATACATCCATTCCTTTGACACAGTATGGAAGTGGTAAGAGCTTCTTCCCCTTTTTGGCCATTTGTTCAATATTGTACCCAGGGCTTGGATCATTTGACAGCATGATGAGGCGTGCAAATCGATCCAAACAGTTTCCAACAGCTATGTCAATAGTTTCCCCGAAAATTCTGTAACGTTTTTCTAGGTAAGCGATAACTTGAGTGTTTCCACCACTGACATATAGAACAGTTGGATTATCAGCTCCAGTGACCTGACGACCCATTTCAATGTGACCAATGCAGTGGTTGACTGGAACAAGTGGTTTATCCCAAAGCTGACTGATTGTTCGTGCAACCACAGCTACACTCATGAGAGGAGCTGCCATGCCTGGCCCCATGGTGTAGCAGATGGCATCCACATCCTGGGCTGTGACATCAGCTTCAGCCAATGCCTGGTGCAGTACTTCCAATACATGATTCTGCAAATAATCACAAGTTTTCTTAGATTCCTTTGTATATTCAAAACAATACAAAACAGTATTCAAGTGAGCATATTTTACTCCTTTGCTAATATAGTTCTTGCAGGAAGGATGAGTTGCAGCCCTACGAACCTGACATGCAAGCTTCCACTATATTTTGAAAAGATGTGTGAAATAATAAATCTGAGAGCAAATATTGATAAAATTAAGGTGGTGAGATATATAAGGAGTGATGGTGGTGGGCCACATATGAGTTTGTAGGGAGGGAGGCTGGTGGAAATTAAGAGAAAGCATTTGGGGGTCAAATGTGACAATGAATTAAGGGGTGGAAGCAATCATGAATTAAGAGTAAAGGAGGCAAGTAAATGTCTGAGTGTGGGTGGCATATAAGCAGACTAGTGAATTCACCAATGTTACAAAATATTTCAAAGGGTGAGTAAATGTTTTTGGGACTTTTTTATATGCAGTTTTCACACACCGTGAAAAAATTGAGACAGTAAGTACTACTGTGTATAATATCCTATATAAACTGTTGTTAAATGAGGAAAGTGAGAGAGGACATATTTGGGTCCTAGTTTCTCTTGTAGGTGGACACAAATAGTTTCAATTGCTGGAGAAGAAGTATATCTTCTCAGTTTAGGATGAGTCCACAATTCAGTAAGTCCACTATTAGATGATGGGATTCAATTCATGAAAGGATTTATTGGCTCCTAGCTCATGAACTTAGAAAACTTTTAAATAACTAATTGAAAAAATAATAAATAAATAAACTAACTAAAAAATGAATGAATATGATATATATATATATATATATACAGGTAAACGTCGACTTACGATGGCCGCGACTTACGATTGTTCGACTTTACGATGACGACGACGACGACGACGATATGATAATTTAACCCCTTCCATACGGTGCCGCACTCGTAGGCGTCATGAGGAGCAAGTGGATTCGCGACTCTGCCATATCGGCGTCTTGATTATATTTATTGTAGTCGCCCCTGTGTTTTTACATTCTCTCAAATGTGCCCTAAATCCCATTCTCTGTAGTTTTCAAAATTCGCGGGTGAAAGAGAGAACGATCGATATAAGCGGTGACTATATTTTATGATGCGAGTATTATTACGTCACGTCGTACGGCTGGCATTGGCTGCTGCCCGCGAGATTTAAGTTCCGTTATAGTGTTTGAATATGGTAAAAAGGATAAAAATAATTAAATAAACTACTGTACATGTTTAATAGGCTATATTCAGTATCTCTGGTGGTTAATATACAGGTAGGCTAGGTACAGTGACCACGGAACAGAGTGGGGATCGACTTACGATGAGATCGTCTTACGATGGCTCTATCGAAACCTAATGCCATCGTAAGTCGACGTTTACCTGTATATATATATATATATATATATATATATATTACACACATACATACGTACTTCTCAATTTACGTGAGTTTGTTTTAGATGAATTTTATTTAACTTAACTGATAAAATAATACATTTCATTCTAATTATGTGGTCTGTTTGAATTAACATGAGTCTTGTTTTCTTTTCTTTTTTTTCATCCAGAAATACTTTTTAAAAAACTATTCATCTCTAGAATGAACTTTAATAAAAAAAAAAAAAAAACAGAAAATGCAAAGAGCATCACATACAGTACAGATTTTGGAAAATAAAAATAAAAAGCAGATACACAGCAACAAAATCTGATCTGGCAATGCTGCTCGAAAGGGCCCACACGTGTTTTAGAAAGGTCTTTTTCTAGTTTATATTTTGCAGTCACTAAGGCAGCAGTAACACATACAACTCTGCTATGTGCCCCCCCATTTGACTTATGTAATTTCTTATTTACACAATGCCTCTCAGTTCCTATATATTGCATAAATTAAGAACTACCTGTACATATCAATAATGATAATAAAAATAATAACAATAAAAATAAATAAACAAAAAAAAGAAGTAAAAATTAGTATTAAGCATTGCCCTACCTGATGATGTCTCGCAGTATCGTGTGGCACAAAGCCCTGGCCAGGTGGTGTGATGTAAGTGCGGCGTGGATTGGACAGTACTTTCCCATCCTTAACCACACCTATGCCAATCTTGTTGGCACTCCCTTCCATTCCTATTACAATAACCATCTCTGCAGTTCCTGAAACACTATTAAAATAAAAGTTTATGAGACCAAGGAGACAAATCATATTCAGAATTTTCTTACCACCTGCAAACTCATTTGTAAGTGTGTAAACCAGTTTCAATAACTATTTAACACTAGCAGAAAAAATTAACTTCAATCATACTTTTTCACTCAAGAGATAGGACAAAGGACCAATAACTGTACTTCTGAATTACTTTATTTCCCCCCTGATTATTTCAAACTAAACCAGTTTTAATATAACATCTATTTACACAAATGAATAGTTTACAATGTGCATGATTGAATATAGTTCCTCAAGAAAAAGAAAAATTCCTCACCCACAATAAATGTACAGCTAAGCCTAAATATTTTGAATCATTGACATTCCAATGGGAGATGTGGAGGCACCATCTGAAATGATCCATTACTTTCATTCCACTTTTCAAGTTATACCCAGTAAATAATCTTAAAAAAAGTAAATTAGATTAGCAACTTTCTAAAAAAGATATAAAACTATTGTTATAATTTTTTATATAGCTTGTTGCACTATTAATCAGGACCAGTGTTAAGCTACCAATAGTGCAGCAAATTGTGCTGAAATGTATTTGTGAGAATACTTTGTACATGGAAGTGTTCAAGTATTCACATGTGATTATGAAGTGGGTAACAATAACATCAAAAGTAATAATGATCATAATAATAATAATAATAATAATAATAATAATAATAATGATAATGATAAGAAATTAGCAAATAATAACAACTGTTGATGCCTTGACTTACATTGACTGGAAGCCCACAACCTGACTGAAACAAACAATAATCCTCAAGC
Organism: Oratosquilla oratoria; assembly: GCF_046742065.1. Taxonomy (NCBI): domain Eukaryota; kingdom Metazoa; phylum Arthropoda; class Malacostraca; order Stomatopoda; family Squillidae; genus Oratosquilla; species Oratosquilla oratoria. Next base: position 37,856,980 of record NC_134817.1, on the reverse strand, counting down.
TATCCCATAGATCTTTCTCAAAAGGAACATTGGACTCCTATTTGTGTTGTATTAGTGTGGGTCTGGCTAGAGGAGGAGGACAGCAGTTGATATTTGTCAGCTCTCAATGGGAAAAAGAGAAGAAATTTCAAAATTGAGAAGAGATCTTAGGGCTGTACCTCCAGATGAAGACAAACATGGTGTGTTTTGAAGAGAAGGAGATAATATTACCATGGTATTTAGGTCAGTGAAAGATGTGTATAAATGTGACACACAAGATTTTTTTTTAGTTTGAGATGGGAGGGCATCAAGAAGTCATTGGAACATACCGAAAAAGAATATAAACCTGAAGGATATCAAGAATCTAATTTTTCCATACTGATTCCCCAACTCCTGGAATACCATTATAGATCAATCTAAAACCATAAACATAAGTTTGACAGATGGAGAAAAACTGATGGGATTCCAAGAGAGAAGTTCTTTCCTGCATATTGTAATTAGGTAAGTGCAGGGACTAATGAAGGGTTCCTCCAAGAGGTGGTCTTGCAAGATAAACATCACAATCATCTCCATGCTACCAGTCTCCAAAACTCGTCAACAGCCTCACCTTCACCTACAGGTGCTGTGACACTCAGTTTCTGGACTGGGGCCAAAAGATCTCTATATCAGTATCAACAGTATTCCCTTCACCTTTTCCATATAGGGAAAGCTAGTAACGAGTGACTATTCTGCTTCTTCTCATTGTATAAGCTGGTGAGAGAATCAGTACTCATTCAGTTTCACAACAGGACACTTCTTTGATTCAGGATTGTTTGATGTGAGTTATATCACTGATGAATTCTGATTGGAGGCTTCCATTCTATTTTGTCTTAGCCACTGTTCTAATTTGTCTATGTAAGTTTGGGTAATCTTAGCAGTCATTCTATAGTTGCTGTGTTGGATTATTACATATCGTCTTGAAGTGAATTGCTAGTAACAGCGAAAATCACACAAATAATTTTTGACAGTTGCCCTGGGAATTGAACAAAGACCTAGCTTGATGCCAAGCAGTCACCTTACTAAGAGAGCCATAGGAACTCTTATACCTCAATTGGTAAGGTAATGGCTTGGCACCAAGCTAAGTCTCGGTTTGATTGCTGGGATGACTGTTGGAAATTATTTGTGCATTTTGTATTGTTATGGACCGTAGATAAAAGTCAAAACCTTGCAAATTTTACAACAGTAATGGTAACCTAACCTAACAAGTAAATATAGGGATATGTATAGTAATAAGGCTTGCCAATCTTTTATTTTGCTCTTATGAAATCTATTTTTCTAAGATTTTTTTTTCTCATTAAGAAACTGTTAAAAATAAGTAGTATATACATTTACCAAATGGTGCTTTGTAAGAATCATAAATAATAGTAATATTTAAATTTTTTACATTTAACCTCTGATATGATGACACCTGCATAGGCATCATGTGGCATGAGCGGCTGTACAAGGATGCCGGTGTCGGCATCTTGATTATATTTATTTTGTAGTTGTAGCTGAGTGACCCCTGAATTCTGTGAACCTGTTAAATCACATTTTCTGTATTTACTCAGTGAGAGAGAGAAAGAGTAATACTGCAATGACTTTATATTCTATAATGTGAGTAGTGTGATGCATCAAACATTAGGCATCCAATGCTACACACGAGAATTTGACTTGTATTGAAGAGGTTAAAAGATAGTGACATCAAGATACATACGACTGATAGTGTATGCTCTTTTTTCAATCCTTTCTAGGGTTAAAGACAATAATCAACCTAACATAACCTTAACCCCTACAGCATCAGCTGCATACGTCATTGTTTTATGGATTGAGTATCAGCGGCATACGTTGCAAGCTGCAAATTCAAAATTCGCCAAAAATAGGCATTATGTTAAGGGTCAAATATGTGGTAATGACCAAGTAGCCCCATCCATTGGCTATAAAAGGCACCTAATTTTTTTTATCTATTGACAAAATTGGCAACCCTGATAGAAATATTTTGGGGGTAGCTTGGGGTATAAAATCGGCCTTTAGGACGTAATTAAGGTGATTCTGGTGTGGGAAACGAAGTATGAGGAGGTGAAGTTGTACTTCGACAGTTAGGCAGGTGCTATTTAGTACGTATTCAGACCTATAGAACTGGCATTTTCGCAATAAATGCATAATACAAAATGTGGCCGGGCAATAATGGAGTGATGGATGATTAGTAAAACATTACATGAAAATCACACATTTTAAAGAAAATAGGTCAACTAATGCAACCCTATGCTAATTTTTTTTTTTTTATATAATTTGTGCATTTGAGCAAAAACCATCCTAGTTCGGGTTTGGTTGGTAATTAATGAGTTGGATGGTATTTGTAGCTGTGGTCGGTAATTTTGCAGAGGACAAAAACGTAACTTCTCTTTGATCAAATTACATGGAAATCACACATTTTAAAGAAAATAGATCAAATAATGCAACCATATGCTAATTTTTTATATACAATTGTGCATTTGAGCAAAAACTGTCCTTGTTTGGGTTTGGTCAGTTTTGGTCGGTAATTAGCGAGACCCTCATTGTGGTACAAGTCACTAAAGGGGCAGACAAAAGTGTGAGAGGATCTCTTGGTTTGGAATATAAAGGGGGGGGGCATTGCAAGGTCATAGGAACAAACTAAAAACGACCACACACCTATAGGACGAGAAGAAATAGTTTTCTGCAGATACAGATACTCAAAGAATAGCCTAGAAACATAGCTCCAATTTTGCAATGATACATGAACCTGAAGGAGTTGGATTATTAGACAGGACTCCATGATAGTAACTTCTTTGAAAATCCATGTGAACAAGTTGTATAGACACGGTAAAGGAAACATGGACTGGAGGTGAAGCTTTTATTCCTGACGTTTCGTCTAACGACTTTCTCAAAGGATTCCTTTGAGAAAGTCGTTAGACAAAACGTCAGGAATAAAAGCTTCACCTCCAGTCCATGTTTCCTTTACCGTGTCTATACAGTAACTTCTTTCCTGTGTACTACAATTAGTTACATACTATTCTATAAATACATCACTATTTTACAGTACTGTGCAGACATTGCAAAGGGCAAGTGCTTTGGGGTAGAAATTGGGCACTTCACTCTTTTGTATTATTCGCATTTGGCAACTATCTGGTAGGGTGCAACACCATTTTCCACATTATCATTTCGGACAATTTATAGTTTCACCCAACCTACGATTTTGTGGTGTGGCTTATGTTTCTGGTGAGATATGTTGTGTATTGAATGATGGTGTACATCATTTCCGTTGCATATGTGTACTTTTCAAGTAATGAATTATTGAAGTTATGCACTTATGCCTACATCAATTTAGAGTTTCACCCAACCAACAATTTTGTGACTTGGCTTATGTTAGCTAGGTCAACATGAAAATGAAATTCCTGATATTTGAGCTGAAGTAGTTCTCATGGGATGCAAAAAGTCGCTATGAGTATAATGCAATTTGAATTATCCATCTAGCTGTCCTAGTTCTCGAGATATTGCATTTTGAATGGAATTAAATCGGGCCTATTTTTTCCCGGAAAATCGGGCCGAAACGTGCGGTCTGACTAATCGCCGATCAAACGTAAACAATGACGGTTTTTACTGACAGGCACAATTTTATATAAAAATTTAATATATGGTGGCATTATTTGACCTATTTTCTATAAGATGTGTGATTTCCATGTAATTTGATCATAGAATTACGTTTCTATCCTTTGCAAAATTACCCACCACAGCTACGAATACCGTCAAATTACATTAAAATCACACATTTTAAAGAAAATAGTTTGAATAATTCAACTATATGCAAGTTATTACACTAATAGTACAATAGTAACAAACTTAATAGTGTAGTTTGATCCATACCACCAGTGATCATAGCGGGCAGGACGAATCGTAGCTGTGGTCCGTAATATTACGGAGGATAAAAACGTAACTTCTCTTTGATCAAATTACATGAAAATCACACATTTTAAAGAAAATAGTTCAAATAATTCAACTATAAGTCTATTACACTAATAACATAATAGTAAGAAACTTAATAGAGTGAAGTTTGATAAGATGGCGGGATGGATGTTGATGTTATCCGATAATTAATCCGACCCGATAGAATAAAAAACTAATTAGTACCACCGATTTCTCAACTCTACCGTATCACGCTGCCTTTATTTTGGTATAAGAATAATCCGCGAGACTAGTAGTTTTCGTTATTTTTGGTTAGTTGCCCGCACTCTGAATTTATTTAGCTCATTTTTTACGCTGAAACATAAACCAATTTTCGATTTACTGCTGAATGCAAGCCGCCATGTTTATCTTATGTTTTTATGTACCGACATGTAACTGATGATGTAATTGTTTGAAATTTACTACGATCGTAGTAAATACACTCGTATAACATTTGTATGAATGAAATATCCGGCGGTATGTAAATTTGGCCGTTTGCATGGCGTGCGCATAAAATGACGCGCTATTGGGCTCATCGACGGTGGCGCCTCTGGTGGTGTTTGACCTACCTACTTATGTGTTTCTGGTGAGATATGTTGTGTATTGAATGATGGTGAATGGTAAGAAAATGGAAAAACTAAAAAGCCTGTGAAACTAATTTTTCATTAATTTTTATATATTTTTGTGAAGGACACTTTCAGGCAGCAAAGGGGCAGGTGCTCGGGCACCCCCCAGGAGCCCCCCTCTGCATGGGCATGCTATTCTACAACATCTAATCTAAATGTGGTCAGTTCTTGGTATGTGAACGCATTCGCACCTTGCCAAAGTGCGAATGCGTTTATTGGTATTTGCTAATTTAAAATTAACCCTGTCACATGTGGAATGTCACAATCATCAATGTGCATAGTGCAATACTTCTGGGCAAAAGCCATATTACCGTCAATAATTATATTTCTGAAGAACATGGGTTACTTCACCTGTAGTATTAACGATTTCTATTGACAATAATTATATGAATGAAATAGAATCACGATTCTAATTATTCTTTTTGTGATCGATTGCCGCTCACTCCTTTGTTGTGTTTTGATTTCTTCATTCGGTTGGAAAAATTTTGCTCTTTCAACTTTCAAGGGATAGAGCAGCACTTTTTTCATGTATGACCTGATCATATCTAATTGATAATGGGATATGTATTTACTTTGACACATTGGACAAAGTCATACAATGAGTGTTATCTACTTGATTTTGAGCCGTATTTAATTTTTTTGTTAGCTGTTTAGCCCATGAAGTCCTCGCACTTCCACTACTACTCTTGACACTTGTCAGAGATACAGCAAAGACTATTTATAGTCTTTGGAGATATAGTAGACAAAAACAAATGTGCCATAGTCGTAGTCTGTGGGAATAAAGGATAATAAAATGCTAGATAGATTACATTCCTAATCATGGAAAATTACGAGCGCCTGACCAGGTTGTGGACGTGTTTTAGATTAGATAAATAATTTATTTTTATTAGATGAATACAAAAAGATGGAGCATGTCAATTAAAATGAAATTCAAGGCACAAACCATTGCAAACGAGGCAATCAGCAAGTCATGGAAATAAGCAAAGGTAAGAATATTTCAAGAAAGATAATGAAGAAGAAAGATGTCATGAAGACGTGATACTTCACTCCCAATTAAAAAAAAAAAAAAAAAAAGTGAGGATGAAGTGAGAGAAAAGAACGGAGCAAGGGAAGCTTTTTTGGGGAGAGGAAAATGTTAAACCAGAAATGAATAAAATTGCACAAATAATGGGAGGCCCTTCTCACGTTCGAGTTCTCGATTAATTTGTGTACCTCTCGGTCTCTCACTTTTGTATTGCTTAGAGCACAACTTTCCCAGTTATTCCTTCCTTTTCATCGAAGTCCTTTTACCTGGTGATTGTCGTTCATCATGCCATCACATATTACACAATGTATTTCTAGCTTGAAGAGTTCCTCTGTATTTCAGGTTGCCATTTGGAAATATATATAACATATTAGGCTCATCTTTACCATTCTCAGTTATACCAGTTTCGAAGCTTTTTCTTTTCTAGATCTTGTATATCGTTCGTGGCTCTCTTGTATTCTTCTGTCTCTATGGTTTTTCTCTTTCTCTGCCTTCTCCATGCCCCTCTCTCTCTATTGCTGTTTCATATTTCTGTTAAACTAACCTGATTTCCTAAACTCTCTGCCATTCACCATTGGTACATATTTTCAACACTCAGTTATAAATGTTCACCTAGACTTTTGCATCTAACCTGCCTTTCTGAACTTTTCCCAGTTCTTTTCTTAAGATTTTTTTTTCAGTCCTGTATGGTTTATTATGGCGAAGTTGCATTTACTTTGTCTATTTGATTGATTTTTTACTTTATCTTTTGCCATGTTGAATTTGAGAGCTATAAGATCTCTTCAAGTATAAAACAACTCTATAATTCTTAACTAAATGGATAATTGTTTTGTTCATTATGTGTATTTACAGTATTCAATTTAGTTATGATATAACGCATTGGAGTTTTGCTCAGTATGTGTGTGCATGCATGTTTATGTGTCTGCTCGATGGCGCAGTGGCACTGCATACAACTGGTAATCTACCGGTCCAAATTCAATTCCCACCCATGGCTGAAATCATATCAACACCGCTACTCTGGGAGGCGGCACTCCAACATTCGTGAGCAGATTTTTGTGTGTGTGTTTGTGGAAGGTCACAGCATTACCCATAGATCGGACATTTATGAGCTCTGAGCTTTCATCCGGGAGGTTAATAGCTGTTGATCACGAGTCCAGCACGTGAGGCGAGACCATGGGCATGGTGAATCACACATGCACGCACACGCGCAGACGCACACACACGCACATACACACACGCGCACACACATGCACATACACGCGCACACGCACGCACATACACAAACGCGCACACGCACGCACATACACACACGCACACACATACACGCGCACGCACATACACGCGTACACGCACGCACATACACACACGCACGCACATACACACACGCGCACACGTAAGCACGTACACAAGAGCACACGCACACACGTACGCACGCACACACACGTAAGCACGTACGTGCGCATACGCATACATACACAGAACTCGATAAGACCGGGACCAGACGAGCGACTCTGTGGCGCCACATCACGGCGCCGATGTGTGGCTTCCCATTGGTTTCTACTGTTTAGAAGCGAAGCCGCTCAGACGAGCGTCTGTGGCGAGCAGTCGCTGATCCCCGCCACAGCGTAGCAGGCCTTTGTGTCGATGACCCGCGCACACGAGCGACCGGCACGAAACGTCACTGACGCCTGACGTACTGCTTAGTAGTAACATACCGAAAGTTGGTTAATCAACAGGTTACACATTTATCTCTTTATTTTTCCTTTAGTATACCATGCATACACTCGATATAGATCGATTTATTGTTGAACTTGAAGACCGACCGGCGATATGGGACGTGCGCTGCAACGACTACAGCAATAAAATAGCAAAAGCAAAGGCATGGGAGGAGATGTGTGACATATTCGTGTCCGGATTCAAAGAGATGGATTCTGCAGGAAAAAACAAAGCAGGTATGTTTCTTTGTTATAATTATGATAAACTCCGCATGTTACTCTGCTACATGCATACAAACACTGAATTATCATGCATCTCGAATGCATATTTTACACAAAGAAATAAACATTTGGATTAGAAATGAAAAGTAAATCTTACCAACCTAACTGCATGCATTCAACTTCTCACTATATATTGGATGTGTAATGTTTACTGTTGTATTTGTGTTGATACTGTAAGCAGGGGTCATATCTATCACAACATCAATTCGCGTGTATGTGTAATAATAGTTTATTACTTACATTTAACTTCTCATTATACCTAAACTTTTTGTCCAACCAGTCTTGCTTGCCAAGACACTGATCCCTCTTCTGTGAATTTATCTCTTATTATTAGAGCTGATCGTGGGCCATCTGCTTGATGGTAACACCATCATTCAGAGTATTTTCAAACTCTGCACCATCCCTCTCTCTAAAGGGCCCCATTCACGACAACGATTTTCAACCCCAACCCAGATTTCCAACCCCAACCCAGACCAAATTTTCTCGTGGATGGGCTCCAACAACCTACATCGCAACCCCGATTTGCAGGTCGTGGTTGGGGTTGGAGTCGTTCAGATTTTTCTGATATTTTGTGGGCGGAGCTTTATGTCTGTGTTGGGGTTGGAGTGGTGGATGGGTGCGGACAACCAAAACTATCACTTGTGCCCAAAATTTCGTACCGTGCGTTTGTAGCTATAGTTGTGCTACCTAACTAAAAAAATGGAAGCGTACAGTAAAGATTTCGTAAGAGAGATTATTGAGATATACCGTCAACATCCATGCCCATGGAAAGTTAAAAGTAAAGAATACTCGAATAAAATAATGAAAAACAATGCTTATGAAATACTCGTTTCAAAATGGAAGTAAACCCCGCAGCTACGCGTGATGATGTAGTTAAAAAAAATTGGCTCGTTAAGAATTGTATGGAGGAAAATTTGAGGTCTTCATATGACCAAGATCTAAGAATATAAGGTCTAACCACTTCCGACCGAATTTCGAGGGAGTTGGCGCAGCGGGCCCGTGAACGTCACCTGGCTGTTCAAAGTGGGGTTAGCGGGTCCTATAGCTGTCAGTTGAAGCTGGTCCGTCGTTCGAAAATGACGTCGCCTTCGCTCGCACTGCTCCACGCAATTAGTTATATTCTGACAAATATTATATAAAATATATATATAAATATATATAAAATATTATAGTTCCTGTCTATATATATGAATATATAATATATATGATATATAATATATATATATATATATATATATATATAAAATATTATAGTTCCTGTCTTCCTTGGCGTTTCACAGTTTTCTTCAGTGTATCACAAAGAGAAAATGGACTCAGCCAAATGACGTCAGAAGCTGCGCAGAAGAATGTAAACGGTCTGACCTGTATATTTAGACCACCTTGCATATGACCTCCCTGTTGCTAGGAATCGTAATGTACATACGAGACGTTCATGAGGTGTAATAGCCTTCCTCATCATCGTATCCTGTTTTTTTATGATTGGTGTTACCAAGGACAGAAGTTCTAAAAATGTGGATTCATCCATTCTTAAATAGTTCATATAGTCTTTAGGCTCTAGTCTCAGTTCCTCTAATAATTGATTATGGGATAGCTTGTTTCTTTTTTGAAGCCAAGACTTACACCACTTACTTTTTTTTTTTGCGCTTTCTATCTGCCTCTAAAAAAACAGCAACATTAAAAAGATCGCCAGAGTCGAGATCAGACATCTTATCACAATAGAACTGCGGATCAACTGCGAAAACTTGGACAATTGGTTGTTGCAGTGAGTGGCGAAGCCGCCAACCACAACTCCAACCCCGACCATGTTCGAAATCTGGGTTGGGGTTGAAAATCGTTGTCGTGAATGGGGCCCTTTACACACAGTGGCGTCCAAAAGTGGGGGTGGTGAAGGGGCGGGGCCCAGGCATCCAAATGGGGAGGGGGGCATCATATAGGGAAAAGAACGTAATCAATTTTTATTTACATTTAAAACAACTAAGGTGTTTATTTTATGTTTGATATGTGTTTACATTTCAAACTAAATTCCTTTCTCATAATATTTTTCAGTATTTGGTCTTATATTTGAATCTTTGGGGGCATACAAGCATCACCAGATCTCTGCACGGTAGCCTAATGCTTACAAAGTTATGCGAAGTGTATCACGCGTTGATAATTTTCAACATTCTTAACCTTTACATCTAATGGTCTGTGGAATATGCGCTATGCATTTTTCAAGATGTCAAACGCACTTTCTATGTATCACTTTGCTCTTGATAGATGATAGATATTTTCTTTTTGTGTGGAAGGTTTTATGGTCCCGTGTTATCGTAGAATGTAAATAGAGGAACCGTAAACTTCGTTACCGACGAATACGAAGGAAGTGTCTCCATTTGCTTACACTTAGGATACGCGGTGCATTTTGCTGCATTTTATTTCATAGAGGTCACTGTTTTCATAGATTGAACAATCTGATCCATTACCATAGGAACTAATATCCACCTAAGTAAGCCTATAATTAGTATAACCTAGAGCCAGTAATACAGTCTCTTGGTTGAATGAGCCTCACATGTTTTCCATCAGTTCTGGAAAACAGGCAATGTAGATGCTGCCATATTTTTCGCAGACATCATAGGCAATTCCCCTAGCGGTGGAACTTCCAAATCGGAAAGTGTAACTCAAATCTGCGAAAGAAAAATAAATAAAGTTAATTTAGTTTCATACTTTGCTACATTACGGGCAGTATGTCATGATACACATTATTTTGATTACTGCTTATATTATTGATAATGATAATAGTGATGATGAAAAGAATATGACCATCATTATTATTACTAATAATGATTAATTAATCTAATTACAGCTGCAGATATACAACGGAAGTGGAAGAGTTTGAGAGACTGCTTTAGAAGGGAACTGGCGACAACCAAGAAAGAAAAGGCTGGATCTGCCCGAGAAAGTGGAAGGAAGGAGTATATGTACTTCAAACAGCTTTCTTTTCTTCTTCCAATCTGCAAGACAAAGCCACATGAAAATGAACCTGGAGAGGATCCAACTGAGGGTAGAAATGCAGAGGAAGAGTCTCAACCACTGGCTTCTTCAACGTACCAAAAGAAGAAGAAGAAGAAGAAGAAAACACCACCTTCAGATGAGCAAGTTCTTTTCCAAGCTTTGGCAAAGAAAGTCAGTAGGCCAGATGACCCTGATAAACAATACTTGCTTAGTCTGCTGCCCGATCTCAAAAGTATCCCCGAGAGTGCAAAGCTAGATGTTAAGCTTGAATTCATGAATATCCTTAAGAGGTATAAGCAGCATCCAACACTTACTAATCAGCAATATTTCCCTCCACATAATTTCTTGCCAGGTCCAAGTTCATCAGTGAGTCACGTATCACACAATTTCTCCCCTAATATCATGCCCTTACAGTCAACAGCAACACATAGTCAACCAATGCCACCTCCCACACCATCACCTGCAACTTCACAGGCATTGTCTCCATGTTCTGACAACTCAAGCATTTGCGATGGATATTATACCCAATAAAGATTTGAAATACGCATAATACTACATTACCATATTTCCAATACCACATTAACTATTTTTCAATAAAGTATGATAAATAGGTTACATATTCAAAAGGAAATCCTAGTGCATCATTTATTGCACTAAAAGTGAAATGCATTCTCTGACGGTTAAGAATCTATAATAACTGTCTACTACTGATAGTTATATACTTTACATACCTTAATGTTATAGCAGATCTCTCCATAGCCGGGATGTTTCGCCTTATGTTTTTATTGGCTTTCTGTTTCTGTAAAGAAGGACCAAGTAAACCAAGGAGCTCATTAAAATTTTCTTGAGACATCCTGAAGTACATGCATACATATACCAACGGCTTTTCCCCCTCATAAGGGGGAAAAGCTACATACTCCATTCCCATTCACCTCCTCCCTCCCTCTTATATTGGCCCCTCCTGGATGACGGGTCATCCTTGCATCTAGCCCACTGCCCTAGGTCAGAGGTAATGTAGCAAGACATCCTGAATTACTTGAAGAGTTTGCACTGTCAGCTCTCAAGTAGCTCATTATGGTGTAAAATTGTCCATGAGTCAACCTCGATTAAGTTAATGGGTGCATCTACATAGTTCTCTGTCTTTCACGATGACGGCGCCGAAGGAGCAGAAATTATCCAACTGCTTCGTCTTCAGAGTCCATGCTGGACCAGCGCCGCGGATACAAATTCGTTCGTCTGGTCCAGACATTCTGCTCGGAGCAGCATAGATCCAATGAATTGACCGACAGAATCTATTCTGCCTAACATGCAATGTCACGTCCTTGCTGAAGTCAAGGGCCCATCTGAATATATGTAAAAATTCTCTACAATCGTCGATTTACGACAACTCCGCTAAACAAGTCCTTTGGACCACAACTACGGATACTCTCCAGATTGTTGCTTGACTATAAGCTACGCGACTCTGTTATTTTCTCTATTCAAAAAACATAATCAACCATCTATTTGTTTCTGACTACCAGAAGCTTCTCCTACCAGAAGAGACTACCAGAAGCTTCTCCTACCAGAAGAGACTACCAGAAGCTTCTCCTACCAGAAGAGACTACCAGAAGCTTCTCCTACCAGAAGAGACTACCAGAAGCTTCTCCTACCAGAAGAGACTACCAGAAGCTTCTCCTACCAGAAGAGACTACCAGAAGCTTCTCCTACCAGAATCTGTCCCCTACCAGATGCTATCGTTCACCTCAAACCACCTATTCGTACCCCCGTGACCGTTGGAGCGATCAACAGCAAACGATATCAACATCCGTTTACACCATAATCAAGACTTCGTTTCACCTGGTCATACGTGTTGCAAACTTAAGCCCTCAACAACTTGGTAATACACCCATATTATTTCTTGCTATATGTAATATGCTATTGTTATTTTATGTTCAATTATGTTTTGTTATTTTTGTTAGTGTAATGATATTGAATTTCAACGAAGAGTTTAATTATCCTGCTTGAACTCTGTCATTCGTCCGAACTATGCACGGCCTTAATTTTCTGTTCGTGTCGCGACTGGCCGGACCCGTAGGTGAGTCGTGACTGGTTTTTTTTTTCACCTTTTTGTATCTTAAGGCTATCGACCCATTATGGGGTCATTAAGCCTGGTGTGAACCTGCGATCCTGTTTAATTTACCATTACAATTTCCACAACAGTCCTGTTGTGCGCAAATAAAACACTACTTTGTCAATAAGGATACAGCCATTGGCCAAAAGATTTGTCACGTTTAATTGAATGTTCTTGAGTCTACAGTGATGTATAAGCGCCTGGCGCTGTGTGTTATATTTCTTGCAGTGTATGAGTATGTCTTACAGGTAGTGTAATGTTGTAGCTTGCTTCTTAGATTTAGAAAAAGCCTACGACATGGCATGGCGACGTGGTATCCTCGAAAAACTCTATGCACTTGGCCTTAGAGGGAATCTCCCTATTTTTATTCAAACATTTCTACTAGAACGAACATTCTCTGTCAAAATTCAAGGTTGCTTTTCATCAGTACGCATACAAGAAAATGGCGTACCACAGGGAAGTGTGTTGAGCCCCACATTATTTATGTTACTTATCAACGATATTCTACCTGCTCCACCTCGGAACCTTAAATACTCATTATACGCTAACGACGTTGGGATCTGGCATTCCTCATCGAACGCTAGTTTTCCGGCTCTCGCGTACAACTTGCCCTGGACTCGCTCCAGGAATGGTCTGACGAATGGGGATTTAAGTTTTCGGAAGTAAAGTCAACAGGCAGAAATCGACCTGCAATTACACGGAAATCCCATTCCAGTACAAAATTCAACCCTTTTCCTTGGCCTGAAACTAGACTCCAGGCTATACTGGAAGCCCCATGTAAAGTATCTAGTTGATGCGTGCAACAAGAGACTTAATTTGCTACGCAAACTAACGGGCACAAATTGGGGAGTAGATAGGAAATCTTTGCTAATGATTTATGAGTGCCTAATTAGATCTAAATCTATGGGTGTCAGATTTATGGTTCGGCAACAACAACCACGTTACAACCCCTGAACATGTTTGATAGCGTTTGATATTCTGATGCGTTGGTAAAAACGCCTATAATCCAAAACAAAGGACTACGACTTGCACTTGGAGCATTACGCTGCACAAGAATCGAGAGGCTGGAAGTTGAAGCCAATGTTCCCCCCCTCCATTACAGGCGCGAACTCCTTACAACCCGCTACGCTGCCGAAGTGCTTCGTATCCCACGACATCCCTGCAAGCGGGCGGCGCGGCGTCCCAATACGAGCACTTTACCAACTCCAGCCTTAATCCCTTTTCCATCAGGATCCGATCCTTGTGCGACCAGTATTCAGTGCCACTGTGGTCTATTGAAAAATTGAAGACGTTCCACATACCACTGTGGGAAAAGATCACCCTGAGCGTCAACATCAATGAAGACCTCCAGAAGAAATCGTGCTCGGTAGAAGAACTCCGACAGAAGACCCTACAAGTCATCAACGGGTACACTGACCACAGGGCACTGTATACGGATGGTTCCAAGTGTGGCCGTAAGACAGGGACAGTGTTATATAGCTCCACAACCCGGATGATGTTCAGATTGCCGGACCATACGAGCATTTATATTGCCGAACTCTTCGGAATATCCAAAGCGATAGAAAATGCTCAATCTGACACACATAGTAACTATGTTATTTTCTCAGATTCTTTGAGTGCATTACAGTCAATTAAATCAGGTAACCAAATGAGGAATTCTCTCCTGGCCAAAATCATTAGCGCACTCTGGACGACCAACAAGTCAATTACTCTCTCTTGGGTTCCCAGCCACATTGGGATCTCCGGAAACGAGAAAGCGGACACGCTGGCCAAATCTGCGTTAGAAAAGGACTATATCACATATATACCCATAGACATAGGCACTTTCAATTCTATCATAAGAAAACAATTACACGCCCACTGGCAACACCAGTGGGACAATCTCCACATCACACACAAACAAATGGAGCACATAACAGACTGGTTAACATCATACAGAAGAAATAGACGGGAGGAAATCGCCATAGCAAGGCTGAGGATGAATTGCACCTACATCACCCACCTAGATCCTTACATCACTGGCGTATTTCCACCTGCAAGGAAATCTTTCCTCTCGAAACTTGAAAGGATATCATGTTCTAAGTTGACCAAATGGTCGAGACTACTTCGATTTTTCCTGAAACCACATTGGGCAGGAACTGTTAAATCTTGAGATTCGAGAATGAATTTTAATCTGTTATTAACCATACGTTCTAATACTTTGCATAAACAGTTGGTAAGCGCTATAGGGCGATAAGAGGAAGGGCTCTTTGGGTCCTTCCCCTTTTTGAGAATAGGTATAACGTGGGCATGTCTCCATGTTTCTGGGAAGTCATGATTAATTCAAATTTCGTTGTATAGTTCCAGTAAATTGTTGAGTGAGATGATTGAATTTAGATGTTGCAGCATCTCATACCTAATCTCATCCGGGCCAGCAGAGGTCCCTCTACACGAGCTTAAAGCCTGTTTAAGGTCGTGTAGTTGGAAGGGACTATTGTATTCGTGATGTGTATGTGTACGGAAGACCAGTGGCTCTGCTTCCAGTCTTTGTTTATGCTGTAGGAATGTTGGCGAATAGTTATCTGTATTGCTTGTTTGTGTAAATGTATCTGCTATTATGTTTGTGATGTCGGTGGGGGTAGTTGCATGTTTGCTGTCAATTCTTCGGACGGCTGACCAAATCTGCGTTAGAGGGGTGTGTATGTTTATTGTCGAAATAAAATCACGCCAAGACTTTCGCTTGTAGTGTTTAAAGGTTTTACGGGCCTCTGTTTGCGCCTTTTTAAAAGTAATCAAGTTGGGTAAAATTGGGTTCTTTTTAAAAGTTCGATAAGCCCTATTCCGTTTGCAAAGTGCTTTTCTGCAGTATGATGTCCACCAAGGAATTCTATGCTTGTGAAATGCCGAGGTCTATGGTATGTGCTTATGCGCTGAATTCAAAATGGATAAAGTTAAATTGACTACTTAGTCATCCATATTGTCCCCTGTGGTGTTGACGTTGGTAGTACGTCGATACATTTCCCAGTTGGCTTTCCTCATAATGAATTTGTGACAGGGAGGGGGTGGGTTGTCTCCATAGGCTGGAGCAGCCGTAACGTGGTCACCCCCAATTTTTAGGATGACTGGGAAATGATCGCTGAGCATGGTGTCGTCATGCGTAGTCCATTCTATGTCGTCAGACAGATGATATGGATAAATCGATGCATAAAAATGTGCCCCAAGCATTGTCTACACGAGTGGGATCGCCAGTGTTTAGGAGGACCAAGTTGTTGATATTCAGAACTGCCTCCATCTGCTCCCCTCGAGCACATGTTCTATGACTCCCACACATGTGATGGTGGGAGTTAAAGTCTCTGACTATAAGTTTATGGTGGGGCAGCTATCTTATAAGTTTATCTACCTCCTGTAGCGGAAATGGTTGGTCTGGAGGTAAATACATGGAGCAGATGGACGCAAGTTTATTTTGTACTTTCGTTTTTACAGCAACTGCCTCCAAAGTTGTGGATAATGGCAGCTCCGCTTGGGGAAGGCAGTCGCTGACAGCAACTGCGACCCCTACTCCAGGCGCGAACCTGTCCTTCCTATAGATGGTAAAGTTTTTCAGGTGTAATTGAACACTGGGATTTAGGAATGTTTCCTGTAGACATATAACTGAGGGGTTGTTTATAGAGTTGAAAATAGATAGGTCATTTAGTTTATTTCTAATACCTCGGCAATTCCACTGGATGTTTTTCATTTTTTTAATTAATTTATTTATTTATTTTTTTTTTTTTCGATTTCTTCCTTTCTTGGCCTTAGTGGGAGAGGTGTGTTTTGTCCCCGATGCTCTGTCTGGGCTGGATATTGGACTAATAGTCGTTTGCAGGAGCCGGCGATCTCCATGGGGACATCCTCTTCCACATGTGTAGGCACACGTAGTGGAAGCTCTGGGATAGTCGGGGAAGGAATGTGCGAGTGTGTGGTTTGTTTGGTAGGTGGGCAGAGATCTTTGTCCTTATCGGAGTGCTTGCTCTCAGTTTGTGTTTCAACGGTTCTGTATGTTTTCTTAACTGCAGAAGCATAGGAAGTTGCTCCGGAGGGACTAGTTGGGGTAACTTGTCTTTCCATCACACGCTTCCGTGCTTCGTAGAAAGAGATGCCACAAGTTGCTTTCTCGGTACAAATTTCTTTTTCTATTTTGAAGGTGGGACAATCTCGGGAGGTGGATGCATGCTTGTTGTTAGAGGGGCAGTTGACACATTGAAACACATTTGTAGAGCAGGAATCTGTAGGATGTTCTCCTGCACACTTACCGCACACGATCGTTTGGCTACGACAAAACTTAGCAAGGTGACCATATTTAAAACATTTATTGCAACGTAAGGGGTTGGGGACATATGGGCGTACTGAGACATGGATGTATCCAACTTTGACATGGTCAGAGAGGGTTGTGGAGTTGAAAGTGAGGATAATAAGGGGCGTGTTCACTCGCATGTTCTTTTCTCGGTCCATTCGGGTTATGAATTTGACATCTAGAATCCCTTCGTCTTTCATTTCTTCGATGATGTCAGACTCGTCCATGGTCATCAAATATCTGCAGTGGATTACTCCTCTGCAGGAGTTGAGTGACTTAGGGAGGGAGGCAACAACATCGAAGGTATGAAACTTCTTGGCCTTAAGCAAGTCGCGTTTGGCTTTCCCAGAGTTGGTGGTAACTTGGAGATCTCCGCTTCTAAGTTTCCTAACCTGGTTGATATCATCAGTATAAAAGCACAAACATTTCTTCAGAATAAAGGGATTGAGATCAGCTAATCGGGTTTGGTCTGAGTGGAGAAAAACGTGCCTAGCCTTATCCGGATCGATATTAGGGTCGTCAGGGGAAGTCTTTATCGTTTGCAGAGGTGGAGTTGAAGACTCCATTCTGCACGTCGGGGTGGAGGACAAGCCCCCTGCTACACAAGAAGTGTGCTCAGTAGACTCAAAGGGACAATACTAGGGGTCACATAGTTCCTTGGCGACTGGCGACAGCCGCGTGGAAAGACACGTTGTGTGCCCAGTGGGGACGGGGTCTATACTACTCTAATCTATGACAGGTTTATTCTAAATTTCGCCGGGCCGGACGACCGAGGAGTCTCACGAGCCAGCAAGGACTCGTGCGGATCCCAAAGAGCTATGAAGAGACGGAAAAGTGAAGGAGAGTAAGAGCTGGGAAACGCCCAAAAGCGGGTAGCAGTGTGAACTACCTAGATCAGTGGTTCTTAACTTGTGGGGAATTCCCCACTGGTGGGGAATGGCGGAGTTGCCAAGTGGGGAATGACCGGTCGGACAGAAGAACCACCGTCGTTTTTTTTTTTTTTTTATCGATGTGTTTTTGTTTCTTTTTGTTTGTTTCTGGTGTCTTCTCGTTGTCACATTTCGTGAATTTGTTTCCACCCACAAATAATCGATAGTGCTTCAAAATTTAATACATTACATCCAAATGTTGACTTACTTTACAAATGTATTTTATTTCCATTTGATAACTATTAGTAAAAATCTAATATATGCAAACAAAAATTAAGGGCCGTAAAATGGCACAAAAAAGCAAAGCGTATATTTACGCACTAAACACTGCATGGGTTAAAATCGAATTTGTCAAAGACCGATGCTGTGGTGGGAAATGGAGAGTTGGCTCACTAAAAAGTGGGGAATTGGAGAAAAAAGGTTAAGAACCCCTGACCTAGATGAAAGACATCCAACGTTACGCTGGACTACAAGAACAAGTCAAATCTAGGCAGTAGCCTAGCAAGTATGACTGTCTTGTTTTGTGTAGTCACACGAGACAATAGCATATATATGGTTTTAAATGTTCAAGACCCCATTTTCTTTTTTATTCTACTCTGCTTCCCTCACAGATGAATGAAATCATCTGAATTTAGATTAAAAATTATGAAAAGAAGCGCTTAGCAACAACAAAAAGTGGTCAATTGTAGAGTAACTGTACAAAGAAAAAACTCTATTGGGAAATCATATACGTGTATGAAAAAACAGCTTACGGTATTATGGAAGTCATTCAAAAGAAGATTTATATTCAGTAACTAGAATCCAGTAAATTTAGTAATTCAAGAGCATGGGCGTCCGCAGGGGGGGGGGGCAAGGGGGGAGGCATATGCCCCCCTGGAATTTATGGAAAATAAAAAATGCAAGGGAAAAACAAAAATGAATAACAATTACATGGGAAATACAAGATTAATAAAATACCGTGTACATTTATCAACTGTATATTGCCGTAATTATTATATTATTCAGGTTTCTTTGTTATTACAAGTACTACTGTTGGAACAGGTCCAATGAGGAGTTACCATCTGACCTCAGAGATTCAGCCATTATAACTATCTACAAGAGGAAGGGAGAACGATCTGAATGTGGAAAAAAAAAAAACAGTAGTACTTGTTATTACAAGTACTACTGTTGGAACAGGGTCAATGAGGAGTTACCATCTGACCTCAGAGATTCAGCCATTATAGCTACCTACAAGAGGAAGGGAGAACGATCTGAATGTGGAAATTACAGGGAAATCTCCCTGTTGGGAACTGCTGGTAAGGTACTTGCTAGGATTATGAACAACCGCTTAAAACCTCTGGTTTAGAAAATCCTTCCAGAGACTCAAACAGGTTTTAGACCGGCTCGGGGAACAACTGATATGATTTTCACCTTGCGTCAACTCCAAGAAAAATGCCGTGAACAGTACCAGCCATTGTACATGGCCTTCATTGATCTGACTAAGGCGTTCGACTCTGTGTCAAGAGAACTTCTTTGGAACACTCTCTCCACCTATGGATGCCCTCCAAAGTACATTCCCATCCTAAGACTCCTCCATGATGGCATGTTTGCAACTGTATTGGTCAATAACGGAACAACTGATCCTTTCCAAGTATATACGGGAGTAAAACAAGGGTGTGTAATCGCCCCAACATTGTTTACCATCTTTATTGCCACCATCCTGCACATCATCAAGGATGATCTCCCATCAGGAATAGAAATTGTCTATCGAACCCAGGGGAAACTGTTCAATCTTGCCCGTCTCAAGTCCAAAACCAAGACATCCTCCTGCTCCCTGATTGAGTTCCAATATGCAGACGACAACAGCATTGCAGCTCTTTCAGAAGAGGACCTTCAACGGATCCTGAATGCCTTCAACAAAGCATACATCTCCCTTGGTCTCACCATCAACTCCAAGAAGACCCAGATACTATATCAACCATCTCCTAATGATCCAACCAGAAGAGAACCATCAATCAAGCTTGGAGAAACAACCCTCGAAAACGTGGATCATTTCCCTTATCTTGGTATCTATCATCAAATCTTGACCTGAGTGATGAGATTCAACATCGACTGAAGTGTGCCGAAACTGCCTTCGGTCGTCTCCGTAACAGAATCTTTCAAGACCATGATATCAGAACCGACATCAAAATGGTCGTGTACAATGCAGTAGTCATCCCAACACTTCTGTACGCTTCAGAAACCTGGACAACGTACCGTCGCCATCTGGACACGTTGGAAAAGTTTCATCAAAGATGTCTACGAAGTATCCTGAACATCAGTTGGGAAGACAAAAGAACTAATGTCAGCGTCCTGAAAGCAGCCAAAGCAACAAGCATTGAGGCTAACATCATCAAAAGTCAACTGAGATGGAGTGGACATGTTCGAATGTCCGACGACCGTTTACCAAAACAGATTTTCTATTCGCAACTGAAAGAAGGAAATCGGAAGAAAGGAGAACAGAAGAGATACAAGGATCTGCTGAAGGCCAACATGAAAAAGTGTAACATCGACTTCAACACCTGGGAAGAAAATGCAAGAGACCGAAACTTTTGGAGGTCCACCATTCGCGAAGGAACAACAACATTCGAAACAAACCGATGTGAAGAGTTGGAAGAAAAACGAAGAAGGAGGAAGGAGAGGCAACTCCAACCGAAATCAGATCTCCCGCAAGGAACAACGTGCCCAATATGCGGAAGATCCTTCAAAGCCCGAATTAGTCTCATCAGCCACCTTCGGGTGCACAAATAACCGCACTCAGACCAGAACGAAGAGGAAAACTTGTCAATTACCCTGTTCATTCATCTTTTATGTTGCCCCTGCCTACAAAAATTCCTGCGGACGCCCCCCCCCCCCTGTTCATGAGTTCGGTAACTAGACGAGACTGTTTCGCACTGATTAGTTAAAGGAATTTATAATAAAAACTATTTGGGTATAGAAATTTATGAATTAGGTTAATGTAGAAATGTACATGACAATTATTATGCGCTAAGTTAAATACAGAAGCTGCAACAGAAGAATAATATTGAGTTGAATTTCAGGAAAAGGAATCAGGATACAAAATCTCATCAGTCAAGGAAGAAGACGGAGGAGACTGGAGGAATAGTGAACGGAAAGGGTGAGAGAGAAAAAAAAAGACCATAATTTCATTGGGTAGTTAGCAGACAAGTTTGCAAGGAAAGGTATTGCTCAGAGTTGAACGAAAAAGAAACGGGAGAGAAAAGTAATATGGAAAATCAAGGGGAAAAAATGAGAATGAGGAGCTCACGGCAGTCATAAGATACACACAGAGCTACTGAACGCCACAGCATCACATGTTTTATGAATGTTCTTATCATAATACCTTTGAAGGAAAACAAGGTGTCTGTATGTGGAGAAATGCGTGGACTCATCAATATCTTTTTTTTTATCTTTTGCATGTGGGCTCACATTAGCAATAGTTCCTAGGTGATTAATTAGGGAAATTGATAGGTTGTTACTAAAAAATCTGCAGATTGAAACAGACTGGCTTCGTGAGGGTTTGACAGACGCAGGAAATGTCTTTGTACATGTTATTCGTATCCCTGCTCCCTCCCTCCCTCACGTCTATTGAGACTATGTAACTTCGAAGTAAATTATCTTCCTACTGACATCTATGAGCTTCTTATGGAAAAGTACCAGAAATTCAGTATTTTCCCGAAAGTCGAATCAAATGTACTTGTCGCACCCAAGGGTACCAAACCTAGTACGTGGATACTAGGTTTGGCAACCCTGTCCGCAGCAGACCACTTGCACTTGTACGTCACATTTGCTTTGTACGGCTGGCATCCAAGGAGTGGCAACAATCAGATGGTTGAGAGATTGTGCAATCAACTTTATGAAGTGAATGGAAATTGAAATATTATTTCCTAGATCTAAGCCCATGAGTGCGATCTTGATGAGTTAAGTACGTAAGCATAATTTTGAAATTCATGAAGAGTTCTTTCGTGAGGAAAGAAAAATGGCTGCCATACGTCTGGCATGTTTTTAAAAGTCATTTGAGTACCAATATTCATAGTTTACAAAACTTGACAAAAAACTGAACGCATAAATAAAAACATTGAAATATTGTATATTATGTATATAAATACTAGCAGATTAGTGTGCAGGATTAAAATGTGTATATTATCGTCATATTCAGGATCTAAATTACTTGTATTTCTTAGACTTGATATTTGTTTACATTTGTGTGTATGCTGGCGTCCTAATTTTTGATGTAAGTGTTGTACTGTCAAAATTAATTATAGAACTTTGTAGATATTATACAATCCACTAATGGTTAATTCTCATGGAGAACATAAATATTGATAATATGGGATAGAAAGCTTATGGTTGAAGAATTACGATGTAGGTGTAGGGGGAGTTGGTACAAGTTGTCGTCAGAGTTAAAAAATATTTATATATATTTCGCTCAGCTATGTTATTGAAATGAGTTTAGAAAACATGCTTGTTACCTTAGCAACATTAATGTATAATGGTATAAAATACAACAAGTTACTCGTATATTGGAATCATATAGATAATAGTGCTATTGAGTATTGTTACTTGTATTTAGTATTTATTATTTATATATTTATCCTTGACTAAAATATTTTGGAAATCCAGAAATGATTCATATTCATAGTAGCTATTGAATATTGAAATACGGAATAAAAACTGGATGGTGGATAAGTTACTTTATTTGTAAATTAAGATTTTCCCATTTCTTAGAGCTGTCTTAATTGCGTTTGAAAAAATGACTTGTGGTGAACTGAAGTTGGTTTTACTTGATTATTTTATTTCTGGGATGCTCTAGGATTACTGGCAATCAATTCTGAGGGTCCCAAAAGCAAAAGAGTCTAGTGTTTGAGGTGAACAGTTCTGATATTTTTTTTTTTTGTGTGAAAACAAATCAAATGAAATAACTTGATGGTATGAATACACAAAATTCAAATATATATACCAAGGGCTCTTTCCCCCCTTACCATGGAGGTAGCCAAAGTCAAAAGGCATAATTCCACTCCCACCCATGTCATCCCCACCCATTCCACTCCCATGCACCACCCCTCCTGCCCCCTCCCTCCCTCTCATCTTGGCTCCTCATGGATGACAGCATCCCTGTATCTCACTCATTGCCCAGGGTGAGAAGCAATACAGAAAAACACAGCACATCCAGAGCAAGGCTGCATCATTTAATTGGTAACCCCCCCTCTCTGTCCCCTCATGCAGAAACATTGAAGAAAGGGAGAAATCCCCTCGGGCTGCATCAAAATATTATTCACTCAAAACCATTCCCTTCCATTCATCACAGTAACATCCATACACAGCCATTCTCCACTCGCCCCAAACTTGTGCCTTTTCCCTTCCTTCTGTGATGGTGTATGATTCATTAGTAACTGGGTTGTTGATTTAATTATAGAGCCAATACATTACTTGTGGACATCTAATTGATGACTCATGTTGCCATAGTTATTGATTACTTTAAAAATGTATTTTCATATAAGTACTGGTTATATAATTTATATCTACATTGTTGCTTTTCTAATAAAATGTAAATAAATGTATCAAGGGATCTTCACCTTATGAAAGGGGTGGTTAGGTCAAGGTGTGCACCCACCCTATACTCATCAGAATTTATTTTTTCCTCCCATTTTAGTATCCCATATGGGTAGGGTATGTACTGTGTAAGTGAATATGTTAAGAATATCTGTAACAACCCTAGGGACCAGTGTCATACAGCATTCTTTTATGATTGATGATCAGTGTCTGCTTGAAGAAGAGTGCTAATCATTTTTAAACTCCACTATCTCTCTCTTTTTTTTTTCATTGCCCTCTTTGAATCTTCCTTTTACCACTTCTGTGACTTGATGTCTTCAGCACCATTTTGTCCCCAAGGACCAAAGTGCTATAGCCCCAAGGAATCAAGCCATAAACTAGATTGGTCCATATGTTATTCAGGGAGGAGATCATTAAGTAAATATAAGAAAGTGTAAGAAAACACACATTCTTCTTCTATGTGGTGACCAGTTCTTAAAATTGGCTCATATAGCTGCACCTCCAAAGGCACATTCATACATGATTATAAAAGGGATAAATAATATGGAGATATTGGAAATAAATTGTGAATACTATGAGAGTATACAGAATGATAGTTTGAGAAAGACAGGGCTACTGATAGAATTGGGATGAAAAATAGGATAGGCCAAATTATATTTACGTAATTGTAGTATACAGGAAAGGAGCAATGATCATTGGTTCCTGTCACCTATTCTCTAATTTTCTTTCATACCTAACCTCAAATTCATGTACAGTACTAACTTAATCTTATCCTTGATTTCCAATTATCATATTTAGATTTGAACTTGTGTATTGTTTGAGGCTGGGCTATATGACCTAAGCATCTGTATGGAAAAGTGTATTTCTTCACATCCTTTAGACATGTGGTCTTAATTTGCTCCTATGGCCTTTTAAAACCTTCCCATCTTTAATCAGATCTCTTTTGTCAATACAATCTATCCCTATTAGTGACCTAAATACTGTAATCATATCACCTCTTTCTCTTCAGTCTTTCAAAGTTGGTAGACCCAGTGCTTTTAGTCTTTCTTCATATGGTTTATCTGCCAGGCTGGGGACCAAGTTGGTTGCTGCCCATTGTATTCTCTTGATCTTGCTTTTATCCATCACTCTGTGTGGGGACCATACTGATGCATATTTCAGTCTTGGATGGATCAGGGTTTCAATGCGTTTTTTCATCATCTCTTCATCCTTATAATGAAACACCATTTTGATATTCTGTAGTAGCCCATATGTCTTTCACAACCCTGCTGGTACGTGTCAGGTGACAAGTCATCTTTTACCAACACTGCTGAATCTTTCTCCTCTTTTGCTTTTGTAATGGGTTCACTTCCCAAGGAATAGTTTAAGGATGGTCATGTGATTGTTTGGTCATGTAATGAGAATACATGGAATACATATATGCAAATGATTCATGGATCTGTGGTGTAAGGAGTGGAAGCATGATGAAGACCTAGGAAAAAGTGTAGAGGGCTCATGGTTAGGATGTTGAACAAGAAAAGAATTG
The DNA here is from genome assembly GCF_046742065.1 of Oratosquilla oratoria. NCBI lineage: Eukaryota > Metazoa > Arthropoda > Malacostraca > Stomatopoda > Squillidae > Oratosquilla > Oratosquilla oratoria. Next base: position 37,831,941 of record NC_134817.1, on the reverse strand, counting down.
CATGAGTGAGTGAATTGGAGGAAAATGTATTGCTTAAGGCAAAGACCAGTTCCATGAGTGGGGTGTGCAAGGGGTGAACTGCTAGTATTGCTGGGAAGAAATGTGGTAAATTTTTTCCTATGGTTATAGAAGTCCATATTTACTTCATGAAACTTAAGCAGTATATACCCATGTGGGATAGTAAAATGGGAGGAGGAAAAAAATAAATTCTAATGAGTGTAGGATCAGTGTAGGGTGGTTGCACACTTTGACCTGGCCACCCCCTTATAAGGTGAAGACCCTTTGGTGTGTTTGTTTACATTTTATGGTAGGAGGAAGTGATGAAGATGAATGAGATGAGAACAAAAGTTATGAATATTTTCTTTTCAATGCCCTGCTACCTTGACCTGCAGGGAATGGTGTATAGATGGGGAAAAAAGTTAGTGTAAGGTAATGATCATCCACATAAATATACGAAAATATATAAATATAGAATATATATGTATATATATATATATATATATATATATATGGTACAGATGAGAGTAAAAGGGAAGAGATAGGCAGTATGTTTGCGGAAGAAAGATGGTTGTGCTGGCTTTGAGTGAAACTAAAATGAAAGGGAAGGGCAAATGTGAGTTTGGGAGTGTAGCTGGGAGGTACTCAGGAGTGAAGAGGGGACGAGGGAGAGAAGGGGTGGCTATACTAGTAAGTGAAGAGATAAGTAAGTGTGTAGTGGAGTGAAAGGAGGTTTCATCAAGGTTGATGTGGATGAAGGTGAAGCTGGGAAGGGAGATGTGGGCTTTTGTAAGTGCATATGGGCCTGGTAGTGAGAAGAGCATAGAGGAAAGGGAGGCTTTTTGGGTAGATATAAATGAGTGCATAGAGGGATTAGGGGAAAATGTTAATGTAGTTGTATTGGGCGACCTTAATGCTAGGGTAGGAAACAAACCAATAGACGGAGTGATTGGGAAATATGGAGTTCCAGGTAAAAATTGTAGTGGAGAATTGATGGTGGAGATGTGTCTTGAAAGAGAGTTGATGATAGCAAATACAGTGTTTAGGAAGAAAGTCAAGCATAAGTACATGTGGGAGAGGGTGGTGGATGGAAGGGTGGCAGATAGAGCATTAATGGACTATATAGTGGTGACCAGGTGTATGGTAGGAAGAGTTAAGGATGTACATGTTCTAAGGGGAGAGAGTGGGATAATATCAGATCATTTTCTGGTGGAAGGTAAATTGAGAGTGGAGAAAGAGGAAAAGGGCAGAAGGTAGGGAGGTACTTAGAGTGAACTGCTGAGAAAGAAAAGGAGAATGAGTATAAGAAGAAGCTGAGAGAGGAGTGGGAGGGAGTGAAGGATAGAGTAGAAATAGGAGTGGAGGAGGAATGGGGGTGGTTCAAGGAGGGAGTCATAAGGTGTGCAAAGATGGTGTGTGGAACAAGGAGGGCGGGAGGAAATAGAAGGAAGGGTAGTGAGTGGTGGGATGAGGAAGCAAAGAAGGGTGTAGAAGAGAAGAAACAGGCATTCATAGATTGGCTACAAATTAGGACGAGGGAATCATGTGAGTGGTACAGACTAAAGAGAAGGGAAGTTAAGCATAAGATAAAGGAAGCAAAGAGGAGAGCAGATGTGAAATGGGGTAAGAGTATGACAGAAAATTTTGAAAGTAATAAAAAGATGTTTTGGAAAGAAATTAAAAGAGGAAGAGGAGGCAAATCAAGTAGAGAAGAAAAGGTAAAAGGTGTATATGGAGAGATGATAATGGAAGTAATAAAAAGAGGAAGGTGGGCAGAATATTTTAGGGAGTTGCTAAATGTGAAGGAGGATGGGGACGGAAAGGTAGTTGCAGTGGGAAGCAATAAGAAAATGATCGTGATGAGTGAGGAAAATTGAGGAGAAATAGGGAAGGATGAAGTGAAAGCAGCTGTTAAGATAATCAGAGCAGGTAAGGCACCTGGGTTGGATGGATACCATGCAGAATGTCTGAAGAAAGGTGCTACAGTGATGGTGGACTGGCTGGTGAGGTTATTTAATGTTTGCTGGAGAGAGGGTAGAGGACTGGAGGAGTGCCTGTATAGTTCTGCTTTACAAGGGAAAGTGGGACAAGTGTGAATGTAGTAGTTTCAGAGGGATCAGCTGGTTGAATGTAGTTGGGAAGGCTTATGGGAGGGTCTTGATTGAGAGGATTAGGAGAGGAACAGAGGGAGTAATTTGTGAGGAACTGTGGTTTTAGGACAGGTAGGGGATGTGTAGATCAGATTTTTGTGGTAAGACAGATATGTGAGAATGCTATAGGAAAAGGTAAGGATGATTGGTGGGCTTTTATGGATCTGGAAAAGGCTTATGACAGGGTAGACAGGAAGGCACTGTGGGAGGTATTGCAGATATATGGGATAGGAGGAAAGCTGTTAAGAGCAGTCAAGAGTTTGAGAGTAGTAGAGCTTGTGTTAGGATTAGAAATGGAGAGAGTGAATGGTTTGAGGTAAAGGTGGGACTTCATCAGGGATGTGTTATGTTGCCCTGGCAGTTCAATCTATACATAGACGGGGTGGTGCGAGAGGTGAATGCAAGGTCAGGGGTTGGAGGTGATTAAAGAAAATGGAGAAGAGTGGGAGGTGAGCCAGTTGTTGTTTGCTGACACTGCACTTGTAGCAGGATCAGAGGAGGCATTGAGGAAGTTAGTGACAGAGTTTGAGAAGGTGTGTGAAAGAAGGAAGCTGAAGATAAATGTGGGCAAAAGTAAGGTGATGAGATGTACAAGGGGAGAGAGTGACAGCAGGCTGGAAGTGAGCATTAAGGGTGAGAGACTGGAGGAAGTGGATAGTTTTAGATACTTGGGTGCGAATGTGGCAGGAAAGGGAGGAGTGGGGGTGGAGGTAGAATGTAGATTGAGAGAAGCGAGTAAGTGCCTTGGTGGATTAAAAAGTGTAATGAGAAATAGACATCTGGGAATGAATGCAAAGAGGAGGTTATATGAAGGAGTGATTGTGCCGACAGCACTTTACGGGGCAGAAACATGGAACATAAGAGAGGAAGAGAGAAGGAGTTTGAATGTGTTTGAGATGAAATGTCTGAGAAGTATGATAGGGGTTACTAGACTAGATAGAGTGAGAAATGAGGAGGTGAGGAGGAGGATAGGGGTGGAAAGGGAGCTGGGAGATAGGGTTGATGAAAGAGTATTAGGATGGTTTGGACACATGGAAAGAATGAGTGAAGAAAGATTAGTAAAAGAAGTGTGGAAGGAGTGAATATGAGGGGTCATCCTAGGATGAGATGGATGGATGGGGTGAAAGGGGCATTACAAAAGAGAGGAATGTCTGTTGAAGAAGGACAGGAGATGACAGAAGATAGATGTGAATGGAGAAGGGTTGTATATGGATGTTGCTGTGATGCATGAGGGGAAGTGGGTGGGGATGGGGGGTGAGGAAGTATGTATGAGAAAAAATTTGATGCAGCCCGAAGGGATTTCTCCCCGTCTTCTCCTTTTCTGCATGAGGGGATAGAGAGGGGGGGGTTGCCGAATTTATGAAGCGGCCTTGCTGTGGATGTGCTGTGTCTTGCGACACTGCTTCTGTCCCAGGGCAGTGGACAGGATGCAGGGATGACCTGTCATCCAGTATGTGCCAAGATAAGAGGGAGGGAGGAGGGTGGAGGGGAGTGGAATATGTAGGGAATGGAATCGGTGGGAGTGGTTTCTATGCCTTTTTCTTTTTGGCTACCCCCCTGTGTGAGGGAAAAAAAAACGTTGGTATATATATATATATTATATATATATATATATATATATATATATATATATATATATATATAAACATATATATATAAGTATATATATATATATATATATATATATATCATTAAAAGTGATGGCTAGTTGTGCATTAATAATTTTCTTAAAGGTATTTTCCATATACCTTATTAAGGATTTGTTTTCCTTAGGAAGGAAATTTATGACTTGGCTGTATGTAGTCATATTAGCTAGATCGCGATTTCGGGTTCAAGACCCTTCTTCAGTAGCTATAGGGATAAGAATTAATCCGAAGATTCTAGTAAAGATCTAAGTTTTATACTAGAGTTCCTATACTTGCTAATGAAGCTGAAAAACTCTGCCACCTATTACAAGAGACATCTGAACTCACTTTCACTATGGAAGATAGCATTGATGGAGCTTTACCCTTCCTCGACCTCTTAGTGAAACAAAATGAAAATTCTTTTAATACAACAGTGTACACAAAACCCACTAACCCTGGACACTGCCTTAATGGATCCAGTGAGTGCCCTCAAAGATATAAGGACTCTACCATCAGTGCCTATATTCGAAGAGCACTAACTCACTGCAGCACATGGACACAAGTGCATGATGAAATCGAACGTTCCACTCAAGTTCTGATCAATAACGGCTTCAGTGAAAAAGAGATAAATTTTCAAACAAAGAAAATAATGGACGGCTGGCATAACAACAACAATGATAAACAAAATAAAGAGAAAATCAACATATATTATAAATCCACTTTTTCGTCAGCTTATAAAGAAGATGAACGCATTATGAAACAAATTATAAAAAGAAACATTAAACCAGTCAATCCGGAAAAAATACTAAATCTAGTGATTTATTATAAAACTAAGAAAACTAGCCACCTCCTTATTAGAAACAGCCCCCTACAAGAGAGAAAGGAACTTCAGAAATCACATGTCATCTATAGGTTCACATGTACACGAGGGAACTGTGAAGCCCTCCCATCCACCTATATTGGCATGACGACAATGAGGTTATCCCGTCGCCTCTCATATCACCTGACATCTGGAGCCCCTAAAAATCACTTAAGAGAAGCCCACGGCATAACACTAGCAAGAGAGACACTAGAGAAAAACACCGAGATTTTGGATTTATGTACTGACGATAGACGCCTCCCAATTTTAGAAGCATTGTATATTAAAGAGTTGAGCCCAAACCTAAATGTACAAGCAGAAGACCTTAGAGCCCTTCCAAGCATGAGACAAACCGTTACAAATACAAACATGAGACATAACACCACAAACGCCAATACGAGACAAAACGCCACTCGTCCAACTACGAGACAAAACGCCACATTCCGCCACAAGACAAACCCGGAGGCTCCCTAGCGCACGTGACATTTCGTCCCTGCCCGTAATACCAGGTGACCTCCCCCAGTGATTAGCAAGTATAGGAACTCTAGTATAAAACTTAGATCTTTACTAGAATCTTCGGATTAATTCTTATCCCTATAGCTACTGAAGAAGGGTCTTGAACCCGAAATCGCGATCTAGCTAATATGACTACATACAGCCAAGTCATAAATTTCCTTCCTAAGGAAAACAAATCCTTAATAAGGTATATGGAAAATACCTTTAAGAAAATTATTAATGCACAACTAGCCATCACTTTTAATGAAACATGCATTAGAGAAAAACTCCTGCCCAAATGCACTGACAATATATATATATATATATGTTTGTGCTAGTTATTTTGAGTTATTATCAAGATGTAATTTTTTTTCTTTGCACTTTACAGGGTGTCCTGAAAATTCTTTAAGATGGATGGAGCTCCGCCGCTAAATCTGTCTACCTCAGTGAAGGTAGAAGACATGGCAGATAAGGAGGAAGTGAGCGAAGTTACCTTTACTGTTGAAGGTATAGTTGTAGAGGAGGCCCAAGATAATAATGCAGAAGAGAATGATAGTGAAAATGATGATGGCAAAAAGAATGGAAACAAGGAAGAGGATCGACAAGAGAATGCCAACCCTAACCAAGAATTGCACTTAGCAGTACACAAAGAGAAAGGTTATGTCTGTTCAGTCTGTGGGGCTATTTTCACCAGGGCTAGTCTGCTTCGGGCTCATGAACGGTCTCATTTTGAAGAACAGGTAAGAATATTATTTGGTAATGTTTTTAGTAGAGATAAGTTTTCACTACCATTTAGTGATAAAATTTCATTACTTTTAGAATCTTTTCATACTGTGTTGTAGTATGAGAATATACAGTGTATATACTCGAGAGTAAGTAGTGTAATTGGGAGTGTTCTGGTCTCACATTTGCTTAGTTGTGGGCTTGAATCCTGCTTTCCTTTCTGATTCCCAGCAGTAACTACTACCTTCCCCTACTATCCAAGCACATAGGGCAAAGGTGACACATTCAGCCATAGTTGTGCACCTCCTTTGGGCTCCTCATTTTCTATACTTGAGACATCTTATAAGAGAGTGGTGAAGTCAGTGCTTATACCTGTATCATACACAATTAAAAGTTGTTCATCTACCTTTCTCATCTCAGTACTTCACAGGTGAAGGGTTGCCCTGTCTCCTTTTATATTGCTTGGGTCAAAGGCAATGTAACAAGACACAGCTTCATAGCTGGGTCCAACAGCCAGAACCGGTCTACCTTACTGCTTCATCAGATAGCAACCCCCCTTCCTCATCCATGTAAAATAATTTATGAAGCAGAGAATAATATCCCTGTATTCATTTGTTTCCTTATAATTTATAACTCACTTGTATCCTCACTTCACTCCCACGTCCAACCCAAAATACTTAATACTTTCCACTTCCTCAGGTATCTTCCCTTTCAACATTATTTGTGATGCTGTTATCAATTTTCCTATTATTGTTTTCACTGGTTCTTAATATTCATTGGTTTGATTAGATTAGATGAATTTAATCAATTGGAATTAAATACTGGATTTTTTCTGTCACTTGATTAGTGTTTGCTTTATTTTGTACATTTACTCAGTTTTGGTGTCAGTCACAACTAAATTCCTGCTCATCAGGCATTATACTTGGTGTATTGAATTTCTTGAACACAGTGGCCTTTCCTACCTTTCTCACCAGACACAGGTTAGGTAAAGCCTGTCAGTGTCTGGTTACTATGAATCTTCTCCATAGGTCTTAATCCTTAAAGTCCTCATCTCTGTTGATTTCTTGTAAATTTCACCCTCTCCTTTCATCCATTCCTTGTGTCCATTTTTTCCTAGGGCATCCTAAAGGTATCCCAGTGGGAGGAATCCAGTTCAAGAATTTCTATCTATATCTTGTGTCTTTCATTCTTTTGACATGTCCATACCATCTCAATTTGTTCCTTTCAGTAATTTTCAGCACAGATGTTATATTCAATCTCTCTCAGTTTTGGAGTCGGTCACAACTGAATTCCTGCTCAGGCAGTATTTAGTATACTGAATTTCTTCAGCATGGTGGCCTGTTTTATCAGTTTTGTTTAGGTTCCTAGATGTATTCAGTTCTGGTCTTAGGCTGATGAGGTTAACTAGGTATTATTACTTAGTTTGTCTAATTTTTACACGTGTTTCTTTACCTGTGTCTCAAGAATTCCACATTGTACTAAGAATAATTGAAGATACCCATTGTACAATTATGAGGAAGAAAGTACAGTGGAACCTCAGTTCTCAAAAGTCACACAAGTCATTCAAATTGGTTCTCAACCAAAGAATTTTTTGCTCTGGTAGTCAACAAAAATGTCAGTTCTCAACCAACCCTACGAGTAATGGAGATGAGGGGTGAAATTCAAAGTTTTGAGGAAAAATATCACCCTGATAAACCTGTATCCAGCAGATCAGTAGACTTGCTCTGGTTCTCAACCAGATTGGTTCTGGAATAGTTTTCTAGAACATATTGTGGTTGAGAACTGGGGTTTTACTGTATCTAAAATGACTAGATTCCGGGTTAGGGGTTGGGGTTGGTCCTGTAGTGGATCATTGATGTTGAATTCACAGCTATGGGATAGAATGCAATGGTCATGGAAAACTTTTTGGAGGTACTGTATCCCCAATGATAACTGTATTCTGCTGTAATTTTGGCATGGTTTTGTTGATGTTGGAGCTTGTAGTTAAGTCATCTAATGACATCTAGACAAATTAAGAATTTTTTTATTTTTCTTATTTTTAAAGGAAAATTACCTCTCCTATATTAATAAAATAGAAATTACTCATTATGTTAAAACTGTTAGGTATTGACCTGGAAGTTTAGTAATCATATTTCAGCATGTTCTCCACATTCTTGTAAAAGTAGGAGAATTTGTAGTGCTTTTTTTTCCTGCTATTCAAAGGCTCATGGCTCAAAAATTGTGGGAAATAATTTTTTTACATACGTGTCCTTTATCTCATTTTCTGATGTCTGTGCCTGTGAGACCAGATGAATTCTATCCCTGTGACTTATAGGAAAGTTGTATTTTTTGTGTCTTGTGTAAGTGGATTTAAATTTCCCAAATGTTGTTGATTAAACCTTTTTTCATGTTAACACCTTTTATAGGTTGTATACTAAATAATGACAGACAAGTTTATTCAGATAAGTATTAGAATCAGGACAAAATGGAGCAATGGCTTCAGTTGAATTAATTTTTTGAGTATTAATCAGTGTAAAATATGCAAATAAAGAATCTTCACCATAGTGAAGAGATTTGGGGGCAACATTGAATCATTCAATCAATCAGCCATCCTGAGTCCACTGTTGAACAATGGCCTTTTTCATAGCATTCCATGACTCATGCAACTGTGCCAACTTTGAATCATTACTCCCATTTAATTCCTCCACTACATTGGCATGCTTTGTAGACCCAAATATTAAATGATATTATTCATCTGGAAGACTGAATTGTGTGTGGGGCTGTGGGTCTCGATTTATGAGATTGTCATTAGTCCAGTGTGTCCTTTATATTTGTTAAAAGCATTAACCAGAAGAAGGAATTATTATGTTGAATTTACTTGTCATGTATAGATAGCTGTCCATTTTCAAAACCTGTGAACTTCAGAAATTTAGAAAAATAGTAAAGTATCAGCAATACTTCTGACATTTTTAGGAAATAGTACATATACCAAATGGTCTTCTTCTTATAGGGTGATAGGTGAATCAAAGCATATCCCACACTCCAACACACTCACCCATCCCACACCTCTCAAAACCTGTCATCACCCCTTGCATTTTAACAACTTGTTGATGAAGGGTCATCCCTGTTCCACCAGGGTCAGATGCAATGCAGTGAGGCACAGAATCTTCATATCAGGGTCCAACAGTTGGAGCTGATTTACTCCCAGCACCTTATGATATTTTGATGCAGCTTGAAGGCATTTCTCCCTGTCTTCTCTTTTTTTTGCATGAGAGGACAGAGAGGGGGGGGTTGCTGATTAAATGAAGCAGCCTTGCTATGGATGTACTTTGTCTTGCTGCATTGCTTCTGACCCAGGGCAGTGGGTGAGATGCAGGGATGACCTGTCATTCAGGAGGAGTCATTAAAAGAGGGAGGGAGGGATGGGTGGTGAATGTGAGTGGAGTGGGTGGGGATGAAAAGGGTGGGAGTAGAATTATGCCTTTTGACTTTGGCTACCTCCCTTGTAAGGGGGAGGAAGCCCTTGTTATATGTATGTACCTCATTATATTTTGACCCCATCCACATCCACTCCAAAAATTTACAGGGTAGGCAAGAAGAACATCACTTCAAGCCACATCATTCCTTCATCCTTTCACAATCTCTCTCGCTTTCCCTTACCTGACAGGCATTTGTTAATGCATATAATGACCATTTTACATCATACATCAACTTCATTCTCGGTCTTCTAAAGGAGCCCTAACATCAGTACTTTGTCATTGTGGTTACATTTCTAAAACCCACCACTTCTCTTTATGCCCCAGTAGGAGGTTGTTCTAAGGCACTCAACATTCTTGGCTGGCTAGGAATTTTGTAAAGCATTTTTTATTAATTTTATTTTGTTTAATTTTATTTATCTATATATATTTTATGTGCATTTCAGTTTCCATGATCTTTTTGGATAAGATATGTGAGAAACTTTGATTATATTTATTGCCACCATTACTATTCTGTCAGGTGTAATTTTCTTATATTTTGAAAATATGCATTACCCGGAAACATAGCTTTAACCAAAATCGGGTCAAGAATTTAATGCTATTTTTGTTGGTTCAAAAGAAATACCATTAGTTTAATGTATAATTCTAATAGTATTTCTATTCTTTTTGTGAGAATACTTTTAAACTTACTAAGTAATAATTATTTTTCTTTGTATACCTTTGGCAGATGTATGATTGTGATCGGTGTGAAGAGTCCTTCTCACGGTTAAACCAGCTTGTGAATCATCGCAAAGATCACCATCGTCAGAGTTTTAGCTGCAAGGAGTGTGATGCTAAATTTTCCAGTTGTAATGCTTTCAAGATGCATGTTCGTCGTCATAAAGGAGACAAACCATTCAAATGTAACAGTTGTGTTGCTTCGTTCTTACAGCTTAGTCATCTTCATATTCATCATCGTACCCACACGGGAGAGAAACCTTTTAAATGTAAAGTTTGCGGTGATTCTTTTAAGCAGGTCTCACATTTAACGACACACATGAGGACTCACACAAAGGATAAGCCTTATGTGTGTAACACTTGTAATGCTGCATTTTCACAAACAAGTAGTTTGAAGAGGCATAAACGTATCCACTCAGGAGAAAAGCCATTTGGATGTGGCACATGTGGAGCACAATTCGCAGAGAAACGAAACTTGACACGACATATGATGACACACAGTGGGCAGAAGCCATTTAGATGTGATGAATGCACTGGATCATTTTCACAACTTATTGATCTGAAGAGACACAAATTGACCCATACAGGTATTAAACCCTTTCAATGTAATGAATGTAATGCAACCTTTAGTCGAAAAAATAATCTGAAGTGGCACAAACTGGCACATCAGGGTGACACTCCATACAAGTGTGACATGTGTGATGCAGCCTTTTCTCAAGAAAAGGAACTAAAACTACACAAGAGGAACCATAACCCCACCAAACCTTTTAAATGTGATCTTTGCTCTGCATCTTTCCTGCAGTATAGCTCTCTCAAAAGACATAGTCAGTGTCACACTGGTGACAAGCCATATGTCTGTGCAAAGTGCAATCACATGTTCATGGATAAAAGTGCTCTGCAGAGACATATGTCCAGGCACACAGGTTCGAAACCTTACTGCTGTGATGTGTGTGATGTCTCTTTTGTTGAGTTCAGGAGTCTCAGGAGGCACAAAGTTGCAATGCACAAGGAAGAAATTGGTACGGATGATGAGAACTCAAAGAAAGTAACACCACCCAAAAAACGACAGCAGCTTCCAGTGGAGGGCACACTTGAACAAGTTTATGATCCAAACTTTCTGCAGCAACAGCAGCAGCATATTCCCCATCAGACTGAGCACCAGGAAACAACTGGCCTTATCTCACAGCAGCAACACCAGGGAGCTCAAACACAACCTGGTCATCCTCAGCCACACCATGCTCAGACTCAGGACCTGCAGCCTCAGTCAAATCAGCAAGCACAGCATCATTTGCAACCGCATCCTTTACAGGAGCAGCCACAACACCAACAGCAGCTTCAGCATCAACAACCTCAACAACAACAGCAACAGCAGCCATATATGAGTGAGATTGTGACTGTGCCATCACAAGGCAATACACAATTCCCCACAATTATGTTAACCCCCAAACAAGCAAAGCCAGCTACCAACTGCCTGAATCATCAAGCTCATGTATGGATGTATATTGAAGGAAGAGAGAATCGCTGGCAGTCGTGGTGCTTCTGTGATAATCCAACACTCCCTGATTCTGGTGTTCCAAACCCTGGCACAGATCCTCCCGCACAAGTGTTGGAGGCAGTTCCTGTCACAGCTGCTTCCACAGCTCCTGTAACTGCAGCTTGTCCAACCCTGGAAGGGGTGGTAGCCATCAGTGCAGAACCCCAAAATCAGACACAAGAACTGCAGCAGGTTCATCCACAGCAAAATCTTGGGTATCAAACTATGCAGCCAGTGGAGTACCAATCATACACATATGAAGAAGCACCTCCTCCTGCTCCACCCCCTCCTGCTCCTCCTCCTGCTCCACCGCATTCCTATGAAGACCCAAGCCAACAAGCAGAAACAGCTTTACCACTTGGTCAACACCCATATGATCCACAACATCAGTATCAGCAGTTGACCACAGCTCAGCCAATACAGCAGCAACATCATCAGCATCACCAACAACAGCAGCAGGAGGGTCTTGAAGAACAGAAGCAACATCAGCAACACCTTCAGCAGCAACAGGAACCACCTGAAACAGCCCCCTGCCAGCAGCACCTTGATGTGAAGCTTGAACATCATCAACAGCAGCATGAAACGACTGCCTGCCAACGCCTTGATGTGAAGCTTGAACACCAGCAGCAACAATCTGAAGAAGTTTATCAAATGAGCAGCCAGGGAGACCCTGGTGAGGGTCAGCCAGCCTTGCAATATAGCCTTACAGTTAACAATCCTGCAGCTGGTAACATTCAGATTCAGACTCAAGCTTTCTCAGGGTCTGAAAATGCCGCAGAAGCTACTGCCACCACCGAACCACCTTTGAAGAAGAGGCGACTCTATAAACAGCCAACTGTTGTCAGTGAGCACAAAACATCTAAAAATGTAAAGTGTGATTTCTGCCCCAAAGTGTTTTCTCGAAGTAATCACCTGGAAATCCACCGTAGAACTCATACAGGTGAGAAACCCTATGAGTGTGGTTTATGTAAACATACATTCTCACACAAGAACAGTCTTACCATTCACATGCGTGGTCATACTGGTGAACGGCCTTTTGCTTGTGATCTATGCACTGCATCTTTTACACAAAAAAGCAATCTACGTGTTCATATGCGAACACACACGGGGGAAAAACCATTCCAGTGTGACATGTGTGATGCTAGTTTCTCACAGGGTTGCCACCTAAAGGCCCATCGACGTATCCATAGCAATGATAGGCCATACAAGTGTGATATGTGTGAACAAGCCTTTACCCAGCGCAGCAGTATGAAGCGTCATCAGCTTACACACACTGGAGAAAAACCTTTTCCTTGTTCTCTGTGCATGGCAACCTTTTCTCAGCGAGATGATGTTAGACGACACATGCGGATACATACAGGAGAAAAACCATATACTTGCACTATAGATGGGTGTAACAATACCTTTGGTGACAAAACTTCACTAATCAGGCATTCAAAAGTCCACAGCAACTCCCCTACCTTGCCTATCAAACGCAGAAAGAAGAAAGTGAAGAGAAGCAAGAGTGATACTTCAGACAAAAGTGTAAGCATTAGTGGTGGTAGTCTAGCGGAGAAAAAGGGTAGAAAATTACGGGGACCAATTGAACCTGTCCGTGTCAGCAAACGCATCAAAGAAGCTGCTGAGCGCAAAAAGGACAAAAAGCAGGATGATGATTTTATTGTTGGAGACTTTTCTGATGAAGATGAACTTGAGCTTATAGCCCCAAGCATACAAAATGCCAAGAAGACACCAGTGAAAAAGGATGGTAAAGAGGATGCAGCACTTAAAGAAAAGAAGTTGAAAGGTGAAGCAATGGAATCGTGGTGTTTCTGTGAAGTACCACATGGTCCTGATGAGCCACATACTGGTGTAGCACCAGATCAACCTACCAAATCTCTTGCACAAAAGCAACATCAATTACAGCAACAGCAACAGATGCGGCAGCAACAACAACAGCAGCAGCAGCAGCAACACCAACAGCAAGATCAGCATCATCATCAACACCCCCAGAGTCAACATCAACCCCAACTTCGAACTTCACAGCAGCAACATATTCAGCACCATCTTCGTCAGGAACCTCTTCAGCAAGATGCACAGCACCAACACAGTAGTAATGAGCACATTGTTTACACTGAAGATATGATCTTGCCTACAACCAGTGGGTCTTCTACATACTCCAACAGCAACACAGGTTCAATAACACAACTGACACAAGATCCTGGAATACAGCAAGCATCAGGAGTGTTGAGTGTACCTGAGGTACTTGCTAGTCATCATATTCCCATAGCACCAACTGCAGGTATTACAATAATGCGAGCACCTCCTTCTTCCCTGGCTAGCCTCTCCCTGAATGCCCACCATGGTTCACACCAGACCCAGATTACAACCACAGCTGAAGATGCTGCAGGTATCTTACAGGGACGGGACACTGTAGGACAACAACAAGATCAGGAACGACTGAATCAAGGACAGCAGGTGCTAGGCACAGGGCAGGTTTGGCGTACAGGTCCCATACTAACAAGTGATGGGCCAGAAGGTGTAGCTGCAGGGCATTTGATGAGTACAGAAGGTGCTATCTTTATTGAGACAACTGATATGATTGATGGCAGTGCAGTGGTCATCAATCCAGGGCAGATTATCAGTTATGACCAAATCACAATTAATGCAGAAGGTCAGGTAAGTACTGTTTGAGCTTTTTGTGTTTTAATATCTGATATGCAATAACTGATTTGTATTATCTTTTTCAGATTTTTAGAAATATGTTTGGATTCTCATGAGAAGTCTTTGCAGGTGGTAGGGATGCCAATGGCCAGTGGAGGAGAAGCTGTTATGATTCAGACAGGTGGTGCAGGGCCTGGAGAAGGCACAGTTACATATACCACCCAGATGTCCTCAGAGGGACATGTTCAGTACTCCACTATTAGTGGGGAGGTTATCAACCTCTTTTCTCATGTGGATGCTGCTAAAGGTGACCAACTGCCTGAAGAGGAGCAGAAACAACAACAGCCACAGCAGCAACATCAACAGCGACAACAACAACATCAACGACAACGACATCGGCAACGACAGCAACAACAACCACAACAGCAGCAACAACCACAACAACAAGAGGAGCAGCAACCACCACAACAACAGCAGCAGCAACAACAACAACAGCAGCAGCAGCAACAACAGCAGCAGCAGCAGCAACAACCTCAACCACATCTTCAACAACCACAACAACACTCTCAGCAACAACCTCAGCAGCAGGTGTCTCTTGAGCAAAAAACATCAGGTTCTCCTCGAGTGATGTTGGTAGCCAATCCCATAGAATGTCAAGTGTGTCCTGAGGGGAAGGCTTTTGCCCAGAAGCGAACTCTGCGAGCACACATGCAGCAGGTACATCCTGATGTAATCACTTGTTTGGAATGTTTCCAGACATTTTCAGATCAGGAGAGCCTGGATGCTCATAAAGTGCAACATCAACACATGCATGTATGCAAGCCCTGTGGACGTGCATTCACCAATCGTGCACGACTCATTCGGCATTCAGCAGCCTCACATCCAGAGAATCCTCCAGCTCCACCTCTTCCACAGAATGATAAGACATTTGTGTGTAACACCTGCGATGCTGCTTTCCACCAAAACAGTGACCTTCGTCGACACATACTTAGTCACACTGGTGAAAAGCCATATCGCTGTTCTTTATGCAACACTGGATTTACTCGCACATCTAGCCTGAACAAACACCTGCGCATCCACACAGGAGAGCGTCCATATGAGTGCCCACATTGTGACCAAGCTTTTGCCTACCGCTACCAGTTTAATCGTCATAAAGTTACTCACAAACATCAACAAGTTGAACAGCAACAAGGACAGCAGAAACAACAGCAGCAGCATCAACAACAACATCAGCAGCTACAGCAACAACAACAACAGAGTATTGTGGAGGAAAAGACTGAATCTGTTCCCTATATTGCAATGTAAAGTGATGAAGTGATGATTTTTCTTTATATAATTGCCAAAAATTTATTGTTTTGGAAATATCAAAATGAACACTCAGAAATATATTTCAGTATAGTAGTACCTTCTCCTACCCACAGTTTCACTTTCTGCAGGTTCAGTAATCTATGATCTGAAAGTACTGTATTACATGGAAAATTTGAGAAATAGACAATCCATATCTTTTAAATTAAGTACTGCTCCAAGTTGTGTGATGAAATCTCATGCTCCAATACTGTCCCACCTGGGACGTGATTTATGTCATTGCCTAGCTTATCCATTTTGTATATGCTACCCACCTGTTTAGTCAATTAGCGGCCCTCTCAGTTATCAGATTTACTCTTCCTATATTGTAGTGCTTGTGTCCAAATAATTCTTATTTTACTTGGTAATGGCCCCAAAGAGCAAGAGTAGTAATATGAGTAATTTGGATAAGAGAAACAATAAAATGCATCCTTCAAATGATAGCACAGTGTATATAGAATTCAGTACTTTCCATGGTTTCAGGCTGGGGTCTTGGAATGTATCTCCTGCAGGTAAAGGGCGCCTACTGTATTGATGTTGGGTTTTGAAGGGGAAGAAAGATGTTGGTTCCATGTGAGTTTACAGAATTTATATAATTTTCATTCCATTCTCTCCACAATTATAAAAATATTTTTATTCATTACTAGAGGTTGAATGACTTGGAAAAATAGGCTGCTAACTTAGTGTTAAGCATTTGTATCACAAATTAAGAAAAATCATAAATGTTTGGTGCGTGCATGTGTGTGTATTTACCTGTTTGTATGTACCTAATTGTAGTATACAGGAAAAGGAGCAACACTTGGGTCCTGTCCTCTATTCTCTCTCTCTCTCTCTCTTTTTTTTTTTTTTTCTCCCTCCTCGTGGTCATACCTGGCCTAGTTTGTGTGTGTGTGCATTTACCATACTATACAAAAAAGGAGCTATGCTTTTGGGGTCTCCTTTTCTTTCTCCATCAGTCATACCTAGCTTTAAATTCATTTATGGTTTTGACTGTGGGTTTTATAGGCTATTCCAGGCGTTGACATATCTGTATGGCAAAATGTATTTCTAGATGTCCTCCAGATATGGTCTTTTCAATTTATTTGTATGACCTGGTGATGATTTCACTTCATCTTTTCAAAGTATTTATATACATATACCAAGGGCTTTTTCCCCATTACAAGAGAGGTAGCCAAGGTCAAAAGGCATAAATCCACTCCCACTTGGAGAGACTTTTAACTTACAAAGATTAGTGAAAGTGGCCTTCGACTACATAGATGAGGAGATGGTTAATAAAATAGTGGTTACACTGATAAGACCTTAACAAGAATATGCCGCAACATTGTGGGCACCCAGCACAAAGAAGAACATAAGAAAATTAGAACGAATCCAAAGAGTAGCAACAAAAATGGCACCTACACTGGCAAATCTGACATATGAATGAAGATTGGAGAAACTACATCTGTCAACACTGGAACAGAAAAGAGAAAGAGGTGATTTACTGACCATTTACAGAATTATGAAAGGGATGGAAATCCTTGATAGAGTTGACTTATTAAAGTGGGACAGAAGAGAAACAAGAGGACATGAAAAGAAACTAAAGGATACTTATAGAAGAGACCTGAAAAAGAATAGCTTCCCACATAGAGTGATTGATGTCTGGAACAAACTGAACGGAGAAACAGTGAATGCCAAAACTATACACTATTTTAAGAATAAACTGGATGCGGAGAGATACAAAAATGGGTCACTACGAGCGTAGCTCTCATCCTTTAAAATACAACTAGGTAAATACAACTTATTTCATCCCCACACACTCCACTCCCATTCACCACCCCTCACCTATATTAACCAGTTCTCTCTCACAGTATTGTTATTATGGCAACCAGGTACACTGGTCTGAAATTCAATGGCTCCTTATTTCTTTCTTTATATATTGGAATCATGTTAGTTCCTTTTCAGTACTGTGGCATTATCCCTTCTTTTAATGAACATAACTAGGTTATGACATGTCCATAAGTTATTCCTTATATTCCTTAAGTATCTAGTTTGAGACCCCATCAGGCCCTAAACTTCACATCCAGTGTTTCCAGTAGTTTGTGTATTTCTTCACTTTCATAACACATGGACATATATATATATATATATATGTGTGTGTGTGTGTATTTACCTAGTTGTATTTTGCGGGAAGGGGAGCTATGCTCATGGTGTCCCGGCTTTGTATCTTGCAGTGTCTAGTTTGCTCTAGTTTGCGTACACTATTTCATTGTCCTGTTTGTTCCAAGTGTCTACCACTCTATGTGGAATTTTTTTTTCTTCAGATCTCTTCTATAGCTTTGTTTTTTTATTTTCTTTCCATGTCCTCTTGTGCTTCTCTTGTCCCAGTTTAACAAGCCCTCTCTATCGAGTATTTCTGTGCCCTTCATGATTCTGTAGATGGTCAGTAGGTCACCTCTCTCTTCTTTGCTCCAGAGTCGGTAACTCCAGTTTAGCCAATCTCTCCTCATATGACACGTTTGCAAGTGCAGGTGCCATTTTTGTTGCTGCTCTCTGGATTCTTTCTATTTTCTTTATATTCTTTTTGGTACTGGGTGACCACAATATCGACGCATATTCTAGTCTAGGCCTTATCAGTGTGACCAATATTTTTAAAATAATTTCTTCATCAAAATATGTAAATGCCACTTTTATTGATCTTAGCAAGTTGTAGGATTCTCCGACAATTTTGTTTATATGTTTATCATAGGACAAGTTGTTAGAGATAATTACACTCAAGTCTTTTTCGGATCTCTCCTTCTTTACCTCCTTGCTTCCAGTTTTATATTGTCATGATATTCTATTTTTGCTTTTTCCAAACTCCATTATGCTACACTTGTTAATATTGAAGTCCACTTCCCATTTCTTGCTCCAATTCCATACCTTATTCAGGTCTTCCTGCAGTGATTCGCAATCCTTTTCAGTTTTGAACAGTTTGGCGTCATCTGCAAAGAATCTCATGTAACATTTCACATCATCATCCATGTCATTCACATAAAAAGAAAACATTATTGGAGCCAATACAGATCCTTGCAGTACTCCACTGATCACCTCTTTCCAACCTGAATATTTTTCTCTGAGCACTACTCTCATCTTTCTACCAATCAGGAAGCCCTCCATCCATTTTAGTAGGTTTCCTTGTATCCCTCCTATATGTTCCTGGTAATTTTTTTTAATAATCTTTTGTGTGGTACTTTGTCAGAAGCTTTTTGTAAGTCCAGGAAGGCACAATCAGCCCATTCATTTCTTGTGCTATGTCTATTAATCTTGAGTAGAAACATATTAAGTTTGTGGTACATGATCTTCCTTGTCTGAACCCCAACTGTCTTGGGTTTATTATATTGTTGTCTTCCAGGTGTTTTACCTATCTATTCTTGAAGATTTTCTCACAAATCTTGGCAATAGTGCTTGTTAATGAGACTGGCCTGTAGTTAGTTGGTTCTTCCTTGTTTCCTCTTTTATATATCGGTACAATGTTAGCATTTTTTCTAGTCTTTTGGTATTTTTCCTTCTTTAAGTGAGCAACTTATTATGTTATGTATTTTGTCTGTTAGTTCATCTTTGCATTCTTTTAGAATCCAATTTGCAATTCCATCCGGGCCATGTGATTTCCTGAAGTCATGGTTTGATAGATGTTCCATTATTTTTTTTTTGTGTTATTGTTATCTCGCTCATGGGGAGAGATCGCCTTTCATTTCCTTCATCCCAATATTGTGCTTTCTCTCTATTGAAGACAGATTTCAAGTGATTATTCACGACTTTGGCCATTTCTAGTTCTTCTGTGTATTCTATATTCCCTTGGCATAGTTTCACCATTTTCTGTTTGTTTTTAATTTTATCATTCACATATGGATAGAATAGCTCGGGTTGCTCTTTGCATTTATCAATGATATCCTTTTCATGGTTCCTTTTTTCCTCTCTTCTCACTTTAACATACTCATTTCTATAGTTTATATAAACTTGCCATTTTCCATGTTTTTTATCTTTTCTCTATCTTTTCCAAGCTCTGTCCCTTCCATCTTTTGCCTCACTGCATCTTTTGTTGAACCAGCATTTAATGTACACTCTAGGTTCTGTCTTAGTATGTGCCTATTCACCCCTTCATTGTAATTATCCATCAAGATATCCCATTTCTCTTCTACTTTTGTGTCTTCCATGTAAAGATTTTCCCAATTTGCATTTTGGAAGAATTTCTTTAGTTTTGCAAAGTCCGTTTTGTTGTACATCAATCTTCCTTTCCTATGCTCTTCATTTCTCTCCATGTATATTTCTTCCTTTAGTTCACTCTCAATGAGTATATGGTCACTCTTTCCAAATGGTGTCTTGTATTGGATTTTGTCCACAATTTCAGGTTCTGTTGTAAATATTGAATCTAGTTTCAACGGCTCCTCGTTATTTCTGTATCTGGTGTTTTCACTGACCCACTGAGTCATTGTGTATTCCATGGTCATGCCCAGTAGTACATTACCCCACAAGTCTTCTCTCACTGTCGTGTTCTCCCAACAAATTTCTTTGCAATTGAAGTCCCCCATAATTACCAGATTACCCCTGCCCATTAGTATCTCATATAATGATTGCCTTGTATCTTCTAGCATTTTTGTATGCTTGTTCTCTTTCCAAGTGTTTGTTTTTAGGGGCACATAAGTCACCACGAACTTTTTGCTTTTTATGTTCTTGTCCTCAACTTTTATCATGATCAGTTCTACATTACCTTTGCCCTCCACAATTTTTATCACATTCAAGTTTTTCTTGCCCAAGAACATGATTCCTCATCCCTGTTTCTTGTTTCGGTTTTTAATCCAGTAATTGTATAATCCATGTCCAACATTGATGGATGGTGTTTCACCCATTAGTTTAGTCTCCACAATTCCCATTATGTCTGGTTTTTCTTCTAGCAGGTAATCATTAGTTCATTCAGTCCTGAAATTAATCCGTCGATGTTGGTATAGGCCACTTTCAATTTTCTTCTTTCTCCATTTTTTCTGTCTTTGGTTCGTCCATTCTGATGTACCATTTCCTCAGTCTCATGTCGATTACTCTCCAATAGAATTCCTTGCTTTCGGTCTCTGTTCTCTTTGCGCGCGTGTGTGTGTATTTACCTAGTTGTATTTTACGGGAAGAAAGGTATGCTCATAGTGACCCATTTTTGTATCTTTCAGTATCCAGTTCAATCTTAAATTCTTGTATAGTTTTTGCACTTGGTGTTTCCTTATTCAATTTGTGCCAGATATCTACCACTCTGTGTGGGAAACTGTTCTTTTTCAGATCTCTTCTCTAACTATCCTTTTTAAGTTTCTGTTCATGTCCTCTTGTTTTTCTTTTATCCCACTAAACATCTCTATCAAGGACTTATATCCCTTTCATAATTCTGTAGATGGTTAGTAGATCTCTTTCTTCTTTTTGTTCCAGAGTTGGTAGTTTGAGTTTGGCCAATCTTTGTATGTCAGTTTGGAGAGTGTTGGTGCCATCTTTATTGTTACTCTTTGAATTCTAATTTCTTTATGTTCTTTTGAGTACTGGGTGTCCATAGTGTTGCAGTGTACTCCAATCTTGGTCTTATCAATGTAACTGATATTTTCTTTACCATTTCTTCATCCAAGTAGTCAAAGGCCACTTTCATTGATCTTAGTAAATTGAAGGGTTCTCTGACTATTCTGTTGATATGTTTGTCTGGTGCCATGTCATTGCTGATAATTACTCCTAGGTCCCTTTCTGAGTTGACTTTTTTAACTTCCTTTGTACTAATTTTATATTGTCCCAATATTCTATTTTTACTTTTCCCAAATACCATTATACTACATTTCTTGATGTTGAAGATCACTTCACACTTTTAACTCCATTCCCAGACTTTGTCCAGGTCTTTTTGTAGTGATTTACAATCTCCCTCTGTACTTACTCTCTTTAGTAGTTTCACATTATCTGCAAAGAAGTTCATATAACATTCCACACTTTCATCCATGTCATTTAAATATATGGCAAACATCAGAGCCAATACAGAACCTTGTGGGACTCCACTTATCATTTCTTCCCAAGTCAAGTTTTTGTCTCTAAGTACCAGCCTCGTTTTTTCCCCCATTCAAGAAATCTTTCATCCATTCCAATAACTTTCCTTGTACTCCACCTATTGTTTCAATTTTTCTTAGTAGCTTTTTGTGTGAAGTACACAAACATATATATATATATATATATATATATAAATATATTCATATATGTGTATATATTATATATATATATACATATACATACCAGCAACAGGCTGCACTTGGCCCTGCTACACAGGGGCTTGGCCCTTTGGGCGAGCTCCCTTCACTCGGAGCCAATCAGTTGTCTGTTGCCGTGATGTCACTGTTCTCGCCCAGTCAGTCGTCTTCATTGCTATGCCATCATCACTCTTGCCCATCATTCATCTCTGTTGCTGTGACATCGCCACTCAGCCAATCAGGGGCCGGAGGGGACGTGTCCCCTAGAGAGATTTTTGGTTTCCAGTCCAATTTAGATCAATATCCATAGGATTTCTTTTATTATAATATATATATTTTTTCATACATCTTTCAACCCAACAGTACTCTTCACATCTTTCTTCTCTAAGATGTAATTTCCCCCATGTGTTCCATAGTGAAAACTAATTGAAATATTTTGTTCATCATTTCAGTCTTGAGTTCATACCTCTTTGTAAACTTCCCCATCCACCATTAATTAAGAAATTTCTTTCCCATGTTTCAATTTCACCATAAAACAATATTGCTTCAACTTTGCATTTATTGTAATGTACAATAATAGAGCTATGATTGTATTTTAGGGTCCTGTTTCTTTATTTGTGTTTGGAGATCTGCCATTGTCCTTGTAATCTGGTTTTATTTTTCTACTACTTAGTTTAGGAAGACCAGTGTCATTACATTTTATATATATATATATATATATATATATATATATGTTCCTTGTAATTTGAATTTGTGTGTTACCACATTGCATGTCAGTCTTCCATATGTATAAGTTTTGCCTTATATACATTTATACATAATGATCAAGTACCATTTCTTAGGATCTCCAGTTTCTCTTTATTTGACTGCTCCCGTAGGTTTGATATCCATCAAGTGATAATTCTTTGGATCTTTTCCTGTTTGGGTATGATTTTCTTATGCGGGCATAAGTGGCACTGACCACAGTGGATGCTTCCAAGCTAGGTTTGAGATATGGGGTCACAAATATTTTTGTGTGAGTTACTAGTATTTTTGCCATATCTTGGTTAGAGTAATGAAAGTTAAATTTAATATATAGAAGGTGGTATCAAGAAACTACTTGATTTAAGTTTGGGCACCATCCCCTGTAAAATAGTCTCCTTGAGCAGCAGTACAGTGCTTCCACTGCCATTGCCACTGCTCAAATGTATTTGGGAAGTCTTGTTCACAAAGTTTGTTGAGCATCTTCTACAAATTGCTTTGAAGCTCCTTCATAGAATTCTAAATGGCACCCTATCAGCTGCAGCCTCAACTTGGGGAATATGGGGAAGAGGAAAAAGTCTTAAGGGGCCAAATCTGGTGAGCAGGATGATCTTGTTTTTTGCAGTCAAGAAACTCACATATTTCAAGAGCTCAGTAAGTGAGGTACATTGTTATCATTGAGCATTCAGTTGGCCTTATATCACATCTCAAGCCATTTTTGCCAAATGTCCTTCCTCAGACACCAAAAAAGATTGCTGAAGAATTGGCCAGTCTGGCCCCGGGGATGTATTCATAATGTAAATGTTGAAAGAAAATGAACATCTTCTTGGGTATGTCTGGCAATAATAGAGATACTGTTATTTGGTTTCTGGGACATATATGTAGACCTAAGTCTCATGGAACTGTGAGGTGTGTGTTCAAATTACTGTATATGAGAGGATTGCCTGCACTTCTATGACTCACCAATGATGACAAGAATATCCTTAATGGATCTATGATGATCCTCATGCAAAATTCAGTGAATTGTTTCTGAATTTTGGAGGATTAAAGTTGTGTAATTATGTCCTGACCTTTTGTTGTCTTCCAGTGATGTTCTGCCCCTCTTGGAGCATATGTGTCACTTGGAACACCTTGCATGACCCAATGTTTTATTGACATACACGTCAAAGGTCTCCATCATAGATTTGCTGAATTTGAAACAGAATTTGATGTTTGCTCTACTCTAGTTCATGATAAAATCACAAGTGTGCCTGTACATGTGGTCACAGAAACACCTATAGCAAAACTCACAAATTTTACTGCTCAAGATGGCAAAACATACATCCCTGTATTACCATATGTTGGCATGCTATGAAACTAGTCTCAGAACTTTTTGATACCACATTGTAAGTTCTTTTGATTATTTTGTTTAAGTGATCATATGGATTAAGGCTCATATTTAAAGTGAAGAGCTGATCTTTGAGCCTCAAACCAACACACCCATCACATCACATTGTAAAACATCAGCCCATAGAATGCAACAAGAAACTTAAACCCAAATTATACCATCCACATATCTTCCATTTGCCCCCAGCACCTCACATCTTTCAGGAACACATAGATATCACAGAACAGACATAACAGTAAACCCTCACTATAATGAATCCCATTATATCTATCTATGTACCAAGAGCTTTTTCCCCTTATAAGGGAGGTAGTCAAGTCAGAGGGACGTACCTATTCCCACCTATTTCACTCCCACCACCCACTCCACCCCTCCCATCCCAACTCCTCATGGATAATGGGTCGTTCTTGCATCTGCCAACTGCCCTGGGTCAAACATAATGCAGCAAGACAGAGTACATTCACAGCAAGGCTGCTTCACTTAATTAGCAATCCACCCTCTCTGTCCCCTCGTGTGGAAAAAGAGAAAAAGGGGAGACATCCCTTCAGGCTGCATCAAAATCATTCACACATAAGCACCCCCAATCCCCATTCCTCCCTTCCTTGCATGAAATTATCATCCATACACAGTCATTCTCCACTCATCCCTATATCTTGTCTTCTCCCTTCCTTTCTCAACAGACATTCCCCTCTTGTTCAAGGCCCCTTTTACCCCATCCATCCATCTCATCCTTGGTCAGCCCCTGAAGTTCACTCTCTTCACCTCTGCCTTCTACACCTCTTACTAATCTTTCATCACTCATTCTTTCCATTTGTCCAAACCATCCCAATAATCTTTCATGAGCTCTATATTTCTCCTTTTCCACACCTGCTCTCCTCCTTACTTCCTCATTTCTCACTCTGTCCAACCTAGTAACCATTATAACAAATTTCAGATATAATGAATGCTATATTCCTTCTGAACTACTTACTGATATAACATACATTGTTCAATGTACAAGATGGAAGTTCACAAACAGTGCAGTTGTGACACCATTTACATAACCTTCTGTAAGTACAGCTTTACTTCCTAGCATGGTTAGTACAGTACAGTACTGTTAAAATAATTTGTACATCATAGTTTATTTTTAATATTGTATTTACATGTACAGCATATGTATTAGTTGTGTTTGTCTTCACTCCCATAACTGTATTAATGAAATGATGAAGACCCACTTTTATATTTTGTAATTGATTGATTAATTGTTGCCTTCAGTTTCACGTAGTGGAAAACCCATAACCTCACAATGACTGGCAGTGGTCCTTGGGCCTTTTCACAGATGTCTCTGGGAAGGAACTTTGGACTTTTGTCTGTGTGGTATTTGTGTGAGGCTGTTTCTATGTCACCAGCTGAAAGCAATAGGGGAAGGGGAGCAGTTACTGGTTGTCAGCTCATGTGTGGAAAAGTGTAGAAAATACACTTGAAGTTGATAGAGAGAGATCTTTGGCCCAGTCTAGAGACAGTGTCAACCCCTCAGGGCTGCACCTCCTGATGGAGAGGAGGGGATTGATGGGTTTTGAAAATGGGTAGCTTTGCTGTCCATCTTGCGAGACCAACACTTGCAGGTACTCATCATTGGCCCATTTACATTTCCTTGAACACAATATCTAGTTTTAAATTTCCTTGTGGTCTTAGTTTGGGCTATACATGTACAATATCATCTTGTAGGCTGTTCTAGGAGTTGATGTATGAACAGTATACAGAAAACTATTGTGTCATCCTTTAAACATGTGGTCTCAAATTTCTTCCCATTGCTGTATCTGTAATCAAGAGATCTTCTGTGTCAGTTTTATCTGTTTCCTTCAATAACACTATGGTCATGTCACCTCTTTGTTCAGTGATGGTAGGTTCAGTGCTTCTAATCTTTGTATATTTGATTTGCAAATCTAGGAACCCATTTGGTTGCTTTTCTTTGTATTCTCATAATTTTGTTTATGTCCTTCACTTTACACAGGTTGTACCACTGCTGCATGTCTAGGGTGGTTCAAGCATTCCAATCCCCCTCCCATCACCTTGTGTATGCAGTGAAAAACCATGTAGCTATTCATCATAGGGTGTATGTTTCATCCACAATTTAGTTAATATTTTTGTCAAGTGACAAGGTATTCATGTGTGTGTTTGTATTTGCCTAATTGCAGCATACATGGTTTGAGCTGTACTCATGGTGTCCCATTATTGTATCTTTATTTATCAAACTTTTCCCTAAATGCATACATGCTGTTGGCTTGTACTTTATCTTCCAATTTGTTCCACAAATTTACACATCTGTGTGGAAAGCTGTGCTTCCTTGCATTTTTTAAGTGGTCTTCTTTAATTTTTTGCTGTCTTAATGTTCTTTCACTTTGCTGTAATAGTTTTTCAATTTTTTTGATCCATGCTGAAAGTAACTATTATATCACCTCTCTTCATTCTTTCAAAATGGGTAATCTCAGTTTCTGCAATTGCTCCTCATATGTCTTCTCAGTCATTCTGGTTGCTGCCCTTCGTATCCTCTATTTTGTGTATATCTCATTATATGGTGACCCCAACACTGCATATTTCAATCTGGTATATGTGATTTTTTTTTTCTTTATCATCTTTTCATCATATCTTTGTTAATAAAATGAAATGTCATTCTTATGTTCATTAACAGTTTATGTCTCCCATTACACTGTTTATATAATTTTCTGGTGATAGATTTTCCCAAACTAAGAATCCTAAATCCTTTTCCTCCTTTACTTTTGTGATTACTCCATCTTCTGTTTTACAACTCCATGATGGTCTCTTTCTGCTTTTTGACCCATTTCCTAGACATTGCACTTCTTTTGTTTGAATTTCATCTTATAGTTGTATTATATGGGAAGAGAGCTATGCTCGTAGTGACCCGCTTTTGTATCTTTCCACATCCAGTTTGTTCTTAAAGTCATGTATAGTTTTAGCACTCACTGTTTCCTCATTCAGTTTGTTCCAGATATCTATCACTCTGTGTGGGAAGCTATTCTTTTTCAGATCTCTTCTGTAACTGTCCTTCTTAAGTTTCTTCTCATGTCCTCTTGTTTTTCTTCTGTCCCACTTTAGTAAGTCATCTCTATCAAGAATTTCCATCCCTTTCATAATTCTGTAGATGGTTAGCAAATCACCTCTTTCTCTTCTTTGTTCCAGGGTTGGTAGATTTAGTTTATCCAATCTTTGTTTGTATGTCAAATTGGAGAGTGTTGGTGCCATCTTTGTCTTTCTACTATTGTGTGTGTGTTTACCTAATTGTAGTATACAGGAAAGGAACAATGCTTATTGGGTCCTGTCTCCTATTCTCTAATTTTCTAACATACTAAAACTCAAATTCATATATGACTTCAATTTAATTTATATCTTTGATTTCCAATTATCATATTTAGATTTGAACTCCTGTACATTCGACCCTCCATTTAACAGACCCTGTTGCTGTGTACAGTTGTCTGATCCAAGTCATTCATCTGTTGTTGCACAATACTTTACAGTGATACGTCAACCTGTACCTGCCCCATGCCACCCAAGAAATAACTTTATTTCTATTCATTTATTTCATATTTACCTGTTGTGTTTATTAAAAGTAATCAATAATACAATATTACCATATTAGTTTCAGGCACGGTAAAAGAAACCAATATATGTATGGCCATTTGTCTGTTATTTATCAAACTGGTCTGTTCTGTTTACATTTGGCAGGAACAGACCAATCCTTGCACTAGTTT
Source organism: Oratosquilla oratoria (assembly GCF_046742065.1). NCBI lineage: Eukaryota > Metazoa > Arthropoda > Malacostraca > Stomatopoda > Squillidae > Oratosquilla > Oratosquilla oratoria. Next base: position 37,804,310 of record NC_134817.1, on the reverse strand, counting down.
GTCCATTAAATGGGGAGTCAAGTATTGTATGAACTTGGGCTCTGAGTATATCACCTAAGCTATTCCACATATACATCTAAATGGAAAATTGTATTTCTTCACATCCTTTCGACATGTGGCCTTTCTTAATTTACTTCCACGACCTCTTAAATCCCTCCCATCTTTAATCAGCAGACCTCTTCTATCAATGCAATCTATTCCCTTTAGTGACCTGAGTATTGTAATCATGTCACCTTTCTCTCTTCAGTCTTTCAAAGTTGGCAGCCCCAGTGCTTTTAGTCTTTCCTCATATGGTTTATCTGTCAGGCTGGGGACCAGTGTGGTTGCTGCCCTTTGTATTCTCCCAGTTTTGCCTATATCCTTCACTCAGTGCGGGGACCATACTACTGACGCATATTCCAGTCTTGGTCATATCAGGATTTCAATGATTTTTCCATATCTTCTTCCATGTATTTTGCGGGAGAAGAGCTATGCTCGTAGAGACTCGCAGTTGTATCTTCCCGCATCCAGTTCTTTTTAAAGTCATGTATAGTTTTAGCACTCACTGTTTTCTCGTTCAATTTATGCCATGTATCTATCACTCTGTGTGAAAAGCTGTTCATTTTCAGATCTCTTCTGTAACTGTCCTTCTTAAGTTTCTTCTTGTGTCCCCTTGTATTTCTTCTGTCCCATTTAAGTAGATCATCCCTGTCAAGGATTTCCATCCCTTTCATAATTCTATAGATGGTTATCAAATCACCTCTTTCTCTTCTTTGCTCCAGAGTTAATAAGTTTAGTTTGTCCAATCTTTGTTCGTATGTCAACATGCTAAGTGTTGGTGCCATCTTTGTTAGTGCTCTTTGAATTCTTTCTAGTTTCATGTATTTACCTAGTTGTATTTTACGGGAAGGGGAGCTATGCTCGTGGGGTCCCGTCTTCATTTCTCATTTTATCTAAACAATTTTTAAATTCATGTATTGTTTTAGCACACACCACTTTCTCATCTAACTTGTTCCAACTGTCTATTACTCTGTGAGGAAAGCTGTTCTTTTTCAAATCTCTTCTATAGCTGTCTTTTTTTATTTTCGTGTGTTTGTGTGTGTGTATTTACCTAATTGTAGTATACAGGAAAGGAGCAATGCTTGTTTGGTCCCATCTCCTATTCTGTAATTTTCTAACATAACTAAACTCAAATTTATCTTTGATTTCCAATTATCATATTTAGATTTGAACTCATGTTTTGTTTGACCTTGGGCTATATCACCTAAACTATTCCACATAATCATACATCTCTATGGAAAACTGTATCTCTTCACATCATTTTGACGTGTGTGTGTGCACATTTACTTATTGTAGTATACTGGAAAGGAGCAACCCTTGTTCTTTCCAGTCCCCTATTCTTTAATTAATTATACCTAATTCATGTGTGGTTCCAACTTAATCTATAACCTTGATTTCCAATTTAAATTTGAATTCATGTATTGTTCCATTTTGGCCTATATCAACCTTCTAAGCCATTCCAAGTATTTATGTATCAATATGGAAAAATGTATTTCTTCATATCCTTTAGCTATGTTGTCTTCTTTAATTTGTTCTCATGACCTCTTAAAGCCTTCCTGTCCTTAATCAAGAGATCTCTTTTGTCAATGTAATCTGTCCCCATTAGTGACCTGAATACTCTAATCATATTACCTCTTTCTCTTTGGTCTTTCAAAGTTGCCAGACCCAATGCTTTTAGTCTTTCCTTACATGATTTATTTGCCAGGACAGATTGTGTGTGTGTGTGTGTGTGTGTTTTTCCTTAATTGTAGCATACAGGAAAGGAGCTATGCTCATGGGGTCTTATAGAAAGTACAGCTATAGTGGAGTGAATACACACTTGCATAGCATAGTATCTTCAAAACAGTGACATTATGATTGTAGTATTGGAGAAAATGTAAATACGGATGAAAGAATTTTTAATACATTGATTTGTATTATTATTATTTTTTTGTCATCATGTTGCATGGAAATGTGACTCCATGATGTTGACATAGGTCTGCAACCCCCCTTGTATATTCATGAATATATAATAAAAGCTTTGTGTAACTGAAAAGTTTGGAGCTGATGTTAGTGCTTTATAATGTAGTAAAAATATGTACAAAAATTTTATGAGACCTGTATCTTATATAAATAGTAATAGAAAATTGATTTTAAAGTTATGTAATGATAGGAAGAGAAAATATTTAATGTAAATGAAAATGAGAGTGTCATGTTGTATTATAAAGTAAAAGTATATTGCAATTACAATTAAATGTAGTCTCACTAATGTTAATTCCCTTCTTGAATAGAGGCTCCTACTATTGTGTGGAAATTTTATTGCCAATTATTTGTAATGCATATGTTAAAGTGAACAACAGAATCATGACAATGACAAATTATGAGTACCTGCTTATGGTGGTCTTGTGAAATCAATGTTGGAGAGAATTATCCTGTTCTTTGTCTTCAAATCTCATCAACATCTTCACCTTTGTGTGAAAGTGCAGCCCTGAGGAGCTGGCATTCTCTCCCTGGACTGGGTCTTTTATCAAGTTTGAATATCTTTCTTCTACTTTTTCACATTATATCTGACAACCAGCAAAGGATCAGTACTGGCACCCATAATATTTCTTTATAAATGACATGATCAAAGGAGCAACAAGTTACAGTGACATGTTTACAATGTAAACATTATGACGAAATTCAGTTTAATTGGTTTAATATCACAAACTTCCCCTCTCAAGGGAGGCAAGTACAATGCCTCCTTGTGGATGACTTTGGAATTTAATATAGTGTGGTGACCATACAACAAACTCACCTATTAGACAAGGTCAAACTGCCTCCACTCCTAACCTCTGCCATAGGTAGTGACACCCTAACCCACTCAATCAGTGAGAAAAATAGCAGGGGAAAAAAATATATATATATAGAAATAAATCTAAAAATAGTGTACAATGTCTATGACTGGAGTGTATGGATAATGAATTTCAGTGCCAAAAAATTGTAAATTATTGGAAATGGATAAAAGTGCAAAAAGACCTCTGGCTTATTCAGTGGGAATGAAACAATTATAAGAGCAAAAGAAAAATATCTGGAGTGTTGGTCATGCATAAGTTATTATCCAGCAAATGCATCGGTAAAATTGGGTGGAATGTACACATTGTTTATGACCATGAGTGTCTTTTTGTTACATGGATATGATGAAAAAAATGTAAAGAAACTTATCTGTCCTAAATTAAAATATGTAATGGTAGTGTGGTTCCCACACTAATGGAAGGATATAAATAAGACAAAGAAATTACAATGATCACTAACCAAATTTGTTCACAGCTTAGAAGACAAATCATATCAGGAAAGATTAGAAATATTGGACCTGCCATCATTAAGAGAAAATAATGACATTATTTGCTGTGTTCATATCATTGAAAGAAGTGAATAAATGACAGAGATCTCTTAGTTTGGGAAGAGAGAGCATTACAAGACCAAGGAAACAAATTGAGAAAAAATTTACACATTTGAAGGACCAAGAAACACAGTTTTTCCATACAATTATGGTCCAGTTAAGTTAAAGCTAAGTTTAGTCAATGGAAAAAAGAGTTAGGTAAACTGAACACAGATGATTTTTTTTTTTTTCTTTTTTTTTCTGAGAGCTGAATGACTAGCTTGCTGCTGTATGGCTGCATTTTTTCAGTCAATGAAATATAAGACCACAATCATATGACTTACACATAACTTCACATGCCATAAACTACAATAAATTAATACAGATGCTCCTCTACTTATGTTGATTCGTTTTACATTTTTTCGCTTTTACGTTTGAACTGACTAAAAAAAAATTTGTAATTTTTTTTTTTTTTTTGAGTGAATTTTTTAGTTTAGCACGCTCTCCGTAGTACGAGACGTTCAAACAATACTTACGCATGACACTACGTCCATTGTTTACGTGGCACAAATGACAGACTGAATGTGCCTTGCCTCCTCCTCCCCTCCTCCTTCTCCACCATCTCACTTTATGTTGCTTGAATTTAATTTTTTTTAAATTAATGTTATTATTTTACAATGTTATGTTTATAATTAATGATTTAGGGGTGTTTTATAAGATGTGGTAATAGAATTTATGGATGTATAGTACAGTATGATTGATACATTACTGGAACGTACAGTAACAACTTACGTTCATTTTCACGTTATGTTCGGCCCTTCGGAACATAACTAAAACGTAAGTTGAGGAGCGTCTGTATATATTTACTGAGTTGTAGTATACAGGATAAGAGTTATGCTTATAAGGTCTTGTCTCTGGTCCCACTGATCATATTTTACCTTTATTTCTTCCATACTACTTAACTGTATCTTCTTTCATACCATTTCATGAATCAATTCATGTGAATGGAAATGTATTTTTTAATATCCTTCAGATTTTATTTCCCTGATCTTCAACTATGCCCATGCCTGTCATTACTCTAAATATTGCTATCATATTAGTGCTGTTCTTTCATGTCTATAATTTCTGGTGGCATTGTACAGGATTCTGTTCTATTTCTTATTGTTTTCCTACTATTCATGAATGACCTATTTGACTGATGATGGGCCCACTAGTCAGAAAATTGATAAGATATGCTGTAGCCCCCAAAAAAAATTCTGTAGAAATTTTTCAGTCTTAGCCCTAGGAATATAGGAAAAACAATAATTGAGCATGTTGAAATTCCAAGCAGAATATGGATGGTCTCTTGACTTCATTGAACCACTTTCTATATATGAATATAAAGCACCAGCTTACTGTATACTCAGAATCCTGTTTGAACTATGAAATATACTTCATATGAATATTCATACATATACCAAGGTCTTTTTCCCCTGTACAAAGGAGGTAGCCAAAATTAAAGGCATAAATCCACCTCCATCCATTTCATATCCACATACTCCACTCCCATTCACCACCCCTCCCTCCTTATTTTCTTGGTTCCTCCTGGATGATGGGTCACCCCTGCATTTCTCCCACTGCCCTGGGTCAGAAACAATGCAGCAAGAGACAGCACGTCTACAGCAAGGCCGCTTCATTTAATCAGTAACCCCTGTCTCCATCCTCTCATGCAGATATAAATATACTAAATACATACGTACATATACCAACAGCTTTTTCCCCCTTGCAAGGGAGGTAACCAAAGTCAAAGGCATAAATCCACTTCCACCCATTTCATCCGCACATACTCCCATTCACCACCCCTCCCTTCTACTTTTCTTGGCTCCTCCTGGATGATGGGTCATCCCTGCATTCTTCCTACTGCCTTGGGTCAGAAGCAATGCAGCAAGACAGCACATCCACAGCAAGGCCACCTTATTTAATTGGCAACCTCTTCTCTATCCCCTCTTGCAAATTGCAGCAGTCCTTTTCATTTAAATGATACCATAACTAACATTAAAAAAAAAAAAAAGAAAAAAAAAATTCTGACTATTGGGCTTTCTGACTACCAGGTCCTCTGACTAGACGTCCTTCTGAGTATAGGGCAGACACCTGATGACTACATTTTTGTACTCCATTCTCCAGATGTCCTCAAACCATTCCATTCCTCTAGAACAGGGGTTCCTGGGACAGTTTACAGGGGCATTTAGATGACTAGGAAAAGAGAGAGAACGTTGCATATTGTTTTTGATGTTAATGCTTAACTGATGAATAAAATCATTATAATTTGAACCATCTGGTATCCATTGCGGTGCCATCGTATATTTACTTAGTCTTTATATAATACCATTCTCTATTCTGTGTCAAGTTAATGGGGATACATGTTGATGGTCTGATGACTTTCAAAGTACATAATGGAAAAAAGGTTGAGAACCCCTACTCTAGAAGGATCACTACAGAACACCTGACCTCTGACCTTCTGTTATGTCTGATTGGGGAAGAGAAATCCTAGTGTTGTTCAGTGCCGCTAATACTCGCTTTCTTCACTTGACCACTGGATACAATGTTGTGTAGAGCTGACCCATTTTCTTCAATGGCACACAAGTTTTTCTTTCTGACACCCAAAATATTCTTGGACTATCCTTCACAAATAAACTCAGCCAGAAAACTTCTAACCCAACTACTATTAGAGCAGCTTCAATAAAGCTAGGTGTTCTGTACTGCCTTCAAAATTTCCTAAATTTAACCGCTGACTCCATACATACATATACCAAGGCTTTTTACCCCTTACAAGGGAGGTAGCCAAAAAGGAAAAGGCATAAAATCATTCCCACCCATTCCATCCCTAAATACACTCCACACCCCTCCACCCTCCCTCTTCCCTCTTATCTTAGCACCTCCTGGATGATGGGTCATCCCTGCACCTTGTCCACTGCCCTGGGTCAGAAGCATTGTCGCAAGACACAGCACATCCACAGCAAGGCCGCTTCATTAAATTGGCGACCCCCCCCCTCTCCGTCCCCCCATGCATAAAAGGAGAAGACGGGGAGAAATCCCTTTGGGCTGCGTCAAATTTTGCTCACACATACTACCTCACTCCCCATCCCCCCGCCCATTCCACCTCTTGCATCACAACATCCATATACAACCATTCTCCATTCACCCCTGTCTTCTGTCCTCTCCTGTCCTTCCTCAACAGACATTCCCCTCTTCCCCAAAGCCCCCTTCACCCCATCCATCCACCTCATCCTAGGACATCCCCTCATGTTCACTCCCTCCACATCTGCCTTCCATACCTCTTTTACTAATCTTCCTTCACTCATTCTTTCCATGTGTCCAAACCATCCTAATACTCTTTCATCAACCCTATGTCCCAACTCCCTTTCCACCCCTGTTCTTCTCCTCACCACCTCATTTCTCCCTCTATCTAGCCTAGTAACCCCCATCATACTTCTCAGACACCTCATCTCAAACACATTCAAACTCCTTCTCTCTTCCTCTCTTATGTTCCATGTTTCTACCCCATACAGTGCTGTTGGCACAATCACTCCTTCATACAGTCTCCTCTTAGCATCCATTCCCAAATGTCTATTCCTCATTACACAATTCAATCCACCAAGGCATTTACTCGCTTCTCTCAATCTACATTCTACCTCCACCTTCACCTTTTCCTGCCACATTTGCACCCAAGTATCTAAAACTATCCACTTCCTCCAGTCACTCTCCCTTAATGCTCACTTCCAGTGTACTGCCACTTTCACCCCTTGTATATCTCATCACCTTACTTTTACCTACATTTATCTTTAGCTTTCTTCTATCACATACTCTCCCAAACTCTGTCACCAACTTCCTCAATCCCTCCTCCGATCCTGCCACAAGCGCAGTGTCGTCAGCAAACAACAGCTGGCTCACCTCCCACTTTTCTTCATTTTCTTTAACCATCTCCAATCCCTGACCCACTACCCTTGCATTTACCTCTCTCACTACCCCATCCATGTATAAGTTGAACAGCCAGGGTGACATGACACATCCTTGACGAAGTCCCACCTTTACCTCAAACCACTCACTCTCTTCATTTCTAATCCTGACACAAGCTCTAGTACTCTCATAAAAACTCTTGACAGCTCCTAGAAGCTTTCCTCCTATCCCATATATCTGCATAACCTCCCACAGTGCCTTTCTGTCTACCCTATCGTAAGCCTTTTCCAGATCCATAAAAGCCCAAAAAACATCCTTCCCCTTTCCTATAGCTTTCTCACATATTTGTCTTACCACAAAGATCTGATCTACACAACCTCTACCCGTCCTAAATCCACACTGTTCCTCACCAATTACTCCCTCTATTCCTCTCCTAATCCTCTCAATCAAGATCCTCCCATAAGCCTTCCCAACTACACTTAACAAGCTAATCCCTCTGAAACTACTACATTCACACTTGTCCCCTTTTCCCTTGTAAAGTGGAACTATACAGGCACTCCTCCAGTCCTCCAGCACTCTACCCTCTCTCCAGCAAACATTAAATAACCTCACCAGCCAGTCCACCATCACTGTACCTCCTTTTTTTAGACATTCTGCATGGCATCCATCCAGACCAGGTGCCCATACAGGTGATTTATTCACCATTGTATGGAGTATATTTCTCATGTTTGGGGTAACTTGCCTCACTAGGAACTCCTGAGTTGGATAGCCTTTTACCTTATCAGATCTTTTTCTTACTGATGAATTTCAATCTCTCCTTGTCCACTACAATAGTACATCTTTATATTTCTTCTGTTCTTAATTCTGAGATATCTTCTTCAGGACTCATTAGCTGTGTGCCTCTCTGCTTAGAAGACATGCAGCACTAGATTTTCTGAAATGTCTTACCCCTTTTTTGTGCAATTAGCTTTTTTAAGTCAATCATTATTCTGTCTTTCACTATGGATCACTGGAGCTCTCTTCCCCTGACATTTTTCCACCTTTCATTGACTTCAACTCACTTCTCCAATTCTGGCACTTGAGTTCAAATTTGTGTACCGTATTTTCCGGCGTATAATGCGCATCGAGTTATAATGCGCACCCATGCACTTTATCTCAGTACACAGATAGCGCGCACCGACGTATAACGCGCATGCCCGATCGCATTTGTCTATAACGCAGTTTTACATCGGTATTTATATCATGTGAACGAGGTTACATGGAGAATTATTTTTCATTGGCTAGAGCCACCACTGGGAAATCTATTGATTTGTCACTAAATTAAGTGTCAGTTTAGGCATCAATCAGGACACAACTAAGAAAAAGTCGGAACTACATGTACCGGTATATGACTCATGTTGTGCGTTGGTCCCTTATTACTTTGTAGCTTAAATAGTTTGTAGGAAATATGATCTAAAAAAAGTTTATTGAAAGTAAAATATACAAAAAAAATTCGGGATTTTTACAGAAAATGTTCATTTTATATCTTGAGGAAATAATTCGTCTTTACCATTTTTTATTTAATATTGAAACAAACTACAGACTGTTTCGTTTTAGCTTTGAACCAGCAATGACAGTGGTGAAATAGGACAGTCTCTCATCGAGGTGACGTTTAGTTAATATAACTCCCGAAAGAGGGTGTTGTAGTCAGGTGTTTGACACGAGTTTATGAACGGCCGCAAAGGAATTTGTACCATACCTAAAGTGAAGCAACAAAGCCAGCATAAAAATTCAAACTAGGATGCTGTGAACATCGGCAAATATCATGAATATTGATCATGTTTCATGGTGTTTAGGCCTATTTAAACATGAAAAATAAGATTCGATAGATACCTACCTATACCAAATATTTATATACGGTAGCCCATGCTGGCGTATTCTTTCATGTCACCATGGCTGTTCTTCTTGTTCTCACGGAACGTCACGGAGAGGTGTGCCGTCCCGACTTTGTGACGGCCAACATCGTCACATTGTTGTGAAAAAAATTACACACAGCCGCAGAATTTTTATCGTAGGCCGTAGATAATGCGCACCACCGGATAACGCGCACCCCCCATTTCTAGGCCCTTCCAACGGAAAAAAGTTGCGCACTATACGCCGGAAAATACGGTACTCTTACCTCTTTTCTTTGTTTCTGTTTTTTTTTTTTATCTATCATTGTTATTTTTTAAACTGGAACATTTTACTATCTATAGATAGAAACTGTAGAAACTTTTTACACTTTGAAATATATAAATAAAAAGATAAAGCATAATTAGATATGGTGAGCAAATATTGAACTGGCAGTTGGCATTGAGAACCTAAATATGATCATAATACTAGGTGGATGTCTGACTATCTGGGTAGAGCCCAAGAGAACATTTGGTTTCCTCAGTAACTCCTGTGTTGTAATCCACCGACACTGTATGCTAAATAGCAACGACTGTGAGAACAACTGAAATGCAGAAGCTGACTAAGCCTTTGTCTTGTTTCCACAGCCAGGACTACTCTTAGTCCTCACATATTGGCAATTAAGTACCTGTGAGCTAATGAAATATATATATTTTATAAATATATGCATATGTACATTTTAGTATATGGCATTAATATGTTCAGGTTTATAGCTCTGTGTAGATGGAACTGCAAAACCATATCATCTATGAATCCTTTACACAGATATGCTCTTGTTGCACAGAAATTAGATTAACACCTACATGACAGTGACATTTCTGCAGCCAAATAAAAGTATTGTGTTATCAGCCTGAATAAAATCCATAAAGGGCACTGCTATACCCCTCTTATCTAAGTAAACTAATCTATTGTTCTGTAATGGGCACTATCATACCAAAGGGTTTGAAAGATTTTCTTTTACTAGTCTGTTTATAAGCCCAGTACTATACTATTGAATGATTCTCAGTATATTTTCAAAATATTCTGGGAGTAAGTTTATTTTTCAAAATCTCTTACTGTGGTAGATATGCTGTTCATGAATCTCTTAAACACAGAAACCATGTAGGCTTATTTGAAGGTCAGTTTGTTAGAATTCAGGAGTGTATCTTACCATTCTGCTTCCAATTTTAGGGTTTTGTGTAGTGATTATAAAGTATGACATGGCAAATGAAGCTGTCATGGTTCATAATTAGACTATATTCTTTTCTTCCTGTGAGTTAGTTTGCAAATTTAGCTCCATTCCTTACCATATCCTTACTTCTTGTTATGAAATGGGTGCTTGTGGGTAAAAGTGGATTTTATGTGTGCAAAAGTATCTAGAAATAAATGCATGGAAGTGTATGTTGTTTGTACAAATGAGTCAATATTTTTCCCAAGAGTATATTATGTAACTAGTTATCTTTGAAGAAGAGTGAAGTAATATGACACATTTCAATATGTTCCAGGAAAAGGGGTGCTGTTATATTGTAGGAAGAAATTATAAAATTTTAACAAATTACTTGTAGATTAAGCAATATGATATTTGTTAAACTGACCTTGTATGAAAGTGAGTGTACCTGAGATCAAATGGATCTTTTAAACCCTGTGCTTAATTATCAGTAATGTATGATTCTACTTTATAGATGTCAGGAGAGAAAATTTAGCAGTACGGTATGCTGTGTAGAATGCATATATTGTATGTAACATATTCTTTATATCTAACATGCAAAATAGTTGGTCATTCCAGTGTAGGCCAAGTAATGTAGATGAAATGAAGGTTTCTTAACCTTTTGTAATGCGGTGCAATTTGTTATATGGTAAGATTACAGGATGAATTTGCATAATTTTGTCTATATTCATATGGATTTGTACAATTCAAGCTCTCATAAACAAACTGGAATTCTGATTGTTGATAACAATATATAAATTACTAGGAAGAGAAAAGAACCAAATGTTTGATATTAAAATTTTTGTGTATTTGATGTTTTTGCAAATCTATACCAATACTGTAGGCCTATTCTGTTAATATTTTAGTTGTTACGGCACTTTTCCATGCCTGGTAATTGATAATGTAAGTATTTTTTTTATTATTATTATTAAATAAAGAACTTGTACTAGTAAGATTGTTTCATTTTCCATTGAATAGATCATTAATGGTCTACTTCTTACCATTTTTGGCACTGAGATTCTTTTTCTACATTTGGCCCCAGTTATATATTCTGTCTATAACTTTGTATTTACCTAGTTGTATTTTACGGGATGGGGAGCTATGCACATGGTGTCCCATCTTCATATGTCATTTTATCTAGACTGTTTTTAAATTTGTGTATTGTTTTTGCAAACACCACTTTCTCATCTAACTTGGTCCAAACATCTATTACCCTTAGGGGAAAGCTGTTCTTTTTCAGGTCTCTTCTACAACTGTCTTTCTTGATTTTCTCTCCATGTCATTTTCTATTTCTACTATCCCATTTTATTAGATCCTCTCTATCAATAGTTTCTATGCCTTTCATGATTCTATAGTTATCAAGTCTCTACTTTTTTTTTTTTTTTTGCTCTAATGTCTGTAGCTCAAGTTTTGCTAGTCTTCATATGATAGTTCTGAGAATGTTGGTGCCAATTTCGTAATTGCTCCTTGTATTATTTCAAGTTTTGTTATACATTTTTTTTGTACTTGGTTACCACGTCGTTGCTGCATACTCCAATCTTGGTCTTATCAAAGTGACTAGTATTTTCTTCACCATTTCTTCATTCAGGTATGTAAATGCCACTTTGATTGTTCTTATTGAATTATAAATTTCTCCAAAAATCTTGTGTATATGTTTTGCACGGGACATATTATTCATAATAATGACTCCCAGGTCCTTCTCATTATCTACTTTTTTAATTTTTTATCCCAATTTATATAATCCCACTATTCTTTTTTTACTTCTACTTCTTCCAAATTCCATTATACTACACTTCTTAATATTAAATTCCATCTCCCACTTCCTACTCCATCCCCATACTTTATTGAGATCACTCTGTAGTGACTCACAATCTTCTTCAGTGTTCACTTTTTTCAACAATTTTGCATCATGCGCAAAGAAGCACATATAACTTTCAATTCCTTTATCCATATCATTATTATATATAGCAAACATTATTGTGGCCAGAACTGTTCTTTGTGGAACTCCACTTATCACTTCATCCCAATTAGAGTGTTTGTCTCTTATCACCACTCTCATTTTTCTTTTATACAAGAAGTCTTCCTTCCACTTCAGCAGTTTGCCCTGTATTCCTCCCATAGTTTTTAATTTGTTTAGCAACTTCTTATGTGGCACCTTATCAAAAGCTTTTTTCAGGTCTAGAAATGCACAATCAGCCCATCCATCTCTTGTATTACATCTATTAGCTTTGAATAGAAGCACATTAAGTTTGTGACGCATGATCGTCCTTGTCTAAATCCAAATTGCCTTGGATTTAGTACATTGTTTTTTTCCAAATGCCTTACCCATCTAATTTTGATCATTCTTTCACAAATTTTAGCTATCATACTTGTAAGAGAGACCAGTCTATAGTTAGTAGGGTCTTCCTTGTTTCCCCCTTAATATATTGGCACTGTACTATATTTCCTCTTTTCCAATCTTCTGGGACTTTTCCTTCTTTCAATGAACTGTTTATTAGACTATGTATTTTGTCTGTTCATTCCTGCATTCTCTCAAAATCCAGTTAGCCATTTCATCTGGTCCATGTGACTTTCTGACATCGAGATTACTCAAGTGATTCATTATTTCATTCCTTGATACTTTTATCTCTTTCATAGGGGGACTTTCTCCTCCCACTTGATATCTCTAGGTTGTATGTTCTCCCTTGTAAACATGATTTAAAATGCTTGTTCATAATTTCTGCCATTTGTATTTCCACAGTGTATTCAACTCCTCCTTGCCGTAGTTTCTCTAATTCTTGTTTGTTTTTCAGTTTGTTGTTTACAAATCTGTAAAATAGTTTTGGTTAATCTTTACATTTTTCTATGACATCTTTTTCATATTTTCTCTTTTCTTCTCTGCACACTTACAAAGGATTACAAAGGCGGAGCATGCCGACAGGAGACCTTTTGATCCATATCTAGGTCGGATGCAAAAAAAAAATCATATTAATAAAATAATAAATACTTGTACATATTCATTTCTATAACTAGTATATATTTTCCATTTTTCAGGTCTTTTGTCTTTTTTTCCATTTTATCCAAGCTTTATCCCTTTTGTCTTTTAACTCCCTACATCTTTTGTTGTACCAACACTTTACATATTCTTTTTCTTGCTTTTGTCTTGGAACATACTTTTCCACTCCATTATAAATTGTTGTCAAAATATTCCATTTCTCTTCTACTGTTTCCTCCTTGTGTATTCTTTCCTAGACTACTTTTTTAAAGAATTATCTTATTTTATAAAAATTTGTGTTTCCATACATCAATCTTCCCTTTCTATATATATATATACATATATATATATATATATATATATATATATATATATATATATATTTTCATGTGTTTGTCCTCATTTAGTTCTAGTTCAACCAATATGTGGTCACTTTTACTTATTGGTGTCTTATATTCAATCTTGTCCACTATTTCAGATTCTGATGTGATTATTAGGTCCAGTATCAATGGTTCTCCCTCATTTCTATGGTTAGTATTCTCTTGTATCCATTGCGTCATTATATGTTCTGTAATCATATCAAGTAGTACATTTCCCCATAGGTCATCTCCACCCTTCACTGTCATCTCTTCCCAGCAGATTTCTTTACAATTAAAGTCGCCCATTATAACTATTCTTCCTCCATCTTACATTATCTTATTTAGTGTTATCCTTGTGTCTTCTAACATATTTTTGTGTTCTTTCTCTTTCCACAAAGCCAATTTAGGAGGCACATAATTTACTACAAACTTCCTGCTCTTCCCATCCTTGTCCTCCACTTCCATCATAATCATCTCTGCTCTATTCTTTCCATATGTGAGATTCCTTACAATTATATCCACCCCCTTGTTTTACCTCTCTGTTTCTAATCCAGTAATTATATGCACCATGTCCTACACTGTTGGGTGGTAGTGGACCTTTCAATTTTGTCTCTACAATTCCCATTATGTCCGGTTCTTTTTCCTTCAGGTAATCATCCAGTTCGTTCAAGCCTGTTATTAAGCCATCTATATTTGTGCAAGACAATTTTAATTTTCTGCTACTTCCATCGTGTTTTCTGTTTCCCTTCTGTTTTTCTCTGCTATGAATCATACCCTCACTTTCATATTCACTACTGGTCTGGTCTTATCTGTAATGTATTTCCCTATTCTATATATTTATTCTATTTTTTCCCTGTTTCTGGTTCATCTTCATGAACTACTAATATCTTATTTACTTTTTCCTTTTCCTCCTTTATTCTTGTAGTCCTATTTGGATTATACTTCTCTTCCATCCCTAATATAATTATACATTTCTTTTTATCCACTAAGTCTCTTACTATATTCCCCTTCTCCCTCATCACTTTAATAACCATGTCCTTAGTTTGTTCTTTCATCTGCTGTTCCACTATATCTCTAAATTCAATTTTATTGTTCTCTTGCACTTTTTTCCAACCACTTACCTCCTTTGCTATGGTCTCTTTATTAGTCCTTTTTAATTCCTCATTCTCATCCTTTACTTCTCTTAACTGTCTTTTTAATTCTTCTATTTCTTTAGTTAGGTTTTGATTCTCCTTTAGTTCTTCCAGTTTATCAACTCTTTGAGTAACTAGTGTTAATTGGTTAAACCTAACCTCCCATGCTTTGTTCACTTTTTTTAGTTTCTCCTCTAGATTTACTAGTTGGGAGAGGTTGTCACCTCCTCCCTCCTTAAATCCATAAAAGCAGTTATCTTCTCTTTCCATTGATCTACTATTATCTATATTTCTGCTTTTGACACTTCTGCTTCCTTGTTTTTCCTCATCTGTGTGTTCTGCACCCCTCTTATTTACACCTCTTCTAACACCCGGGGCCTGTTTGTCCCTTTCCTCATTTTCTTCCATTTTCCCCAGTAATTCCTCTCTCCTTTTTCTTCACCTTCCCACCACACCATGAGCTTTCTCCTTCCCTGTTGATACAACAAAGGTACTCCGTTGTTGAGATCGATGAAACTTGAAGTTTTCCTGGAGTTCCAAACTTCGTTGTCACTTCGACCAATGTGTGTATGTGTAAAGGGTTTAGTGATCATAGAATAATAATATCTGTTGTCTCAACACAAACTTGGAATCTGGAGTGTAGTTTGCAATGTTCTTCAGACCTTGTCATTTACTCACTCTCAGTCACTCTCTTCTCATTCTCACCCACTGTACATACAATTACACTCTCATTCTCCAAGGCCATCAGTGATTTATGATTTACTCTATAGGAAATTAATTGTCAGAGTAAAAGAGAAAGACCTAGGAGTGTTGGTTATGGATAACATATCATCTGACAACCACATCATCAATATTACTGGTGAGACATATCAGCTGTTGATGAACATAAAAGTGTGTTTTCTTAACATGGATGGGGAGATTATGAATATTCAATGAGAGCCTAATCCACCCCTGATTAGAACACACAGCAAAGGTTTGGTCTCTGTACAGAAAGATAAACAGTACAGTATAAGGAAAATCAGAAAAGCTGAAAAGTTGTAGCTGCCCTTGTTAAATGAAAGAGGAGAGGGTGTAGGTGGTAAGTAGTAGATGTTTGAGTAGTAAAACATATATTTTTTCAGTTTAATTTACTTATGTGATGTAATGATACAGGTGAGTAGGGTTAGGGTTCTTGCATAAAATTGTGTACCAATCATTTTCATGTGATGAAGATTTTTGTTTCTGTATGCAGGTGTTTTATTGGGGTGGTTTTGTTGGATCCTCTTATCTCACTGTTTTGTTTTGTGTGGTTTGAATGGTGTATATTTTTTCTTGATTGTTGGGAACCATGCTGTGGCAGTATTTGAGTGTAATTCTTAAGAATGTTTAATAGACTGTGATAAGGGTTTTCATTTGCTGACCAAAGCCCATAGTTCCTACTGATGTTTGTACTGTACTGTATGTTTATTTTCTTGTTGATTTTTACTGTTAGGTCTTTCATGTGTGGCCTGAAAGTCATGTGAGGATGAAAAAATGTGGCCTAGGGTTTTAGGGTTTTTGGAAGGGTTTGGTCATTCAATTTTACTGTTGGATGTTTTTTTTTTTATTCATAATTGTCTGGAGTGAGCAATGTTACAGTTGATTTTTTATGGAAGGCTTCCAATCTATTTTTTAAGCTATTGTTTGTCTAAATAAACTTGGGAATTTTTAGCAGCTATATTGTTGTAGTTGCAGTGCTGGATTGTTATTGTCAGGTTGTCTGCACAGGTGAGCACTTTGGTGTTATGGTCTGGATATGGTGTCAGTAGACCACTTGTGAAGATGTTTGATAATACAAATGAGAGTATTGCTCCTTGAGGAAATTCACTGAAGTGCAGGTCACAAGCCATAGCAAAGGAGATAATCAGTAAAACAAAGAAACTAGCAGATAATGAAAAGTTCAGGAATAGTTGGCTAAGAAAAGATGTGAATGAAGAAGAGAGAACAAAATTTAAGAAAACAGGTGAAAACCAGAGAAAAGATTGACCAAAGAAGAGAATAGGTGAAGCAACAATTATTCTGGAACCTTTTCGATCTGAAACTGAAGTGATATTGGAGAGGAGATAAAGCAGGAAAGGAAATAATGGAAAGAAACTATAAGCAGCATACACAAACAGTGATGTTTCTATATCATCTACATTAGAAATCAACAATATGAACTAGATATTATGCATCTGGTCAGGACCACGGTATCAAATAGGAGACTGGTAAATACAGGCTTGAGAAGAGATAGAGTGATAAAATCAGTGAAGACTGGGTTAATATTAGATAAGGTAATATGGGGTGAGGGCAGGACTGCAGCAATAAATTCTGAAAAAAGGACAAAGGTACAAGAGACCATCAATGGATTACTCAAATGGAAATGAAACCATTACGAGATTGAAAGAAAACAGGGACCTAGACATATTGTACACATTACATTTTAACTAAAATACTGAAACTATTGATGAACATAAGGTTAGGTGTTTCATTCCGTGGACAGAAAGATAATGAAAGAGCTTAAAGAAAATCTAGATTGCTCCAGATTGGAACTTGCAGTTGTGGAATAGACCTCACATATATGAACAAAATTGAGACAACAGAAGGAGGTTCCCATTGTAGCAGACAGGTAATATTAGTGGTTAGAAAAACTGGATCTCCCCTTATTAAAAAAAACGAGAGGTGACATGATCACTGTATTCACTATCATGAAATAGTTGACAAATCTAAATGGGAAGATCTATTTGGGGTGTAAGACTGACAAGAGAGAAATATATATATATATATATATATATATACATATATATATATTTATATATATATATATATATATATATATATATATATACATATATATATATTTATATACAAGCCCCTGGCTTCGCCAGCCCGGCTGCGCCGGGGGGCTTGGCCTGCGGCGCAGCTCGCTTCGTTCGCGGGGTGCTACGCCCCACCTTCAAACAAAGGCTATAGAATAAACAACTGTAAATATTCACCTCCTTTATTTTCGTCATTTTCGTTTTTTAGAAGAATATTTTGGTGGGGTCCGGTAGATCCGCTGGAGTCCTCAAGATTCGCTCGAGTCCCAAAGATCCGCTCGAGCCCTCAAGATCCGCTCGAGTCCCAAAGATCCGCTTGAGTCCTCTAGATCCGCTCGAGTCCCAAAGATCCGCTCGAGTCCTCTAGATCCGCTTGAGTCCCAAAGATCCGCTCGAGTCCTCTAGATCCGCTTGAGTCCTAAAGATCCGCTCGAGTCCCGCGACCGCGTATATGCGATTTATACCCTTACAAGGATGGCCCGTGTGACGGGGTCCATCATTGTAACCTTTTTGCCGGATCCCCGTTCAACTCGGTTAGGGACGTCGTGACATTGAAACATTTTGGAGAATTTTATTTTTTCGTCCCGCTCTCAGCCAATCAGCCGTCTCCGTTGCCGTGACGTCACCGCTGTCGGCCAATCAGTTGTCTCCGTTGCCGTGACGTCATCACTCTCTCAGCCAATCAGCGAGTTGAAACTCACCCAGGAATTTGCAAAGAACATTTTTAGGACAAAGTGTCACCGAAATACCACCTGTCCCCAACGTCCACAGCGTTTTTTAGAAGAATATTTTTATTTAGACATATATATATATGTGTGTGTGTGTGTGTGTGTGTGTGTGTGTGTGTGTGTGTATGTATTAATCAAATCAGCCATCCTGAGTCCACTGCTGAATAAAGGCCTCCTTCATAGCATTCCATGAATCACACGACTGTGCTATCCTCTGCCATGTCACTCCTGCAAACTTCTCGATCTCATCTCTCCACCTTCTGTCTGGTCTCCCTCTTCCACACCTCCCACCTCGCGGCGTCCACTCAGTAGCACACTTGCTCCATCGCTCATCAGTCGTTCGCACTAACCTACCCAATTCCACTTCCTCTCCTTTACAGTCTCCACAATATCTTTCACTCTGGTCTGCTCTCTCACCCAACTTGCTCTCTTTCGGTCTCTCAATGTTATTCCCATCATTGATCTCTCCATTATCCTCTGTGCGGTCCTTAGCTTTGTTTCCATCGCCCTCGTCAGCTTCCAAGTCTCACACCTGTAGATTAATGCTAATAGAATGCATTGATTGTAAACAATATGTTTCAAACATAAAGGTAGAGAGCCTCTCAGGATTTTATCATACTTACCAAACACTTTCCAACCAATTGTAATGCGTCTTTTTATTTAATTATCATGATCTTTCGTCACCTTCACCATCTGGCCTAAATAAACTCTTCAACTTCCTCAAGACTCTCATCATCAATTACAATCTCTTTATTTTAAACTTTCGTGTTGAACATTAGTTTTATTCTTATTCATTTTTAAACCTACTTTGAGACTTTCTTTGTTTAGATCGCTCAGCATATCTTGCAAGTCTTCTCTTTCTGAAATAAGAATAATGCCATCCGCAAATCTTAGATGGTTCAAATATTCGCCATTAATCTTTTCCCAACTCAACCTTCTGAAAATATCTTCCAAAAAAGCTGTAAATACTTTCGGTGAAATTGTATCGCCTTACCGTACTCCTTTCTCGATCTTGATCTTTAATGTATCTTTATGTAGTCGAATTATAGCGGTACCTTTCACATAAATCTTCTAAAATTCTTACGATCTGTTTGTTTGTACCCTGTTTGCGTAGCGAGTTTAGTATTGCTATTTGTCCTACCAAGTCAAAGGCCTCGTAATCTACAAAAGCTAAACACAGAGATATATTATATTCTATCGTTTTCTCGATTAGTTGGTTTATCGCCTGCAAATGGTCTAGTCAAATATCCGCTCCTAAAGCCTGCCTGTTGGTTTCCATCTAAAACTTGACTTAGTCTATTTGTAGGGATCTTGGAGAATACTTTATATGCATTTGATAGCAAGCTAATCGGTCGATAGTTACTAAGGTCCTTCTGGTCTCCTTCTTTTTTATGGAGCAAAATCACTATAGCATTGCACCACGCATCAGGAACGCTTTCTTGACGTAAGCACTGGGTGTACAACTGAGCTAATTTAATATGAACTAATTTACCTGCGTCTTTCAATAGATCTATTGATATGCCATTTTTCCCAGGTGCTTTTCCTCGTTTGATAGTTTTTAGAGCAAATTCTATTTCTTCCTTTGTAATCTCTGCTACACTACTAACGTCTACACATGAATTTACTGACTCAACTATGGTCTTCGATGAGTAAAGCTCTTGGTAAAATTCTTCTACTCTTTTTTACCATTTTGTCTCTACATTTAATTATTTCTCCATTTCTATATTTCAAACATATCATTTGCTGTCTTCCATGACTGCGCTCGGTCGCTTTAATACTTTTACCTTTCCGAATCTATTTCATCCATGTGTCTCTTTCTTTTGTCTGATCTCTGCATTTTGTTGATAAGCTTATTTAGATCTACTCTTTCTATCTCGTCTCTCCTGTTGTTAATCTGCATGTTCCTTCTTTTTTTGATTAGGTCATTTGTAGCTTTGGAGTATTTATTTTCTCTAATTTGTTGTACTTCCTACATTCTCTGCTGATTCCCTAATGATATTCACCAAATTCAAATTAATATCTTCCACGGTGTCCTTGTTAGTTCTTAGAGCTTCAAATCTATTTTTAATTTCCAACTGAAATTTCTTCATAATATCCTTAACCTTTGCAAGGCTTATTTTCTTTTTTAAAACTAGTTTATTTCTCTCGGCTCTGAAGTTGAATTTAGCTGTGCACCCTACCATTCTATGGTCACTATACCTATGTTGACTTCATTTTTCACCCTAACATTACTAAAGCTTTTGCTCTCATCTAATATGAAGTCTACGTCGTTCTTTGCTGTTCCATTTGGACTTCTCCACGTCCATTTACGAACGACACGCTTTTGAAAGAAAGTATTCATTATCCTCATATTGTAGTTCTCTGCAAAATTTACTAACATCTCGCCTCTCTCATTTCTTTCACCTAATCCAAACTTCCCAATGCACGTCTCATCTTCCATCTTCTTCCCCACTTTAGCATTAAAGTTGCCTATTACCAACGTGTACTTCCTTTTTTCTTGATCCATTACTTGACTTAAATCATCATAGAACGACTCAATTTCATCGTCTGAACTCTGTAAAGTTGGTGCATAAACTTGAACTATTTTTAGAGTGTATCTTTTACACAGCCTTATCACAATCCAAGCTACCCTGCTCGATAAACTACTGCATTTGACTACGTTACCAGCAACCTCTCGGTTTATCAAGAATCCTACTCCACTAGATCTTTCTTTGTCCTTACCTCTATAGTAGAACAGGTGGTGACCATCTTGTAATTGAATCAGCTTTTCTTCCGTTCTTCGGACTTCGCTCAGTCCTGTGATGACCCACTTTATGTTTAGTTCTTCCATTAGACTCTCCAGCCTGTGGTCTTCTGAGAATGTTCTTACGTTGTAGGTATAGATCTTCATTTTCTTCATGTTGTTTAATGTCCAAGACTTGGATCTGCTTAGAGAGTGCTCACTCACATTCGGTGGCACACTGCCCTTACAAGCACACGAGGCAATGCCGTTGGACCTTTAGGAGACGATGATCCAACAGGAACGCCCGGTTTTGTTTTGGTTGTGGAGGGGGAGGAGTAGGGGGGCCGGTACAGTAGACGATGCGAGAGGGATGGATATAATCCTACCATTGGTGGGATTATTTCTCACATGTCTCGATGAGCTATTGAACAAGGAAATGGCCGTAATCATATTAGATTGTATATTAATGCTAGGAGCCCATTCCCTGATATACATAGCCTCTAGCATCCTTAATTCTCTTATATCATTACATTGTGTAACTACTTCAGTGTTGTTAACAATGGTTGCTCTATCAAGGGAAGATTGATGTTCGTGCTGGGATTATGTCCATCCCTCTCGCATCGCCTACTGCCCCCCCCCTACTCCTCCCCCTCCCTCTCTCCTTAGGCGATCTAGTTGGGTCAGGTCATCAAGGTCATCAAGCCACACTCCACTGTAGGTCTTTCCATGTATGTGGAAAGACGTCGCACTGTTCAGTCCGAAAAAATGTAATTGTTCTGTGTTCTGTGTAATTGTGTTGTGATAAATGTAATGATTTTGAAAATGACTCCTTGAAGTCGAAACGTCAAATTTGTTATTAAAATGGAGAACTTTGGACAATTGATTTTCGATCACCCTCCCGAAGTCAGAACTATAGTGAGAAGAATTGAAAATATTATGAAGAATATAAATAATTGTGACAATGCTGTGGTGTTTAACTCAGTGTGTATCAAGGAGAACCTGCGCCCTAAGTATACGATATATATATATATATATTATATATATATATATATATATATATATATATATATATATATATAATATATATATATATATATATATATATATATATATATATATATATATATATATATGTGTGTGTGTGTGTGTGTGTGTGCGTGTGTGTGTGTGTATTTACCTAGTTGTATTTAGTTGTATTTTACGGGAAGGGGAGCTATGCTCGTGGTGTTCCGTCTTCATATATCATTTTATCTAAACTATTTTTAAATTCATGTATTGCTTTTGCGCACACTACTTTCTCATCTAACTTGTTCCAACTGTCTATTACTCTGTGAGGAAAGCTGTTCTTTTTCATATCTCTTCTATAGCTGTCTTTCTTGATTGTCTTTCCGTGTCTTGTATTTCTATCATCCCATTTTATTAGATCCTCTCTGACGAGTTAAACACCATATGAGGACGGAGCCTTTATTTGTACGACGTTTCGCTTATTACAGCTTTTTCAATTTTCAGTTCTAGTCTATGAGCTATTTTGTGTTGTTGTTCCTTCATCTCTTGTGAATACACCTGCATATGTTTCCTAACTCTTTGGTGAATACTTTGAAGAGTATTTATCCTATTGGATATATAATCATCCATATTATATATGGGTTTTTGCTCTGCAGTCAACATTTTATATGGCAGAGTTTTGTCCTCCCCAAAAATTATAAAATGAGGTGTATCACCAGTTGCTACATTAATTTGATTGTTCAGGGTACACTTAACACAAGGAATCCAAGTATCCCAAGTTACACTATGAGGACTTACTAGGGTTCTAAGACATATAATTATCTTTTTGTTTAACCTTTCTACTACTCCATTACTTTGGGGATGGTTAACGAGTATATTGACTTTCTTGATGTGGAATAAACTACATAAATTTTCCAAGATTTTGTTATTAAATTCTGTCCCATTATCTGAAACTAAGATGTTAGGTGTAGTAAAGTTACAGATTATCTGATCATAGATTACGGAAGCAATAGTTTCAGCTTTCTTATTGATTATGGGTTGTAATATACAAAATCTTGAAAAATAATCAATAGCAACAAATAGGTATTTAAAGCCGTTCTCGGACATTGGTAATTCTAATGTATCTATGTGAACTCTTTCCCAAGGTTTCTGTGGAATGGGATAGGTGAGTATAGGAGCAGGTTTTGGTGTATTTCCCTTCACCTTTACACATTTTACACACTTTTCTATATAATCATATATAGTTTTCTTCATTCCTGGCCAAAAGTATTTAAGTTGTGCTTGTCTATAAGTTTTATCCTTTCCAGGATGTGAACTACAATCACTATCATGAAGTAACTTCAATATCTCATTTACCAGAGTTTGTGGTATAACCAACTGATTTACTTGACCTCTAGAAATATCTTTCCCATTTACAAATGTTTTCCTATACAATATTCCATTAATCAAATGAAATTCCTCTATCTTATACCCCTTTGGTAGCTTTGGAGGATCTCCTCTTGGGTTCATCAAATGCTTGATTATTGAATCATATGTCTCATCATCTCTCTGTTCTCTTATTAGCATTTCTTCATCTAAAGTTACTAATTCTTCTATACTACAAACAAAATTAATCAACCCAGTCCCAGTCATTGGTTGACTAATGTTTCTAGAAAGTGGATCTGCTACATTCCTTCTACCCGGAATATATTCAAATTGAACCTCATAACACTGGAGTATCGCAAACCATCTAGCAAGTCTGCCCCTAAGATTCTTATGCTTAAATAAGTTCTGAATAGCTGTGTGATCAGTCCAAACTCTGATGGGATACCCTAGTATCATATCCCTAAAACTTTCTAAAGAATAAATTACTGCTAAAGTTTCTCTTTCTGTTATAGAATAGTTTCTCTCCGCACTATTACAAAGTCTGGATGTGTAAGCTATGGGTTTCAAAGTTCCATTTCTCTCTTGCATGAGTATGCCTCCTAATCCTATGTCAGACGCATCAGTACAAAGAATGAATTCTTTTTCATAGTCGGGAAAAATTAAAATAGGTGAACTCGTGAGTTTATCTTTCAACTTGTCAAAAGCTTGCTGTTGAGCAGGTCCCCACATGAACTTTGAGTCCTTTCTTAACAATGAACTTAGTGGATTTGCAATGTCAGCATAACTTTGAATGAATTTTCTATAATATCCTGTTAATCCCAAAAAGCTCCTAACTTTGTCTACATTGGTCGGAACTGGAAAATTCTTGACAGTGTCAACCTTTGAATTTACTGTACTAAGTCCGTGTCTGTCTATCTTATGTCCTAAGTAAATGACACTGTCTTGCAAGAACTTACATTTTTCATGTTTTACTTTTAACCCTGCTTCTCCTAGTCTTGAGAATATCAAATCTAATTTCTTAAAGTGCTCCACTGCAGTCTGAGAAACTATTAAAATGTCATCTAGAAATACACTGGCAGTGTTTCCTAACAATCCATCTAGAATAGTATTCATTAATCTCATGTAAGTTAATGGACTATTACATAACCCAAATGGCATTCTCTTGAACTCGTAATGTCCTGTTGTAGTAGAAAATGCTGTGAACTCTCTTGAATCTTCATGCAATTCTATTTGCCAAAAAGCTGATTTGATATCTATAGTACTAAAATATATATTCTCAGTTCCCAAACTTCTCAAAATGTCACCGATAATGGGTAATGGTAACCTGTCACGAATGGTGTGCTTATTCAATTCCCTGTAATCAATAACTGGTCGCATAGACTTTGGTACTAAGATCAACGGAAAATTCCACTCACTTTTACTATGTTCAATAATATCCTGTGATAACATTTCAGTGATGAGTTTATCTACTACAGCTAATTTAGAGTGAGGAACTCTGTAGGCTGGTATGTAGATAGGTTGTGTTCCTGGTTTTAACTTAATGTGATGTTTTAAAACAGTTGTTTTGCCTAAGGCGTCCCCCGGCAAAGCAATTGTTTTTTTATGTTTCATAAGCAAAGCAAATAAAGCTTCATCCAACTCAGGGCAATTAGTTGATTGTAATAATTCTTTATATCTATTTCTTAAGTCTATTCCTTCTTGAACTGAACAAATTGATGAAGTTGGTAATTCCATCTTCTCACTAGTCTCATTTAAAATCTTAATAGGTTTAGTACACACCTGAATACATCCTATTTGTGTACCTTTCTTTAAATGATTTAAAACTTTACTAGTAATTACATTAACTACAGACCCTGTATCAATAAAAAAATTGAATAGGCTTATTGAACACTTTACCCGCAATGAGAGGTCCTACAGAAGTTTTACCAACAGTAATTATCAGTTTGTCAGTTTCTTTCATCTCCCTTGCATTCCCATGTTTAACACAATACCGCCTATCGGTATATATATGGGGAGGTCTGAAATTGTTTATTCTGTGTCTGGGGGTTTTCCTCTTAGCCCTGTGGGTACCCGAAAATTCCGGCACTCATGAGTCCTATGACCTATTCTATTATGATAAATAGAGAATGGAGGGTTCCTACGTTGATACTCATTGTGACCTTCGTATTTGCAATTTCTGCAAATAATCCCATAAAAACATTCTTGTGCTTTGTGTCCCCATGCATTACAATTAAAACATAGGATTCTGGTATCCCTATCCCTAGATGGACTTCTAGCATGACGCCTATGTCCTACTTCTGTTTTCTTAAACTCTCTACAGTTCCTATATTGGCTTTGTTGATTTATAGGCATTACATATGGGTTTATTGTTCTGGTTTCACTGTATCCTTGAAGAAGATAATCTACTTCTCCTAAACTTGTATTTGATTTTAGATCCTTGTACAACCTTTCTGCTGTTAAGTCATCAGAATTCTTTGCCAATAAGCTAAATGTAATCAATTTGATTACCTGTGAGATTTTCATCTTCTCACTAGATCTTTCTATCCAGTCTGAATCTTTCAAGATAGAATTCATGTCTTTTGACCATCTATCTAATCTAGCTAAGTACTCTGTGTCAGTTTCACTTGTCCTAACTTCCTTAATCATTTTTACCAATGACCTAATAGGATCCTGATCACATTTGGACATGAAATGTTTGAGGAAGGCCTTTTTGTAATTATCATATTGATTAATTTCTTCCATTTGCTGGAAGTTAATGACAAACCTCGCCCTTCCATTATCTGGATCTATATTCTCCTTGATAATCTCTATCTTACGGTTCTCATTAGTAATGTTTTTACTCACTATAAGAGTGTCTATTAAATTAAGAATTTTGTTTACACCATATGTGTTAGACTCTCCTGTGAATTTTTGAATATTTGTATTTGATGTGTGAATTTCGTGTCTCAACACGTTAGAATTCTGTGGGGTACTCATACTAATACCTTGCTTTATCCTGGCTGCTTGCGATGTCACTTCGTAATGTCAACTTCTATCTTGACGTCCTTCTACGGCCTTGTCATTCGTCAGCGACGTTGTTCCTCAGCTCCATCACACACTGCCTTGAAGACCGCCTTGTAGATGATCACCTTGAAGAATCTTGAAGAATGCTTGTTCCAATCGTAGCAGTTACTTGAAGTTGTAGATTTCTCTCGTAGTCGTCCTTGGAAACAATACACTTGATTTTGGTTGTCTTGTTCCCGTAGACTACTTGCACCAGTTCTTCGTTCACCAGTTTATCTAGCACCACTTCTCTTCGGAGGTGTTTAAAACTCAGTTCATCCCACCGCTGCCACCACTTTCACCTCCCTTGTAGCCACTGTCACCACTGTCAGACCTCTCCCTCTATTCTGTTAGTAGTCACTTAATTTCCCCTCACGTCTTTTCTTATTAGTTTTCCAGTACTTTTTAAGCAGTAGGCCCCATGCCTAGTTCTTGTCATGTACTTCAAATCAGTCCTGGGGTAAAGAAATTGGTACTTTTCTTCTTTCACTGTAATTTCACAGTCTTGTTACACTCAGGATCTCTCTCTCTCGTCTCCCCACATCGTCTCCCGAGATCCCCGTATCCTACGCTAAGCTACCTTCGTCTGACGTCACTAATTTTTCTAATCCAATCTCCTCTGACTTCTCAAATAAATGTCACTCCTTATGGGCGTGACTTTGAATTCATGCACCAATAGTTTTTCCTCCTTCTCCACCTTGCTCCAATCCGGAAAGCCATTGCAATGCCACTAGCAATATCGTTTACCTCAGCATTAGTCAAATGAAGCTAACCTGCGCTTACAGAGTTTTGATTACATCATCGATTATAAAACAGTCACCTCCGTCGGTGTTTACATAGACATAACGTCGCCTTCGATGTTATCAAACAGCAGGCGAGCAGGCGTTGAGTCTGAATTGTTGACTCAGCATTCTAATGCCCTAGTGTTTCCCAAGCTCATTTCCATTCGTACAACTACCGGCCTCTTACACTCTATCTTCCTCTTCCAAAGCAGTGAGTTGTGTGATGTACAGTGGTAGATATTAATAGGAACTTGGAGTGGTGACAGGTATGCTGGCTGGGGTGGTGACAAGAGTGCTGGTTGGAGTGGTGACAGGAGTGCTGGATGGAGTGGTGACAGGAGTGCTGGATGGAGTGGTGACAGGAGTGCTGGCTAGAGTGCTGCCTGAATCGCTGATATCTGGGTTTACCAATGTTGATGATTGTGGGTGTTTGATTGATAACGTTTTTTTTTTAAGTAATCAGTGACTGTACGTTGTTTCATGTAGTTAGGTTTTTCATGAATTATTTTGGCTTGTAAATTGCAAATATTCACGATGCCTTATTCAGTAAGAAAAGACATCTGTTCTAGTGCTGCAATGTATTCCTCCCGTAGCTGTAAACATTTATAAATTGTGAAACGATCTGACGGAGCTGTGCTATCATCATCTTCACTTCCATCTCAGTCACCTGTAGATGCACCTGTCAAAAGGTCTTTTTTTTTTTTTTTTTTTTTTTTTTTTTTTTTTTTTTTTTTTTTTTTTTTTTTTTTTTTTTTTTTTTTTTTTTTTTTTTTTTTTTTTTTACTTATACTCAGCACTTCATTTTTTTTTTTTTTTTTTTAACAGACACACTAAGGGGTGTTCTTGGACGTTTGGGTGGCATATTTCACAACAAAAATATAATGTCTGAAAACAGAGCAAATCACATGGGACGGTGTAGCACCGATCACAACAATGACTAAACTTGGCGGTAAAGACTGTGGGCTGGCGTGGTGGAGCGTGCGCCACCCACCGGTAGTGGCGGTTTGCCAGACTAATGCCGAGTAGTGGGAGCTTTTGCCGTGCGATAGAATGTGATAAAATTTGCTCTATTTGAACTGAGTATTGGGAGTTTCCGAGTAAAGGAATGCCGACTTTGGGTACTTCAACCTGTATAGTGAAAATGTCCTCGAATTCTAGGTCTCCTACCGATGCCCCCTGAGCCACAACACAAAACTTTAATAGATAACCCTTAAAGTGCCCAGTGGCAATAGTCCCCTTCCATACACAACTATCTTTTAATTTTCTTACAGACTTCTCTTCCCCTCCCACAAATACAGATCTGGCGTGAGAGGGTGGTCCTTTCTGTAGTCCATGGTCCATATATCAACTTCCACAAAAATAAAACATTCGCTTTTTTTTTTTTTTATCCAGGCGGCAAGGCTCTGTTCCTCACAGGTTAATCATCTTCGTCAACCACGTGCAGTACATCTCCTCAAGGTTTCGAGCGTCGAAGAAGCTGATGAAGAACAGAAAGTGAAAGCTTTATTATTACCAAGATATGGTAGGTTGTATTAGCATGGTATGTTGTATATCATACCATTATTATTGTACATTGTACTTGTGTGTTGCTTATTTGGGGAATTATATGTTTCCCCCTCTTTATAAAATTGTCATATGTTTTGTTGTTTGTTGTTTTATTATTTATTGTAATTATGTGTAATCATTGTGTATAATTGTAATTATATTGGATATCGCAAATGCGATGCACGTCTTTTCGCGCCAATTGGCAGCTTGGCGTCAGTTCGGAGCCAGCTCTCTTTGTATTCACACGCATTAGTTGTCAGTGGTATCAGTGATTACAGTGTACTTCCCACTATTTGACTTTCATTTCTTGTAGCCACCCGGTACAAGGTTATGTGCGGTAATGCTAGTCTGCATCTCAGCCCCATAAAAAATCACTACTGATACTATTAATTTGTTGTAATTATTAATGGGGTTCAAAATACTCTATATATTGATATCAGCAGAATGATAAGATCCATCCGATGATATAGATAAGAATTGGACATGTGAGATTGGCAAACATGTTTACAAAGATCCCATACTACTTATGAGGGAGGTAGCCAACCATGGTTCATCCCACACTCACTTGTGGACGAACAAACGGGATCTACGAGCGTAGTCTTTTATTTTGCATATAAATCTAAAACAGAACAAATAAGAAGCGAAAATATTAATCACACATTATATCAAAGTTAAGGAAATGAAAATGACGGAGGGGCATCTGGCATTAAAATAAGGGTAAACTAAACCCGAAATACTTTTGAACAGAAAAGAGGGCAAGTATAGAGTGAAGTGGTGTTAATAAGAATAAGGAAGAATCTTAGTTGTAAATTATAATACATGAACGTAATATGCGATTTTCTTGGCGGAAAAATAAACCTTGCCTAAAGCAAATTTACTAACGAACGAAGCCGCTAGGATACGGTGCGGACGCCATGCCAGTCCAGTCACTATAAGACAACGGCTTTCAAAGGACTACAAAGGATTACAAAGGCGGAGCATGCCGACAGTAGACCTTTTGGTCCATATCTGGGTCGGATGCGAAAAAAATCAAAATTATAAAAACTATAATAATGTAAATAACAAATAAAATACATAGAAAAATGCATAGGTATAGTTAGATAATAAACAAACAGGTAAATAGTAAATAATAGTAAATTGACATATAACTAATAATAAATGAGAATCAAACAGACAAATGGTAACAAAACAAAAACAAATAATATAAATTATAATCATTACAGCATCTTGCTTAGTTGTTTATCTAAATGATTCTTAAAGCTTCGAACTGAACTACATTGCACTGCCTCTGCAGGAAGTTTATTCCATTCATTAACTACACGGTTGGCGAAGTTGTTTCTACCCACCTCCAAATTGAATCTATTTCCGGACAGCTTGAGACCATTGTTTCTTGTCGGATTCTCATTCAGTGTGAAAATTTTGTCACTTTTGATGTCAATTCCCTTTAGAATTTTAAAGACCTGTATCAAGTCACCTCTGAGTCTACGCTTTTTTAGGGAAAACAGATTCATATGTTTTAGTCGATTTTCGTATGATTTATTTTTGATATTTGGAGTCAGTTTTGAGGCTCGCCGTTGTACTTTTTTCAGTCTGTCAATGTCTTACATACATACATAGAAGACTTCCTGGAAGAGGCTTACGCCTGTGACTTCAGATCCACATTTACACTGTTGACTTTCCATTAGGATTATTAGATATAATTCCTTTGTATACAAATGGATCAAAACGAGGATCAAGTCCTCTTGCAGTAAATCCAGCAGCAAATTATCGTTTTCCTCCTGTTGTTTGGACTCCGATATACAAGGGTTAAAGCAAGTTTCTCTCCTTGAAGCGTAATTTCCAGGCAACAATATTCACAGAAACATGATACCAGATCAACTTTGCTATACTTGATGCCCTTTTCACGTATATCAAGAGATCTCTATCTTCATTACCCATGACATTAATTTCTTCCATCTCGTATCCTTCAATGTTATATTCTTCAAGATCTCTTTGATATCTGAAGTGCTTAGGTTTAACTTCAGAGAGGGCAATAATGTTAGGCTTGTCACTTAAGGTATCAAGTAATGACTTTAATTCTAAAATATTATCAAAAGTATATACATCCACATTTGTAAATATAACACTAAACTTTCCATTTACGTTATTTACATTCCCAGCATATGGCATACCTGGGCTGATTTCTACTCTGGCCGTGGTCTCTGATCTTCCACCTTGACAACCCTTCGGTTCCAGGGTGGACCTCTGACCACGTGCTTCCCCTCTCCCTGGTCCGTTAAGTTTTTTGCCTTCCTCAACAATTCTTTATCCAGTTCTCTCTCTCTCCTGGTTAAATCATAGGATACCCTAAAAATCTTCAGGTTGTCGTCCTTGCCCAAATCCTTTATGTTTCTAAATACATTATTTCTCGCTTCTGAGTCAGTCAGCACAGTCAGTATAGGGCGATCTCGACCTACTACTCTTTTTCCAAGCCTAATCACTTTAACCAACTTATCCTCACGAACCTTACATGTATTCAGAATTTTTTTTTGCCAATATGTCTGTCATGATTTATTCTTTCCTGGAACATGTTTGAATTACTTTCTTGGACATTGTACACCACTATGTTGTTTTATCTCATTTTGATATTATTTAGTTCTTGGAAAACTGTAGTCATATCCATTACCTCCTGTTTACTCTGAGATGCCGACAAATCCCCCCACTTGCCCCTTGTATCACATTTACTTCTTTAGTACTTGATTCCCTCATTTCCTGTATATTGATTTCAGCTTTCACCATTCGTGAGCTCAAATCTTGTAGACTCCCTGTCTTTTTCCAATGTTCATTAGTATCCACTGCTTTAGCCTCCAAAACTGCTACTCTACAACATTGGTAAAATCATCTTTATTCATTTTAACTGCTTCACGTATCTCCCTAACCTCTTCTTGCAGTAGATCTTGTTTCTCGATTAAGTCTGCTTGCATCTTCTCCACTTTCTCTAAATGTGATTTTAATTTTGCACACCCTTTCTTACAAGAGACACAGTGCCAAGTAAACTGGGATCCTGCTTCTTCTACCATAAATCGATAAACCTCATTATGTATCCTCTCGCATTTGGCATGATACCAAGTTGCGCAAATATCACATAAGAGTGCCTTAGGCTTATCACCATTTCTTACCAGTTTACTGCATCTTCCACAGCAATCACTTGCAATATCACTCCTTCCCTCTGTCGAAGCTTCAGCTGTTGTTGTTTTACTTACTTTTCGTCTACCTCCACCAGGGGCAGAGTCGATCTGTTTAATTGCCATATTTTGCAGTATCACCAGTAATATGCAAGTTTAGAGTTTACCTCGTGCTAAAATATGACTCTAACAAGCTTGTTCTGGCTAAAGATGATACCGTGTAGCAGCAAAACAACGTTGATATCACCGACTAATGCTTCTCACCTTCATCTGACGAGCTTGTAGTGACGTGATGCATCCTACGACCCGTCACACACTAATCAAAGAAATCTTCGGAGATAGCCTTTCCAAGTTCCTGTAGTTGGCAAGCGTAGTTCGCAAGGGTGTCCCTGGCAGCCAGCGGTCAGCCAATCAGGAACTTGGAAAGCTCCTCACGTTCCCGCCAGCCTCCTCTAAAAGGTCGGCGTTTCGCCGAGATGGGCAGAACAGTACCGACCAGACCGATCAGCACACAAACTACATCTCGTCCAGTCTTCTAGCTGTCCCATCGAGCCTCGCCGTCATCATCTGCTACCGCCTCGCTGACGTTAGGCTCCACGTCCAGCTACAACCATAAGCTCCACTAAGCTGTGGCCTTAGTCCGAGCTTCACCTATATTTCTCATGTGACACTTCTAGTGCCGCACCTTGTGGCTAATTACCAAAAGAAAGAGATTAGATATTTTGTGTTGATTTTCATTTGTCCTGCCGTTGTTCCGAACTAAAACTACTACAAGCTTAATTTACGTGTAATTATATATTTACCTCTGTCTTCTGGGTCTTGAATGGTATTTTTGAGTCTTGAATATACATATTCTTGGGTCATGTAAAATTGAGGTTGTTACTTCATTAGTTGCTACTTGCTGTCAACAGTCACGATCAGTAGCCGATATGACGTCAGGTCGCTAATCGTAGCACTAATTTCTGGTAAGCTTACGTCAGTATTTTAATCTATTTCTTCCCTTTTCTTCCTTACTCTTGTTAACTTCTCGACTGGCCTTCACATAAATCTTAATTTGTCAAGACTATGCAACAGGGTCTAAGTGCATACATGCACAAATATCTGGAAAATAAATACCAATGTCGGAGCTAATTCTGGGCAAGTCTTATCACTAATGCCAATTCCATAAACTCATCATGTTGTGGACCGTGTGTTCTCCAACTCTAGGTGATGTCAATAAGCGCTGTTACAAGGACAACAGGGCTTCCTTGGACTTTATGGAAGAACACGGGGTTCTACCGTCGTCTGTTAATTGCCCGAGGTACAATAATAATCAGGCCGTCAGCATCCGTGGCAACGACGACGACCCGGATGATCTTTAGAATTTGAGGTACCGAATTACCAAACATTGGTTAGGTTACGTAGGTTACGTTAGGTTAGGTTACGTAGTTTACGTTAGGTTAGATTAGAATAGGCTAATTTATCATCCTTTCATTTCTTCGACCTCGGCACCTATCAAAACAAACATGGCGCATCATTCAACCGCCGCGACTTCGTTCGTTAGAAAATAGGTTTTAGGAACTTTTTTTTATTGATTTCCGCCAAGAAAATTCCATATTGCGTTGATCTTTTATGATTTACAAAATTAACAATTAACTTTCTATTGCTATATCGCGTAGGTGTGCACAACTAAAAATTTACCGTCAATATCAAGCTGAAAAGGGTATCATATTACGTCAATTAAAATGGCAGAGGATATATAATTTATTACGCAAAGTAAATGAGGCACAAGATGCTTGGATTCACGAGTCTATAAGTAGAAAAAACATGTGCGATCCTGAACATAAAAAAAAAAATAAAGGGACCCAAAATATATTACTCGGACATCAGTTATATCTACAAATGTTAAGAGATCTCTTATAATAACGTGATATATAATCACAAAAACCACTCCACTTCTTTTCCTCTCTTGCCTCGGAATATGTAGACTTATGTAAAAATTAACAGGTCATTTTCCGGCCGGGGCATATCATAAGTAAAGAACATGTAAATACTGGATACATGCCATGGTTCGATATTACAGGTATTCTAACGAGGTAATTACCATGTTTCGAGATTTATTAGATATATAGAATTGGGTAATTGTGTCCGGTGTCACATGTAACTTGTAAGCGACTTATCACTTACAGTCCTGCATCCAAATCTTATTTGATGCACAAATTCCAAACTTGATTATTTTATTCTTTCTAATCTTATTTGTTTTCACCCAATGTTAATTGAATCTCAACTTTGACATATGATATTACTCAAAGGACCATGTTCTAAACGAGATGAGTAAACCAGGTGAGTAAACACGGAATGCGTTTGAAAGTATTCCTTTCATGGCTAAATATATGATATATACAGTGTTTTCCACGAAATTGTTTGGATAATGTATATCCTATTGATTTTCTTTAGCCTGGAAAATTATGTCAAAATATTCCAAAGTCTTCTAAACCTTTGTACGTTTTTTTGCAAAGAGAGCAGTACGTGTTATCCATCTCAAGAGGTAATTGAAATAATTATATTTAAATATTTCTTTTTATTTCATGTAAATTTGGTAAATGTATGTAAAATATTTATTTATGTTTTAATGAAAATATTACTGGAATTGTTTTGATGGTTGTCGGCGTCTGGCTAAGCGTGTACTAGTAAGTCTGGCGGTAGCGTTGTAGAATTTAAAGTCTTGGGTAAGTAAAATCGTTGAGGGATTAGAATTTACTCTTTTCTGGAACAAGTGAGAAGTAAATGCTGGGATTAAGCACATATTTGATTTGGGTTTGGGAATTGGACTTTAAGAACCCTATTATCCGTGAATATGCCTATGCTTGTTGTTATCAACAGGACTGTCCATCAAGCAATATTTGGTTATTTTTGTGTTTGCAATGAACCCTATGTGACATATTATTATCCAAGTGACGTATACCACTTTAAACTTAGGAGGGTTAGTAGTATCTATAACAATGGGTGCATTGTAAATGCAAAAGTTTCCAGTAATGACGAATTTTTAGTCGTGATGTCCTGTACCGGTAGACCATCAAATGCCTTGACTTGGCATGGGACGTTTTGGTATACCCAAGTGGGACATTATAAATTATTAAAATGTGTTGTATATTAAATTAAAACAGTTTTTCTTTAACCAAATTACATGGAAATCACACATTTCAAAGGAAATAGGTCAAATAATGCAATCATATGCTAAAGTTTATATAAACTTGTGCATTTGAGCAAAAACCGTCATTTTTTGGGTTTGGTAGGTTTGGTCGGCGACAAATTAGCTAGCATGTCGTTGCATTATTTGACCTGTTGTATTTAAAATGTGTTGTATATTAAATTAAAACAGTTTTTCTTAAAGGAAATAGGTCAAATAATGCAACCATATGCTAAATTTTATATAAAATTGTGCATTTGAGCAAAAACCGTCATTGTTTGGGTTTGGTCGGCTTTGGTAGGTTTGGTCGGCGACTAGTAAATAAATTAAATTTAGGTCCTGTATATCGCATCAAATTTGGTTCGAATACATCTGAGTACATTGCAAGATAAATTTTATGCCCAAAAATATTAGTTGTCGGTTTAATTAATGCAGTTGACGCTAGCGTTAACTAGTTCCTGTTAGTTGTGGGACGTTCTGAGTAACTAGTTCCTGTTAGTTGTGGGACGTTCTGACTGGCGTGCAATTAGTTCTTGCTAGGTATATTAAATTAAAACAGTTTTTCTTTAACCAAATTACATGGAAATCACACATTCCAAAGGAAATAGGTTAAATAATGCAACCATAAGCTAAATTTTATATAAAATTGTGCATTTGAGCAAAAACCGTCATTGTTTGGGTTTGGTAGGTTTGGTCGGCGACTAGTAAATAAATTAAATTTAGGTCCTGTATATCGCATCAAATTTGGTTCGAATACATCTGAGTACATTGCAAGATACATTTTATGCCCAAAAATATTAGTTGTCGGTTTAATTAATGCAGTTGACGCTAGCGTTAACTAGTTCCTGTTAGTTGTGGGACGTTCTGACTGGCGTGCAATTAGTTCTTGCTAGTTGTCGCTAAGTAGTGACCGCAAATTACATGAAAATCACACATTTTAAAGAAAATAGTTGAAGCAATTAAACTATATGCAATCTATTACACTAATAACACGTTTTTATGTGGGACGTTATTCGTAGTTTGATCCAGTGGTAGTGGGGCGTTTTGGTGCACCCAAGTGGGGCGTTTTGACCGAAGGCCAAGTGGGACGTTTTGACAGTGGGACATTCTGACTGGCTTCGCGTAGGTGAGGGAAGCTAATATAATTTTTTTAAACAAATTTATATTGTCAGATCAATATAGAACCCCGTTAATGTTCAGTGGTAACAAGTGTTGTGAGAACTCATTTTTTTTTTATGTAGCATTGGCCAGTGATTGGGCAACCATAAATTAGGTACAGGCACAAAATTTGCAAAAAAAAAATTAACCCCTAAATTCTTGTTGCATATGAAAGCCCATTTCATTGGAAAGAAAACGACGCAACGGACAATTTATAGTTTCACCCAACCAATGATTTTAATATGTGGCTTATGTGTTTCTGGTGAGAAATGTGATATGAAGGGTCTCACTAATTGCCGAACAAACCGAACAAAACTGATAAAAGCCGAACAAACCAACAAAACCCAAACAAGGACGGTTTTTGCTCAAATGCACACCTATATATATATATATATGGTTACATTATTTGAACTATTTTCTTTAAAATGTGTAATTTCCATGTAATATGATCAAAGAGAAGTTACGTTTTATCCTCTGCTAAATTACCGACCACAGCTACGATTCGTCCAGCCATATACATCATCATTTAATTCTTGATACAAGTAAAATAATGATCTCTAATAATGATTGGGTATTAAAAAAAAAAAAAGCCAAATTCCCAAAAATGCCACCCTACAAATTTTCCTGCCAAACACAGTAAAAACATGCCAAAAATGCAAAAGTTGGCATTAAAAACGCCAATCTGGCAACCCTGACGCTCAGTGATGATCTGCACTCGCAGAACATAGATGGCAGGCTAGCGGTAAATTTGTGACCACCAGTCAGTAACTTTGCAGAAGCTAAAAACATAACTTCTCTTTGGTCAAATTATATGAAAATCACAAATTTTAAAGAAAAGAGTTTAAATAATTCAACTATATGCAGTCTATTACACTAATAACACAATAGTAAGAAACTTAATAGAGTGAAGTTTGATCCATACTACCAATGATCATTGAGGACGGGCTGGATAAAAACGTAACTTCTCTTTGATTATATTACATGGAAATCACACATTTTTAAAGAAAATAGTTCAAATAATGCAACCATATATATATAGAAGTGTGCATTTGAGCAAAAACCATCCTTGTTTGGGTTTTGTTGGTTTGTTCGGCTTTTATCGGTTTTGTTCGGTTTGGCAATTAGTGAGACCAGATATGAACGATGGTGTACATCATTTCCATTGCAAATGCGTACTTTTCAAGTAATTAATTATTAAAATTATGCACTTATGCCTACATCTCCCCAATGATCTAGGGGGACGTGTGGGATTTTTGGGTGGGGAGCACTAATGAATCGAGTAATGCGCGTTTCAAAACAGGTATAAAATGAACAAGAACACATGAAAAAGATATAAAAAAAACCATAAATTTCATCTTTGAGGTCTGGAGTGTGGTCGGCTAACGCGAGCGGTAGCCATGTTTGTTACCAACGATTTGAAATATTTGTCGCTATATCCGCTACATCTAGTGAAGGCCACTCCACATGCACAGGAGTTGCGGTCAATTTATAGTTTCACCCAACCATAGAAATTGATATGTGGCTCATGTGTTTCTGGTGAGAAATGTTGTGATATGAATGATGGTGTACATCATTTCCGTCACAAATGCGTACTTTTCAAGTAATTAATTACTGAAATTATGCACTTATGCCTAAATCTCCCGAATGATCTGGGGGGATGTGTGGGAAATCGGGGTTTTTGGGTGGGGAACATTAATAAATGGAGTAATGTGCATTGCAAAACAGGTATAAAATGAACAAAAATACTTTTAATAAATGGAGTAATGCGCGTTCCTAAACAGGTATAAAATGAACAAAAACACTTATAGAAAAAAAATCACATTTTAGGGCCGGAGTCACGCTTAACGTGAGCGGTAGCCATGTTTGTTTTTACCAACGATTCAAAAAATGTCTCGCTAGATCAGCTACATTTAGCGAAGTCCACTCCAGCCGCGCAAGACTTCCTAACTGTAAACTAACGTTACCTCCGTTAGGTTAGGTTAGTTTATGGTTACCAACTCTTGCACGAGCAGCTTCCCTAAATCTAGCGGTTATAGTCACAAATACTTAAAATCGTTAGTAAACAAACATGGTGCCGCGCACAGTACCTGCCGAAATGGGATATTATGTGTTTCTTTAGTCTTCTTCATTTTATACCTGTTTTGCAATGTGCATTACTCCATTTATTAGTCTTCCCCACCCAAAATCCTGTACCGCCCACACATTGTTCGGGAGATGTATGCATAAGTGTATAACTTCAATACTTAATTACTTCAAAAGTATGTATTTGCAATGGAAATGATGTACACCATCGTTCATATCACTACGTTTCTCACCAGAAACACATAAGCCACATATCAAATTCTGGAGGTGCTAACCGTAAACTAACGTAACCTAACCTAACCATTCGGTTAGGTTATGATAGGTTAGGTTAGGTTTGCTTTGCTTAGCTTAGCTTAGCTTAGGTTATGTTACGTTAGGTTACGTTACATTAGGTTTGGTTACGTTACGTTGGTTAGGTTAGGATAGGATAGGTTACGTTAGGTTTGGTTAGGATAGGTTAGGTTTGGTTAGGTCAGGTTACGTTAGTTTACAGTTAGCAACTCCTGCGCAGGTGGAGTGGCCTTCACTAAATGTAGCGGATATAGCGACAAATATTTCGAATCGTTGGTAACTTGGTAAACAAACATGGCTACCACTCACGTTAGCCAACCACATTCTGGACCTCAAAGGTGATTCTAAGCTTTTTTGTGTGTTCTTGTTCATTTTATACCTGTTTTGCAATGTGCATTACTCGATTTATTAGTGCTCCCCACCCAAAAACCCGGATTTCCCACAGGTCCCCCCAGATCGTTGGGGAGATGTAGGCATAAGTGCATAACCTCAATAATTACTTGAAAAGTATGCATTTGCAACGGAAATTATGTACACCATCGTTCAAATCACAAAATTTCTCGCCAGAAAAACAAGCCACATATCAAAATCGTTGGTTGGGTGAAACTATAAATTGACCAAATTTTTTAAGTAGCTTGAAAAATAAGGGAGATACATTTTTTTTTAATGATTTTTCTATTCCAATTTTTTGGCTAGTTTTTACCATAACAAAGTGTGGCATCTCACTAATTACCAACCAAATCCGAACAAGGACTGTTTGTGTTCAAATGCACAATTTTATATAAATAATTAGCATGTGGTTGCATTATTTGACCAATTTTCTTTAAAAATGTGGGATTTTCATGTAATTTTATCAAAGAGAAGTTATGTTTTTATCCTCTGCAAAATTGACCACAGCTACGAATACTGTCCATCTCACTAATTACTGACCAAAACCGACCAAGGACAGATTTTGCTCAAATGCAGTTTTATTTTAAAAATTAGCTTATGGTTGCATTATTTGACGTATTTTCTTTAAAATGTGTGATTTTCATGTAATTTGATGAAAGAAGTTTTTATCCTCTGCAATATTACAGACCACAAACTACACTATTAAGTTTCTTACTATTATTAGTGTAATAGATTGCATATAGTTGAATTATTTGAACTATTTTCTTTAAAATGTGTGATTTTCATGTAATTTGATCAGAGAAGTTGTTTGAGCCTCTGCAAAATTACCAACCACAGCTACGAATACCGTAAAAAATCAGCATACTTGATCTGTTTTCTTTAAAATGTGTGATTTTCATTAAAATTGATCAAAGAGAAGTTACGATTTTAGCCTCTGCAAAATTACCGACCACAGCTTCTCTTTGATCAAATTACATGAAAATTTGATCAAAGAGAAGTTACATTTTTAGCCTCTGCAAAATTACCGACCACAGCTTCTCTTTGATCAAATTACATGAAAATCACACAATTTAAAGAAAATAGGTCAAGTAATGCAACCATATGCTAATTTTCTTCATATAAAATTGTGCATTTGAGCAAAAACCATCCTTGGTCGGTAATTACTGTAGTGAGAAGGACTGTATTCGTAGCTGTGGTCGGTAATTTTGCAGAGGATAAAAATGTAACTTCTTGATGAAATTACATAAAAATCACACATTTTAAAGAAAATATGTCAAATAATGCAACCATATGCTAATCTTTTATATAGAATTGTGCATTTGAGCAAAAACCGTCCTTGTTCTGGTTTGGTCGGTTTTAGTCGGTAATTAGTGAGACCGAAGTGTGGTAATTTGTAAAGATTTTGGTAAAGAAATACACAAACTCTAAACCACCTATCCAGTTTTATTGAAATTTGGAATACTTGGGTTTTATGGGTCAACAAAGCACTTGAGTATGTCAAAAACAATTTGGAATGTCTCCATCATACCAAATTTGCCTTTTCATGGCAACTCGAAGTTTTCAATTTAGAGATGATTATCAGTAAAACCCAAACTGCTGTGCCAATTGACATACAACTTAGCATGTGAAGGTTTGATGGGTCAACAAATCACCTGAACATGTCAAAATAAATGTAGGACCTTCCTTTTATACTACTCTTACTAACACCTTTCGTGTTGCCGTGGCAACTATTAACAGTTTA
Organism: Oratosquilla oratoria; assembly: GCF_046742065.1. NCBI lineage: Eukaryota > Metazoa > Arthropoda > Malacostraca > Stomatopoda > Squillidae > Oratosquilla > Oratosquilla oratoria. The sequence continues at coordinate 37,763,414 of NC_134817.1, read as the reverse complement.
GAGATAATCATCTGTAAAATTCAAACCCTTGGCCCAATTGACATGCAACTTGGGATATGAAGGTTTTATGGGTCAACAAATTACCTGAGAATGTCAAAAACAATGTAGGACCTTCCTAGGGGATTTCTCCCCGTCTTCACCTTTATGCTTGGGGATGACTTTAAATGAAACAATAGGTTCATATGTTTAAAGTAAATATTTCACAACACGAACAAGCGTGCATACACTTTAGAGGTGAGAACAAGACTGGCGTGGGGACGCCAAGATTCGCGGGCAAACATGCACAAATCGCACGGTTCGATTTCAAAGAAAAATGCACACACAAATATACAATGGCAACAATCAAATCAATATACATAATAATACTACAATAAATACATATTAATACTACAAGTATGTATGTACAACACACAAGGAATATGTCACCATTACAGGGGGACGGAGAAGGGGGGTCGCCGATTTAATGAAGCGGCCTTGCTGTGGATGTGCTGTGTCTTGCGACACTGCTTCTGACCCAGGGCAGTGGACAAAGTGCAGGGATGACCCGTCATCCAGGAGGTGCTAAGAAAAGAGGGAGGGTGGAGGGGTGTGGAGTGTTTCAGGGATGAAATGGGTGGGAATGATTTTATGCCTTTTCCTTTTTGGCTACCTCCCTTATAAGGGGGAAAAAGCCTTGGTATATGTATATGTATGTAGAACCTTGTGCAATGGGGTTGAGTTAACTATAAGAGTAATGTAGAGAGTGGAGAATTGGTGGAGAAAGAGGAAAAGGGCAGAAGGTAGGGAGGTATTTAGAGTGAACTGCTTAAATGAGAAAAGGAGGAGGAGTATAAGAAGAAGCTGAGAGAGGAGTGGGAGTGGAGGATAGCATAAAACTAGGAGTGGAGGAGGAATGGGGATGGTTCAAGGAGGGCATCATAAGGTGAGCAAAGATGGGAGGGAATAGAAGGAAGGGTAGTGAGTGGTGGGATGAGGAAGCAAAGGTGTAGAAGAGAAGAAGCAGGTTTTCACAGATTGGTTACAAATTAGGACGAGGGAATCATATGAGAGGTACAAAGAAAAGAGAAGTAAAGCAAAGATATAGGAGGCAAAGAGGAAAGCAGATGTGAAATGGGGTAAGAGTATGACAGGAAATTTTGAAAGTAATAAAAAGATGTTTTGGAAAGAAATTAAAAGAGGAAGAGGAGGTGAATCAAGTAGAGAAGAAAAGGTAAAAGGTGCAGATGGAGAGATGATAATGGAAGAGAAGGCAGTGAGATGAAGGTGGGCAGAGTATTTTAGGGAGCTGCTAAATGTGAAGGAGGATAGGGAGGGAAAGGTAGTTGCAGTGGGAAGTGCTAAGAAAATGACCATGATGAGTGAGGAAAATGGAGGAGAAATAAGGAATGATGAAATGAAGGCAGTTGTTAAGATGATGAGAGCAGGTAAGGCACCTGGTGTCTGGATGGATGCTACGTAGAATGTTTGATAAAAGGAGGTACAGTGATGGCGGACTGGCTGGTGAGGTTATTTGATGTTTGTTTAACCTCTTCACTCCGGGGCACATCGCATGTCTGGCAGCATTAGCTACCCGACGTGCAATGTTGCGTCATAATAATCGCATTATAAAAAATAGTCAGTGCTCAATCATTCGTTCTCTTTCACCCGTGTATTTTGATAACCATAGAAAAATGATGAAGCCAGTTTAGAGAGAATGAAAATTACGTAGGTACGACTACAATAAATATAATCAAGATGGCAACGTCGGCTTCGAGTACCCACTTGCTCCTCATGCCGCCTACATAGGCGTCACCGTATGGAAGTGGTTAAGAGAGGGTAGAGTGCCGGAGGACTGGAGGAGTGCCTGTATAGTTCCACTTTAAAATGGAAAGGGAGACAAGTGTGAGTGTAGTAGTTTCAGAGGGATTAGCTTTTTAAGCGTAGTTGGGAAGGCTTATGGGAGGATCTTGATTGAGAGGATTAGGAGATGAACAGTGTGGATTTAGGACAGGTAGGGGTTATGTAGATCAGATTTTTTGTGGCAAGACAGATATGTGAAAAAGCTATAGGAAAAGGTAAGGATTTTTTGGGACTTTTATGGATCTGGAAAAGGCTTATGACGGTAGACAGAAAGGCACTGTAGGAAGTATTGCAGATATGTGGGATAGGAGGAAAGCTGTTAAGAGCAGTCAAGAGTTTTTACGAGAGTAGTAGAGCTTATGTGAGGATTAGAAATGGAGAGAGTGAATGGTTTGAGGTAAAGATGGGACTTCGTCAGGGATGTTCAATTTATACATGGATGGGGTGGTGCAAGAGTAGTAGGTCAGGGATTGGAAATGGTTAAAGAAAATGGAGAAAAGTGGGAGATAAGCCAGTTGTTGTTTGCTGATGACAATGCGCTGGTAGCAGGATCAGAGGAATGATTGAGGAAGTTTGAGGTGTGTGAAAGAAGGAAGCTGAAGATAAATGTGGGTAAAAGTAAAGTGATGAAATGTACAAGGGGAGAAAGTGGCAGCAGACTGGAAGTGAGTATTAAGGGAGAGAGACTGGAGGAAGTGGATAGTTTTAGATACTTGGGTGCGAATGTGACAGGAAAGGGAGTGGTGGGGGTGGAATGTAGATTGAAAGAAGTGAGTAAATGCCTTGGGGGATTAAAAAGTGTGATTAGTAATAGACATTTGGGAAGAGGAGATTGTATGGAGGAGTGATTGTGCCAATAACACTGTATTGGGCTGAAATATGGAACATAAGAATGAGTGTGAATGTATTGGAGATGAAATGCCTGAGAAGTATGATAGCTACTAGGCTAGATAGCATGAGAAATGAGGAGGTGAGGAGGAGAATGGGGATGTAAAGGAGTTAGGAGATAGGGTTGATGAAAGAGTATTGGGATTATTTGGACACATGGAAAGAATGAGTGAAGAAAGATTATTAAAAGAGGTGTGGAAGGAGTGAACATGAGGGGTTGACCTTGGATGAGATGGATGGATGGGGTAAAAGGGGCATTGGGAAAGAAGGGAATGTCTGTTGAGGAAGGACGGGAGAGAACAGAAGATAGGGGTGAATGGAGAATGGTTGTGAATGGATGATGCTGTGATGCATGAGGGGGAGTGTGTGGGGGATGGGGGGTGAGGAAGTATGTATGAGAAATAAGTTGAAGCAGCCCGAAGGGATTTCTCCCTGTCTTCTCCTTTTCTGCATGAGGGGATGGGGGAGGGGGGTTGCTGAATTAATGAAGTGGCCTTGCTGTGGATGTGCTTTGTCTTGCAACTCTGCTGCTGACCCAGGGCAGTGGCCAAGATGCAGGGATGATCTATAATCCAGGAGGCGCCAAGATAAGAAGGAGGGTAGAGGGGAGTAGAGTATGTAGGGGATGGAATGGGTGGGAGTGGTTTCTATGCCTTTGTCTTTTGGCTACCTCCTATAAAAGGGGGAAAAAGCCTTTGGTATATTGTATGTATGTGTGAAAACCTCATGAATAAATTTTAGAAATCTTTACCCAGACCTATCAGTGCTGTGGGGTTTACTGTAAAAAAAAAATAGGATTAGGTGTATATTTGGTTGATTTAGAGCACATATAATGCAAAATTTGTCTTTATATGCTGTGGGGTTTACTGCAAAAAAAAGATAGGGTTAAATGCATATTTGGTTGATTTAGAGCACATATACATAATACAAAATTTGTCTTTACAGAGCACGGCATGGTAATGACGAGAGGAAGAGGTCGTGGCATGAGGGGTGGAATGGGACCAAGGCCCATGGGACCAGGGCCACACTTTGTTCCCAAGATGAAGCAATTTGTGCCCAGATTACCTTTTGATATGGTGCTGTGCGAGTCTGCATTTCCCCGTGTCAAAACTGCTCCAGATGAGTCAGCTTTCCAACAGGTTAGTTGGAACTTAGAGTGTTAAAAGGAATAACAATGGGTATAGCAATCTAACTGATCTAATTATTAATTCACAAAATACATTTATCCCCCTTATACGGAAAATAGTAATACTCCCAAATGGATGACGGACAGATTGATACATGAGATCGGAATGAAAAGAGTATTTTACATAAAAATAAAAATAAAAACGGGGAAACACACCTTAGGTCAAAATATAATGAAATGGCAAAGCTAGTTAAAAAGAATACAAGTATAGCAAAATGTAATTATGAAATTATGGTTGCCAGTCAAGCAAGATCCAACCCAAAGGGTTTCTTTCATCTCTATAGAACAAAATATAAAGAAAGAAAAGGACCAATAAAAAACGATGAAAATCTCATGATAGAATCGGAGGAAAAAATGAGTGAGGACTTTAACAATTATTTTCTCTTGGTGTTTACTAATGAGAGGTTAGATATAGTACCTGACTGCCATCCAATTTTCAGAGGGGATGAAGAAAGTAGTCTATCTAATATCAGCATTAGTAAAGAAGTAGTAGTCAAGCAGATTGAAAGACTTAAAGCTACAAAATCCCCAGGTCCAGATGAAATTTTTCCGAGAATGCTTAAGGAGTGTAAATTTGAAATCTGCGACCAGTTAACTGAGATATTTAATAAATCGGTAGACACTGGTTTTGTGCCTATTACTTGGAGGCAGACAAACGTTGTTCCTGTTTTTAGGCCAATCAGTTTGAAATCGGTTATAGGAAAAATGCTTGAATCAGTTATAGTAAATAGACTCGGAGAACACATCGAAAGAGATAATTAAATTGGTGATACACAGCATGGTTTTTCCAAGGGTAAGTCATGTGTGACTACTTTTCTATCCTTTTACACTAAAGTATATAAGGCATCATATAACAATGATAATTACGATGTTGTTTACCTTGACTTTAGCAAAGCGTTCGACAAGGTGCCACACCAGAGACTACTAAATAAAATCAAAGTCCATGGCATAGGAGGAAAAGTGTTAGAAGGGATTAGAGCTTAGATTAGTAACAGAAAACAGCAGGTCACCATAAATGGAGTAAAATCTAGGTAGGGCAGTGTTACTAGTGGGGTCCCCCAGGGCTCGGTTTTGGATCCCATTTTGTTCATTATGTACATAAATGACTTACACGATGGGATAAAGATTGATGTTGATAAGTTTGTAGATGACACTAAAATAAGACGCCTAATTATGGCAGGAGATTATGCAGAGATGATGCAGGATGATCTTAAATTGTTCACATGGTCGGTGAAATGGCAAATATGATGAACTTTAATATCTCAAAGTGTAGTGTGTTAAATGTAGGGCTACACAACCCTGAAAATAGATACAGCTTAGATAACATGCTTTTAGAGAAAACAGAGTGGAAGAGAGACTTGGGAGTTCTAGTGAGTCTGGACCTTAAAACCAGGAAACAGTGCATTAGTGCCAGGAATAAAGCTAACAGAGCATTAGGTTTCATTGCTAGGATGGTAACGAATAAAAGTGCAGAGGTAATTATCAGACTCTATCTAGCGATAGTTAGACCCATCCTTGACTATGCAGTACATTTTTGGTCTCCATCCTACAGAATGGACATCAATTCATTAGAATCAGTACAGAGAAGAATGACCGAAATGATACATGGACTCAGAAATTTGCATTACACTCTCTGGAAAGACGTAGAGTGCAGGTGATCTAATAGAGGTGCAAGTGGATCAAAGGCTTTAACAAGGGTGATGCAAACAAGGTCATCATATTAATACAACAGGGCAGGACTCAGTAATGGTTATAAACTGGACAAGTTTAGATTTAAGAAGGAAATAGGCAAGAATTGGTTTACTAATAGGGTGGTCAACGAATGGAATAGACTTAGTAACCATGTAGTAAGCGCTGAAACAATCAGTTGTTTTAACCTCTTCACTCCGGGGCACATCACACGTCTGGCAGCATTAGCTACCCGACGTGCGATGTTGCGTCATAATAATCGCATAAAAAATAAAGTCAGTGCTCAATCGTTCATTCTCTTTCACCCGTGTATTTTGATAACCATAGAAAATTGATGAAGCCAGTTTAGAGAGAATGGAAATTACGTAGGTACGACTACAATAAATATAATCAAGATGCCGACGTCGGCATCATCGAGTACCCACTTGCTCCTCATGCCGCCTACGTAGGCGTCACAGTATGGAAGTGGTTAAGAAGTGATTAGACAACTTTATAGATGGGGATGACAGGTGGTGATGGATATGGAGCTGCCTAGTGTAGGCTTTATGGTCTCTTGCAGTCTTCTTCATTCTTATGTTCTTATTGGTTTTGGTGGTCCTATGAAACAGATATTGGTGAGAAAAGATTTTGGATGTTGTAAAGATCTGCAACCTCAGAGTGCCTGTGTGTAGATTATCTTTACAAGCTAATGTTTGGAGTGACTGGTCTTAACTAGGTTATGTTGTTTGGTTAGGTTTGGTTCAGTAACCTAACCAGGCACATTTCTGGGGATGCTACTATTTTAACCTCTTTTGCATGATGATGCCTACGTAGGCATCATGAGGCGCAAGTTGGTATGTGAGGATGCCGGTGTTGGCATTTTGATTATATTTATTTTGTAGTTGTAGATGAGTGACCTCTGAATCCTTTGAACAGGCTTGATCATGTTTTCTGTGTTTATTATTACTCTGAGTGAAAGAGAATGAGTAATACAGCAGTAACTATTTTGTAAAGCAAGTATTATGATGCATCATTGTACCTCAGGCATACAATGTTGTGTGCGAGAATTTGACTTGTATTGAAGAGAAAGCTAATATGTAGGGTAGCTCATCTTCACATGGGTATTCTGAATTCTGGGGTTGCTGATCCTTAAATATCTGAGATGTCTGTTAATTAAGGAAGAAAAAGTCCAGAAGAGGAGTGAATGAAGGATGGTTGTAAATAGATGAAGAAATGATGTAGCATGAATTGATGTGTGCTCTATAAATTATTTTAAGTAAATGAAGAAGGGGGTCACCTTATAATGAACTAGTGTGGGTCACAGCTCCAATTGTCAGGTTCAGTTGTGAGAACATTGTGTCTCTGTGCTTTGCCTTTGACCCAAGAGGTGTGGCAGGGGATTGGGATGGTATCTTTATCCATAAAATGCCAAGATGGAAGGGATAACAAATGTGTATTGGATGAGTGTAGTGTGGGTATTTCCTTTGAATTAGTCACCCCTTTATAAGTGGGAAAAGGCCTTTTGGTGTTTATGCATGAATGTATTATTATTAGGGTGGAAATAGCATATGGATAGGATAGATCAAAAGGGACTTTGGATGCAAGAAGAATGTCAGACAAGGAATGGTGGTAAAGATGTAAGTGGAGAGATTGTAAATGGGTGAATGAATGATGTGGCCCAAAGGGATGAGGTCCATAGATTGAGTGGATGAGGGGATGGGGTTGACATAGAATGAAATTGGGTAAACTAGCTCCAACTGCTGTGGAGGTCCTGTGTCTGGCTCATGTGGGCAACCACGTGAGCAATGTGGTTGGGGGCAGGGATGACCTCGGGGTATTGTGTTCCTCCCATGTATATATAAAGCATAGTGAAGATATAATGAAGCTCTAATTACTTGATGGAAAATTCTTCCACATCACTCAGCTATGGATGAAATGAAAGTCTGGGGAACAAAAATTATTAAATACCTTTAATTTTTAATTTGTTTCTCTGAATAATATAAAAAAAAAATGCCAGAAAAGTTCATGTTTCATAAAAGAATTCAAATTAATTTAATTTTTTACTTTGGAAAATATAGAGCATGATATTTTCTTTCAAATGAAATAAAAATGACAAAAATCCATAAAGAACAACTGAAGATATTATAACAGAAAGAACAAAAACATAAACTTAACAGGATGGGGAATTAACTTTTCACAACCATTTGTTTGATGGTTGCAGTATATAGCAAACCTCCAATTTCCTCTTCTTTGCTAATGAGGTGTGAGGTGAGGGTGTGTGGTGTGAGTGGAGAAGGTGTAAGGTGGGTGTGGCTAGTATATGCTTGTGGAGTGCTGGGTGCAGCTGTGATGCTTTCCTCTTTCATTTTCCTTGTTTCTTTTTCAGGCACTTACAGGCCCTCTCTGTATTCTGCCACTTCACTCTCTTGTTTCTTGTTAATTTTCCCATCATCACAGCAACAATACAAGGCAAGGAATCAAAATTGTGGTGTATGGTGAGAGTGCCAGGAGCGACGTCACCTTTGACATTTTGAAGAGTACTGATGCCCTGTCCACTGTCTTTGTGGGGTATGCTGGTGGGAGGAGTTGCCAAATATCTCCTTAAACACAATTCTGTAGCAAAAAATGAAATAGCTATAGAAATATTGACTATTTCAATATATAGGATATTTTTTTATGTGATGGGGTTGTCAGAGGTTGCCAATATTTTATCTATTTTATTCTGTAAAAAAAAAAATATATACAGCTGTATAACTTTGTATGAGTGTTGCCACCGTCATAGAGATTATTTTGATATGTTTACCTAAAACTTGCACATGTACCAGAATGCTGGCAACACTCCCTTAAAGGAAGGACTTGTTCCAATATTCTCCAGTGGTAGAATGAGTAAAAATGTCTTCCTATTTATGGAAGATGGAGCTCTTTGTCACACTGCTCAAGCAACACAAAATTGGTTGAGCCAAAATGGGATCAGGAAACTTCCATGGCCAAGTCAGTCCCCAGATATTAACCCTGTTGAACACCTCTGAGGCATATTAGACCGACAACTTCACACAAAGAACAGGAAGCCATCTTCAAAGCCACTCTTAGGATTACTACAGGAAACATGGCAAGAAATCCCTCAGGATGATATTCGTGAACTAGTCACTAGCATGCCTAGAGGGGTTCTTGCATTGAAAAAAGCAAAGGGGATGTCAGCCAAGTATTAGTTATTTACATTGTGACCATTTATAAGCACTTTAATAGTATCAATTGCTTGTTTAATAAGTCAAATGATTTCTCTTGGTGTTTATTCAGGTATGTCACGTCTGTGTACATTTACTTGTATTTTAAAGAGAAATTTTCTCTTTGAATCCTTGAGTCTCACTGTAAATTTTGTCAAGTTTTGGGTCAGATGATTTTGTCAAGTTAAATGTGTTGCCCCCCTAGACTGGAGGATGCAAGCCTTTCATGTTTTTATGGTCCACCTTTATTAGTTTAAAGGTGAGTTATCAGGAACAAGTCTAAGCGTGCAAGTAGTTTGCTGTATCTGTATACCTATCCTTATAAGGGTGGTAGCCAGCCAAGGCATACACCCATCTATCCCACACCCATTTATTTCATGAGGGGACGTCCTAGGATGAGGTGGATGGATGGGGTGAAGGGGGCTTTGGGGAAGAGGAGAATGTCTGTTGAGGAAGGAAGTGAGAGGACGGAAGACAGAGGTGAGTGGAGAATGGTTGTATATGGATGATGTTGTGACTGCATGAGGAGGAATAGGCGGGGGGGTGGGGGCCGGGGTAGTATGTGTGAGTAAATTTTGACGCAGCCCGAAGGGATTTCTCCCCGTCCTCGCCTTATATGCAGAGGGAGACGGAGAGGGGGGGTCGCCGATTAAATGAAGCGGCCTTGCTGTGGATGTACTGTGTCTTGCGACACTGCTTCTGACCCAGGGCGGTGGGCAGGGTGCAGGGATGACCCGTCATCCAGGAGGTGCTCAGATGAGAGGGAGGGTGGGAGGGGTGTGGAGTGTATCTAGGGATGAAATGGGTGGGAGTGTTTTTATGCCTTTCCCTTTTTGGCTACCTCCCTTGGAAGGGGGAAAAAGCCTTGGTATATGTATGTATGTAAAAATATCTTAGTTCTCTGTAGATGAAAGGGCATCTGTACCCACTGTTTGGGTCAGTAGTTTGATGAACTTGATATGATTTTTGTTTTGTTGTAGATTTAAATTGGCCATATTTTGTCAACAGGCACTACTGAAGAGAAATGCCGACCTTTCGCCAACTGCACAGGAACAAGCTGCGGTGCTTAATTTGGTCACCAAAATCCAGGGTGTTATGGACAATCTTATAGTTGATCCTGGGAACTTTGATGCTTGCGTATGTATCTTTGACCTCCTAAATATTGTTCTCACAGATCAGTATATCTATGTAGTTTGATTTTATAATCAAGATTCTCATGTAGGGGTACATCCTTTCATTTTACAAGTTGTAGCATTATTAAGTTTGCCTTCTTAAAATGTCTCTCTTCAAATACATGCAAGAATTGCACTGGCATCCTGCATTGAAACAATATCAGGAAACATGGAATGTTATGGAAAGTTACCCTACACTCAGTATTTCCAGACAAGAACACGAAATCTCTTCACTAAGTGACTTGTAAGCTTAACTGGTGGCTATAATTGGTTCTCTAAGGGTCCCAAGAAGTCAGGGCAGCTAATTTATCAATATTTTACTGTACAACTGTTCAGGTATCTTTATATCGGAAGTTTTATAAAGATAATTTTTACCAAGTAAATTTAACTTTTTATGATTAGGTGTTTTTATTTCTTTATTCATTCACTCTGTAACATGCAGCAGATAGAGGAAGTTCGTCAGGTGGGCTCATATAAAAAGGGCACCATGATGACGGGACACAATGTTGCCGACATTGTGGTCATCTTGAAGACGTTGCCCACAAAAGAGGCTGTGGAGGCCCTAGGCAAGAAAGTATGTGAGGACCTCAGGTCACAGGATCCTCAGGAAGGTTAGTTTCTGTACTCATTATACATGATTGTTAGTTGTAATAGGTAATTGGATTAATACTTATTCTCCTATATCTTTATTGTATCATATTGTCTTACAGTTTTGGTGCTGACAATGCTACCTAATGACAGAGGTTTTGAAATCAGCAACAGTGAAGCAACTGTGAGGGTTCTGGTCACCACCATCCATCAGAATCTACGGAAGTTAGACCCAGAGTTGCATTTGGATCAGAAGATTCTTCAATCACATTTGGCAGCTATTAGACATAGGTTTGTTAAGCTATTCACATGCCTGTAAGGCTATAGTGAATGAAGTTATCTTTTTCTTTATATATTTTACTACTTATTGAACTGTGTAACATTGAAATAGTGCTGTTGAGATTAGTGAAATAACCAAACTATGGCCTGAATGATAGGGAAAGTGCCACTCCATGCTGAATGGGCTCATTGATATAGGTACAAGTCCTCTGTTATCCAGAAGTTTTTACAGAGTCGTCCAAAACAAAATTATTATTTATTTATTTATTTTATTTAGTTTCTTTTTCTTTCTTCCTCTCTTCACTGTCACCAGCTTAAAGAAGAAAAAGATCAGGTAGCAGTGCAGTGAGCTTTGCATTAGAAAGTAAAATAGAATAGGAAAGAGTATATTTGAATGTTCAGAAAATGTGAGTGAACACTGGGCTTGTTCCAGAGACCATGTACCAACCCTTTAGGGCCACATCTCCACATGGAGGTGAGGGTTTGCAGGTTGTTCTGGGCAGGTGACCGATGATTCCTTGCTAGGGACATGGTGCCATGGAAGTCACCCTAATTCAATCCACCTCAGTGCCACATCTTGATTGGCATTTCAGTGGTGAAACCTAGTGAATTTACCTTGGAGACGCTATCATGTTGAAGAGGTGGACTTTTATATATGGTAAGGGAAGGGAGAAACGTGAGGAGGAATAGTAGAAAGCTCAGATCCATGATGTCTTTGAGATTGTAAGAGTGTTATGAATTAATAATTGACCCCCGTTTTGCTTAGAGTTTATTCATTAGCTGAAGAAAATTATTTGTTGTTAGCTTTTACGTAATTTGTAAAGTAGATAGGGCATTATGTCTGAGGTGAAATGCAACAAGAGAATTGCATATTATATATGTCTGAAAGATAACCACGGTAAGATATTTTTAATCTCCATATAATAAATCATCTTGCACAAAGTAATATAATTTTTCAGTCGATGGTTTGAGGAAAATGCCCACCACTCATCAATTAAAGTCCTCATACGTTTATTGAGAGATTTGAGAAGCCGCTTTGAAGGTTTTGAGCCCTTGTCCCCCTGGATGCTGGATTTGCTGGTTTGTAGTTTGTGTTATTTGTTGACCATTACAAATTAACTTAATAGGTTTATTACATACATATATATACCAAAGGCTTTTTCCCTCTTATAACAGAGGTAGCCAAAAAACAAAGCTATAAAAACCACTCCCACCCATTCTATCCCTAACATACTCCACCCCCATCCACCCTCTTCCCTCCCTCTTATCTTGGCACCTTCTGGATTACAGGTCATCCCTGCACCCCATCCACTGCCCTGGGTCAGAAGCAGTGTTGCAAGACACAGCACATCCACAGCAAGGCCACTTCATTAAACCGGCGACCCCCCCCTCTCTGTCCCCTTCATGCAGAAAAGGAGAAGATAGGGAGAAATCCCTTCAGATTGCATCAATTTATTTCTCATGCATACTCCCCCACCCACTCCACCTCATGCATCACAGCATCATCTATACACAACCATTCTCCATTCACTCTAATCTTTTGTCCTTTCCTGCCTTTTCTTAATGGACATTGCCCTTTTTCCCAATGCCCCTTTTACCCCATCCATCCATCTCATCCTAGGTTGACCCCTCATGTTCACTCCTTCCTCCTCTGCCTTCCACACCTCTTTTACTAGTCTTTCTTCACTCCTTCACTCATTCTTTCCATGTGTCCAAACCATCCCACTACTCTTTCATCAACCCTATCTTCCAACTCCCTTTCCAGCCTCATTCTCTTCCTCACCTCATTTCTCACGCTGTCCAGCCTAGTAACTCTTATCATAATTCTCAGGTACCTCATCTCAAACATATTCAAACTCTTCCTCTCTTATGTTCCATGTTTCTGTCGGCACAATCACTCCTTCATACAGTCTCCTCTTAGCATCCATTCCCAAATGTCTATTTCTTATTACACTTTTTAATCCCCCAAGGCATTTACTCACTTCTTTCAATCTACATTCTGCCTCCACCTCCACTCCCTTTCCTGCCACATTTGCACCCAAGTAGCTAAAACTATCTACTTCCTCCAGTCTTGCTCACTTCATCTGCTGCCACTTTCTCCTCTTGTACACTATGGGAGTTTCAATCCTAACACGCGCTGTACTACTCTCATAAAAACTCATGACTGCTCTTAACAGCTTTCCTCCTATCCCATATATCTGCAATAGGTTTATTAAAAACAACATATGAAATGTAGAAAAAGCTGTACATTATGTTAGAAAATACATCTAGTTTCTGTATGGTGATAAATGTATACTGTATGGGGCAGAAACATGGAACATACGAGAGGAAGAGAAGAGTTTGAATGTGTTTGAGATGAGGTGTCTGAGAAGTATGATGGGGGTTACTAGGCAGGATAGACTGAGAAATGAGGAGGTGAGGAGAACAGGGATGGAAAGGGAGTTGGGAGATAGGGTTGATGAAAGAGTATTAGGATGGTTTGGACACATGGAAAGAATGAATGAAGAAAGACAGAGGTATGGAAGGCAGATGTGGAGGGAGTGAACATGAGGGGATATCCTAGGATGAGATGGATGGATGGGGTGAAGGGGGCTTTGGGGAAGAGGGGAATGTCTGTTGAGGAAGGACGAGAGAGGACAGAAGACGGGTGAAAGGAGAATGGTTGTATATGGATGATGTGATGCATGAGGTGGAATGGGTGGGGCAATGGGGTGTGAGGTAGTATGTGTGAGCAAAATTTGACGCTGCCCGAAGGGATTTCTCCCCGTCTTCGCCTTTATGCATGGGGGGACGGAGAGGGGGGGTCGCCGATTTAATGAAGCAGCCTTGCTGTGGATGTGCTGTGCCTTGAGACACTGCCTCTGACCTAGGGCAGTGGACAAGGTGCAGGGATGACCCATCATCCAGGAGGTGCTAAGATAAGAGGGAGGGTGGAGGGGAGGGGAGTGTATTTAGGGATGGAATGGGTGGGAATGATTTTATGCCTTTTTCTTCTTGGCTACCTCCCTTGTAAGGGGGGAAAACCCTTGGTATATGTATGTATGATAAATGTGTACTTCAATTTGGTTGACCCCCATTTAATTGAGAAAGGGCTTTCTGGTATATATTAATGTAAAGTGTGAGACCTGGGAAGCAAGAGAGAAAATAGTGTGAGGGTTATTATTCATATTCTTTTACAATCTATTCTGTATTCCAATAGGCTTCTTCCCCCTTAAAAGGGATATAGCCTGCCAAGGCATGCACCCATCCCCACCCATTTGACTCACCCATTACCCATTTCCTTTTTATCTTGGCTCCTTGTGGATGAAGGGCCGTCCTGATCCCCTGCCCACAGTAGCAAGACAGCACATCCACAGTAGGGCTGGCTGCTTCATTTACATAGTGCCCCTCCCTCCCTCATCCCCTCATACAACAATAGAGAAGATGAGGAGAACCCTTTGGGCCGTGTCAATATATATTCCATTCGCAACCATTTCCAACTCGCACTCCTCTCTTGCTTTCTCTTTTCCCTCCTCAAAAGACATTTCCCTTCTAGTCAAAGCCTATTTTACTTTACCCATCCATCTTATTGTTGGTCTTCCCCCTCTGGTTCATTCCATCCACCTATGACTATAACACATTTTTTGCTAGTCTTCATTTATTCTTTCAATGTGCCCAAACAATCCCAATATTGATTCTTGTACCTTCTCTGCTGAATACTTGCTGGCCAAGTGGGTTAGAGCATAACTACTTGCGGCAGAAGTTGAAGTGATGGAAATTCGAACCCTGCCACCAGCAAGTTGGACTAAGGGCATGGTTAATTTAATTCCACATTACAAAGTCCTCTGTAAGGGGAACTGTCCTAGTCTTGTGATGTTAAACAGAATTGTCATCATCACCATATCTGCCAGATCTTTCCAACCCTGCTTTCCTTGTAAAATCCACCATGCTCTCAATTTTTTTTAAATTTCTCCATTCTATTCCAAGTCTGCCCCATACAGTGTGATAGACACAATCACCCATCTATAAAGTCTTCCCATCCATTCCCAAATACATATTTCTTAACATTCCTGCAAGAGATTACTTGCTTCTCTCACTGTACAGTTTACCTCCTCCCACTCTTCTATTTCCAACATGTGACCGTAAATATTTAAAACTGTCCACATACTCAAACTTCTCTCTTTTAAGACTTACCACTTCCACCTCTTGTGCATATCAAACTCTTGCACTGTCTCAGACCCTCCTCTGACAATACTTCTCTTTTACAATAACTTGTGTATTATTTTTAGGCTCACTATGCAATCCTGAATAATCCAAGTCGCCAGGCATTACCAATCAATGCAGCATTTCGACGATGTTTGCAGCTTCTTGCAGCAGGACTGTTTCTGCCAGGCTCAGCAGGTATAGATGGAATTTTTTTTAAAGTTTGATGTCCAGGATGTTAGAAATGTAGAGTTGAATGTGTATACATATAGTTCTTCCATGTTACAATACAATGGCTTTGTCTATGGGAGTTTTTATGTACCTGAACCTATTCCTGGGCATTTGATAATTGATCATACTGTGTAAAGAAAATCATTTGGTTCCCCTGGTTCTCCCTTGCAGATAATCCATATCCTGACTGTATCCAAGGAGGGGAAAGGTCATCCCCTCCTTCCATCTGTCTCTTTCCCTTCCTGTTGTTTTCAATGTCTGATTTTATTTTATTACAGGAATCAGTGACCCATGTGAAGGTGGCAATATTCGGGTACATACTGCCATGACCTTGGAACAGCAGGATCAAGTCTGTTTGACTGCACAAACACTTTTGAGGGTTCTATCACATGGAGGCTATAAACAGATCCTTGGGTTAGAAGGAAATTCAAGTAAGTGTTTTGAACAGAATGGCATGCATTTATGGGGTTTAATTTCTTGCACAAGGAGCCAAGAAAATAGGGAGGGGTGGTGAATGGGAGTGGATTTATGCCTTGGACTACCTCCTTTATAAGGGAGGAAAAGGCCTTGGTATATGTATGTAATTTCATGCATGCTTTCTAAGATATTGACATGGTTTAAGTATGTCATGAATGTAGGGGACATGGGCCTGGCTGAAGGCAAACTCTGGAAAGTTTTGTTAGTTCATTTTTAAAATTGGACCCCCTAAGAACAGGTAAATAAGCTTGCTCTGCCTCAAGAGGATGGAGGGGTGGGGGGGTGTCTCCTTGGTGAAGTCTTGGTATGGGAGGTACATACATACATACATATATGGGAGGTAGCTGGAGTTAACTTCCTTGGTGAACTCCCAGTGGCCCCTTATAACTGGGATGAGGTCATGAGCGTTGTATTAACTGTCTCATGGGAGGTGCTCAGCACAGCTGGAGGCTGCAGGTGATTTGTGGTGGTTTGGACCTTAAGGGCCCCTTTTGTCTGGCCAGATGTGGCTGGGTCATGACCTCAGGGCAGCCATTGACTGCCAGGTGTTCAGTCCCTGTGGACCTTCTGAGGCACTGATGTTACTTAAGCATCACCAACAAGGCAACTACCTCACACGCCCCCATGGAAGTCAAGGCAGTAGTGACATGTGGAGCCTCAACAAGAAATGTCAAGATAGTTGCCCTCGTACTGAATATGACAGGGCAGGAACTGAAAAACGGATTTGGAACTGGCCGGTAGACTGCAGGGGCAGTAGCATGTGGTGGTTCACTTGTCACAGGGTAGCAAGCCTTGGAGTACTCAGCTACTCATGTGGTATGGTGTTTTTGGTGGCGTGGCTGCAACATTTTGAAAATAAGGACACATCAGACTTGTTCTGGTTGGTAGCAGGGCGTTGTGGACTCTTGACTTTGGTGCCAGTTTGTGAGGTGTTGACAAGGAGTTGCAGGGGAGGTCATTGCTGGTTGCCAGGGCAGAACATTTCAATAATGGGACAGTTGTAAGGAGGCTGGCAGTAATATCAGCCTTGTCTGTCATGATGATGTGGGTGGCACGTGGAATTGGTGACATTCTTGGCCATGAGTTTTGCTGCAGGGCCTGGCATTCTTGGGTCATGTGGTAGCTGCTTGGACTGTGGAAATCACAGCCTGGTTGGTTCTGGCTGGTATTTGATGGTCAAATGGGAATAGCATGGATTGGGGACATGGCTGGTGACTATGGGGTTCTGGGCATCTAGTCACCTGTGGAAGAGGGTTAGAGGATGACACAGGAAGTTTGTGAGGTACCCGGTTTCGATACGGTTGTTGTAAGGTAGTCTGGGCATGTGGTCAGGTATTGGTCCCCAGTTGTAATCATTTGCTTGGGGAATGTGCAGTTTCGGTCCATAAGGTGAACTACCATGGCAGAGGGCAGTTGGCTGTGGATGAGATCGGCAACGAAGAAATCACGGAGGTTGCCGAAGGTCTCTGGCATGTGACAAGCCTTGATCCACACATTCAGGTACTGAAGGGTCCTGAGCGTGAACCGTCACATGTCATCATGCACTTTTGGTGCAGCATTGAAGAAACTACTGCAGAGTTTTACCAGTGTCAGCTGGTATACATCTTTCAGCAGCTTTGAACCTCCTGGTAATCATGTTGAAGGTCAAAGGGTAGGGATTGATCCATGTCCCATGCCTCTATTGGGATAAGAAAGAGAAGGCAAGTTAGTGCATACATCAAACCATAGATTGCACTTTTGGTGTATGGGTCAAACTTTCCTAAGAAAGTGTCTAGCTTCTCATTCTCTGGGGTGAAGGTGGATGGGGGAGGTAGGAAACTAGGTGCTGGACCAGAAATGGTAGTGTGTTTGATTTAGGCGCCTTGATTTGAGGTCTTGATGGTGCTGAAGTGCTTTTCATTCATAGTGAAGGTTATCTTCACTGTTTTCCATATATCCCAGCAGCTGGACTTCCATACAAATGCCTCTGATAGTGGCGAGGATGTCATCTCTGTTAGAAAGGCTCTCCATCATGGGCCATGGTCGGTGTTTGGAGTTGATAGTTGAGTTTGCTAGTCATTAGCTTTACCAGAGTTGAGGTTCAGGACCTTATGATCTCCATCGAGTGTGAATGGGTCAAGGTGGGGTTGCTCACAGCTCTAGTGTGTTAAATGATCTAGTGGTGGGAGTAGACCACAAAACAATTCAGCATGGTACTCAGCAGTTGGATGTTGTACTGGCGAGGCTAGCAGTGTGAGAGTGGACATAGGTCGAATGTTGTATTGTGAATGCTAGTATCTGATAGAAGAGCATGTAGCAGGAAAATGGTGAGGGCAGGCTGGCTGGCAGGCAGTTGAACTAACAGTAGTTGGGCAACTAGACCTCAACAGACCAGGAATCAGGGCCCCAAATGTCAGGAATGTCCCTGGCTGAAGGCAAATTCTGGAAATTTTTGTTAGTTTGTTTTTAAAGTTGGGTGCTAAAGCACAGGTAAATAAGCTTGCTCAGGCTGCAAGAGGAGCAGAAAGAGATGGTGTCTGTCCTCGGCAAAGTCTCAGTGTGGAAGGTGGCTGGAGATAGCTACCTCAATTCCCAAGGCTGTCTGTCCTTGGTGAACTCCCAGTGACCCCTTGTATTCACTGGGATCAAGTCATAACCCTTGCATTAAATATATTTTGGGGGATGTTCAGCACAACTGGGGGCTGCAGGTGTTCCAGGAGTCTTTTGTGGGTTGGAACTCAAAGACCTGATTTGTCTGACCCGATGCAGCTGGGTCATGACCTAGCCAGTGACTGCCAGGTGTTTGGTCCCTAGGGACCTGCTGAGGCACCAATGCTACGTATGTGTCACCAGCGAGCGGAGCTGGGTGTGTTCCATTTTAGTTTAGCTGCAGTTAGCGCTCCCAAACTATTAAAGTTTAAGAGACAGGTTCATACTGAAATAATGGTTTAGTAGGCCACAAAGAAAATTTTTGTAGGCCACATGCTATACCTGCGCCTATATTGCTTTAATAGTTTGGGAGCGCTAACTGCAGCCAAACTAAAGCAGAACACACTGAGGAACATGCCCAGCTCTGCCAGTGAGGCAACTGCCTCACAAAGTACATTAAAAGAACAAAGAAAGCCTAGCCAAAAAGAGAGAAAGGGGATAGATCATTGTTACTTACAGTGTATGTTTAACCCCTTCCATACGGTGCCGCACACGTAGGCGTCATGAGGAGCAAGTGGATTCGCGACGCTGCCATATCGGCGTCTTGATTATATTTATTGTAGTCGCCCCTGTGTTTTTACATTCTCCCAAATGCGCCCTGAATCCCATTCTCTGTGGTTTTCAAAATTCGCGGGTGAAAGAGAGGACGATCAATATAAGCAGCGACTATATTTTATGATGCGAATATTATTACGTTACGTCATATGGCTGACATTGGCTGCTGCCCGCGAGATTTAAGTCCCGTACTGAAGTGGTTAAGAGGTGCAGGATGTTGGTGAGGGCCATATGCAGGGGACTGGAAATGGTTAAAGAAAATGGAGAAAAGTGGGAGGGGAGCTAGTTGTTTGTTGACAACATGCACTTGTGGCAGAGTCAGAGGAGGGATTGAGTGAGTTCAGGAGGGTGTGGGATAGGAGAAAGTTGAAGGAAATTGTGGATAAAAGCAAGGTGATGAGATGTACAAGGGGAGGATGGCACTGAGTTGGAAGTAAGTCTTAAAAGAGGAGCTGGAGGAAGTGGATAGCTTTAGGTATTTGGGGTGGTAATGGAAGTAAATTGTAGACTGAGAGAACCAAAGAAATGGCTGTGTGAATTAATAAGTGTCATGAGAAATTGACATTTGGGAATGCATGCAAAAAAGGAGACTACATGAAGGGGTGAGTGTGCTGACGGCACTGTACAAGACAGAGACCTGGAATTTAAACAAGGCAGGGCTGATGAAAGAGTATTGGGATGGTTCAGACATATGGAAAGAATAAGTGAAGAAATGTTAGGAAAAAGTGTGTGGAAGGCAAAGGTGGGGGAGTGAACTTACAAGGGTGACTGAGGACGAGATGGATGGATGGGATGACTGGGTGTTGAGCTAAAAGTGGAATACTTGTTTAGGATGGAAGAGAGAAATCAGGAGATAGGGTTAAGTGGAGAATGGCTGTTTATAGATGATACTGTGATGTAAGGAAGGGATGAAATGGGGGAGGGTAGGGAGTGGTTTTGAATGACATAGCCATCTTTTCTTTTTCTGCATGAGGGGATGGAGAGGGAGGGTTGCCGATAAAGTGAAGCAACCTTGCTGTGGATGTAGTCTTGTTGCATTGCTTCTGATCTAGGGCAGTGGGTGAGATACAGAAATGACCTGTCTTCCATGAGGATCTAAGATTACAGGAAAGTGTTGTGGATGGGAGTGGAATAGATACTTACTTTTTTACTTTGCTGCCTCCCTTGAGGGAAGGTGGGGGGGGACCCTTGGTATAAATAGATGTTTAAGAGATGCATACAGTATTGTTTTTTATGATTACAGGTATAGCAAGTGAGATGTCAGTCTGGGATGGCGTAGTGGTGTCAGCATTGGAGAAGGCTTACGAGAAACCTCCAGAGAGACCCCCTCAAGATGAAGATGCAGACGATATGGATGCAGATGATGAATCCATGGAGACCAATGATAATTGATGTTTTAGGAAAGAATGTTTAGTTAAATATTTCAACAGGCACACTTTGGCCATGTCCAGTCTGAGAACTTGTACAATTCTTGTATGTATTTGTATTAACCTGTTTCATACAAAGTGAATAGTATGACATTAGAATTCAGTAGGCAGTTTGCAGTGCCATTTTTTGAAAGTCACATTTTGTTGACTAAAAGTTTTATAATCAAATTTTGCTGGAATAAGATGGAATCGATGTTTAGTAAAGTTTGACATGGAATATTGCCAAAGGAAGGAATTTGAGTTCATGAAATTGAAATTTTATCAACTTCAGCATGCAGGTACTTGTTATTTTGTGTATTAATATATAGAAAATATCCAACACTTGTTTCACTTACCATCTATCAGACCATGATAGTATTATTATTTTTTTTTTTCTTCTACTTTCCTGGGATGTACACACACATATTATAAGGCACTTCCCATTATACAAGGGTGGCCACTGAAATTTTTGGGATTGGGAGGAGTGCTGCTGCTATGATTTGTGAGGGTTTTAGTGTGGTCATTTAGGATGTGCTGTGTCTTGCTACATTCCTTCTGACCCATCATCCAGGAGGAGCCAAGAAAAGAGGTAGGGTGGAGTGATGAATGGGAGTGGAATTATGCCTTTTGAGGATTTGGAGAGGAACAGTGTGAGTATAGGAAAAGCAGGGGTTGCATGAATCATATTTTCGTGGTAAGGCAGATATGTGAGAGACTGGAAGGACAAGGATTTTTTTTTTTTTTTTTTATCTCCTTTATGGATTAAGGTGTCTGAGAAGTATGACAGGGGTTACTGGGCTGGATAGAGGGAGAAATGAGGTGGTGAGGAGCACCTTTCCCACTTTGAGTGAGAAGTCAATTATCTTGTATAGTCTGTCAGTTCATCTATACACTCTTTCAGTATCCAATTTGCAATTCCATCTGATCCATGCAATTTTCTGACATCTAGGCTTTTTATTTGGTCTCTTATTTCTATTTGTGTTATCTTTATTTCTTTCATCATGGGTGATCTTTCTTGTTGTCCATCTTCCCAAGATTGTGAGCTCTCAATTGTAAAAACAGACCTGAAATGTTTGATCATAACTACTACCATCTCTGTGTCATCTATGTATTCTTTATCTCCTTCATGCAGTTTCACTATTTCATGTTTATCCTTTAGTTTGTCATTTATATATCTGTAAGAGTTTAGGTTGATCCTTACATTTGTCTATGATATCCCTTTTATATTCTCTTTTTTCTTTCCTGCATATATTCACATATTCATTCCTACATACATATACCAAGGCTTTTTCCCCCTTCCAAGGGAGGTAGCCAAAAAGGGAAAGGCATAAAAACACTCCCACCCATTTCATCCCTAAATATACTCCACACCCCTCCCACCCTCCCTCTCATCTGAGCACCTCCTGGATGACGGGTCATCCCTGCACCCTGCCCACCGCCCTGGGTCAGAAGCAGTGTCGCAAGACACAGCACATCCACAGCAAGGCCGCTTCATTTAATCGGCGACCCCCCCTCTCCGTCCCCCCTTGCATATAAGGAGAGGACGGGGAGAAATCCCTTCGGGCTGCGTCAAAATTTACTCACACATACTACCCCACCCCCCTGCCCATTCCTCCTCATGCAATCACAACATCATCCATATACAACCATTCTCCACTCACCTCTGTCTTCCGTCCTCTCCCTTCCTTCCTCAACAGACATTCCCCTCTTCCCCAAAGCCCCCTTCATCCCATCCATCCACCTCATCCTAGGACGTCCCCTCATGTTCACTCCCTCCACATCTGCCTTCCATACCTCTTTTACTAGTCTTTCTTCACTCATTCTTTCCATGTGTCCAAACCATCCTAATATTCTTTCATCAACCCTATCTCCCAAATCCTTTTTCACCCCTGTTCTCCTCCTCACCTCCTCATTTCTCACTCTATCCAGCCTAGTAACCCCCACCATACTTCTCAGACACCTCATCTCAAACACATTCAAACTCCTTCTCTCTTCTTCTCTTATGTTCCACGTTTCTGCCCCATACAGTGCTGTTGGCACAATCACTCCTTCATACAGTCTCCTCTTCGCATCCATTCCCAAATGTCTATTCCTCATTACACTCTTTAATCCACCAAGGCATTTACTCGCTTCTCTCAATCTACATTCTACCTCCACCTTCACTCCACCTTTTCCTGCTACACTTGCACCCAAGTATCTAAAACTATCCACTTCCTCCAGTCGCTCTCCCTTAATGTTCACTTCCAGTCTACTGCCACTTTCACCCCTTGTACATCTCATCACCTTACTTTTACCCACATTTATCTTTAGCTTTCTTCTATCACATACTCTCCCAAACTCTGCCACCAGCTTCCTCAATCCCTCCTCTGACCCTGCCACAAGCGCAGTGTCGTCCGCAAACAACAGCTGGCTCACCTCCCACTTTTCTCCATTTTCTTTAACCATCTCCAATCCCTGACCCACTACCCTAGCATTCACCTCTCGCACCACCCCATCCATGTATAAGTTGAACAGCCAGGGCGACATAACGCATCATTGACGAAGTCCCACCTTTACTTCAAACCACTCACTCTCTCCATTTCTAATCCTGACACAAGCTCTACTACTCTCATAAAAACTCTTGACAGCTCCCAAAAGCTTTCCTCCTATCCCATAAATCTGCATAACCTCCCACAGTGCCTTTATTCATTCCTAAGTTTTGTATATCTTTACCATTTAGATGTTTTTTGTTTTTGTTTTTTCCCAGGCTTTGTCTCTCCTGACTCTAGCCTCACTACACCTTTTGTTGAACCATGTAGTGGATTGGAAGGTTCAAGATTAATGTGGATGAAGGGAGATGTGGGTTTTTGTAAGTGCATATGGGCTGAGTAGTGAGAAGAGTGTAGAAGAAAGGGAGGCTTTTTGGATAGATTTAAACAAGTGCATAGAGGGATTAGGGGGAAACGTCAATGTAATTGTACTGGGAGACCAATGTTAGGGTAGGAAATGATCCAATAGACAGAGTGGTTGGGAAGTGTGGAGTTCCAGGAAAGAATCATAGTGGAGAGTTTATGGAGATGTGTCTAGAGAGTTGATGACAGCAAATACAGTGTCTAGGAAGAAAGTCCAGCATAAGTACACATGGGAGAGGGTGGTGGATGGAAGGATGGTAGATAGTGTTAATGGACTATGTAGTGGTAAATAGGAGTATAGTAAAGGATGTACATGTTCTAAGGGGAGAGAGTAGGGGAATAACAGATCATTTTCTGGTAGAAGATAAGTTGAGAGTGGAGGATAGATGGAGAAAGAGGAAAAGGACAAAAGGTAGGGAGGTGCTTAGAGTGAACTGCTTAAATGAGAAAGAAAAGAAGGACTACAAGAAGAAGCTGAGAGAGGAATGGGAGTGAAAGAGTAGAACTAGGAGTGGAGGAATGGGGATGGTTCAAGGAGGGAGTAACAAAGTGTGTAAAGATGGTGTGTGGAACAAGGAGGACGGGAGGGAATAGAAGGATGGGTACTGAGTGGTGGGATGAGGAAGCAAAGAAGGTTGTAGAAAAGAAGCAAGTTTTCACAGATTGGTTACAAAATAGGATGAGGGAATCATATGAGAGGTACAAAGAAAAGAGAAGTAAACCATGAGATACAGGAAGCAAAGAGGAGAGCAGATATGATATGGGATAAGAGTAGGACAGAAAATTTTGAAAGTAATAAAATGATGTTTTGGAAGGAAATTAAGAAAGGAAGAGGAGGCGAATCAAGTAGAGAAGAAAAGGTAAAAGGTACAGATGCAGACATAATAATGGAAGAGAAGACAGTAAGAGGAAGATGGGCAGAATATTTTGGGGAGTTGCTAAATGTGAAGGAGGATAGGGAGGGAAAGGTATTTGCAGTGGGAAGTACTAAGAAAATTATCAAAATGAGTGAGGAAAATGGAGGAGAAATAAGAAAAGATGAAGTGAAGGCAGTTGTTAAGATGATGAGAGCAGGTAAGGCACCTAGGTTGGGTGGATGTCATGCAGAATGTGAAAAAAGGAGGTACAGTAATGAAGTACTGACTGGTGAGGTTATTTAACGTTTGTTTAACCCCTTCCATATAGTGCCGCCTACATAAGGCGGCATGGGGAGCAAGTGGATACTCGAGGCTGCCATATCGGCGTCTTGATTATATTTATTGTAGTTGTCCCTGTGTAACTGATATACTCTCTAAACTGGCTTCATCACATTTTCTATGGTTATCAAAATTCACGGGTGAAAGAGAGAACGAGTGATATAAGCGGTGACTATTTTTTATGATGCAAGTATTATGACGCAACATCGTATGTCTGGCAGCTGATGCTGCCCGCGAGATTTTGGCCCGGAGTGAAGTGGTTAAGAGAGGGTTGAGTGCCAGAGGACTGGAGGAGTGCCTGTATAGTTCCACTCTACAAGGAAAAAGGTAAAAAGTGTGAGTGTAGTAGTTTCAGGGGGATCAGCTTGGTAAGTGCAGTTGGGAAGACTTTGGGAGGGTCTTGATTGAAAGGATTAGGAGAGGAACAAAGGGAGTAATTGGTGAGGAAGTGTGGGTTTAGGACAGGTAGGGGTTGTGTAGATCACATTTTTGTGGTAAGACATACATACATATACCAAGGCTTTTTCCCCCTTTCAAGGGAGGTAGCCAAAAAGGAAAAGGCATAAAATCATTCCCACCCATTCCATCCCTGAATACACTCCACACCCCTCCACCCTCCCTCTTATCTTAGCACTCCTGGATGACAGGTCATCCCTGCACCTTGTCCATTGCCCTGGGTCAGAAGCAGTGTCGCAAGACACAGCAAAAAGGATTACAAAGGCGGAGCATGCCAACAGGAGACCTTTTGGTCCATATCTAGGTCGGATGCGGAAAAAAATCATACTAATGAAATAATAAATAAAAATATAATAATGTAAATAATAAATAAAATACATAAGTGCATAGGTATAGTTAATAAACAAATAGGTAAATAGTAAATAATAATAAATTGACGTATAACTAATAATGGATGAAAAACACAAATGATACATACATACATATACCAAGGCTTTTTCCCCCTTACTAGAGAGGTAGCCAAAAAGGAAAAGGCATAAAATCATTCCCACCCATTCCATCCCTGAAAACACTCCACACCCCTCCACCCTCCCTCCCATCTTAGCACCTCCTGGATGACGGGTCATCCCTGCACCCTGTCCACTGCCCTGGGTCAGAAGCAGTGTCGCAAGACACAGCACATCCACAGCAAGGCCGCTTCATTAAATCGGCAACCCCCCCTCTCCGTCCCCTCATATAAAGGAGAGGACGGGGAGAAATCCCTTCGGGCTGAGTCAAAATTTTGCTCACAGACTACCTCTCCCCCCGTCCATTCCACCTCATGCATCACAACATCTTCCATATACAACCATTCTCCATTCACCCCTGTCTTCTGTCCTCTCCCGTCCTTCCTCAACAGACATTCCCCTCTTCCCCAAAGCCCCTTTCACCCCATCCATCCATCTCATCCTAGGACGTCCCCTCATGTTCACTCCCTCCACATCTACCTTCCATACCTCCTTTACTAGTCTATCTTCACTCATTCTTTCCATGTGTCCAAACCATCCTAATACTCTTTCATCTACCCTATCTCCCAACTCCCTTTCCACACCTGTTCTCCTCCTCACCTCCTCATTTCTCACTCTATCCAGCCTAGTAACCCCCATCATACTTCTCAGACACCTCATCTCAAACACATTCAAGATCCTTCTCTCTTCCTCTCTTATATTACATGTTTCTGCTCCATACAGTGCTGTTGGCACAATCACTCCCTCATACAGTCTCCTCTTAGCATCCATTCCCAAATTTCTATTCCTCATTACACTTTTTAATCCACCAAGGCATTTACTCGCTTCTCTCAATCTACATTCTACCTCCACCTTTTCCTGCCACATTTGCACCCAAGTATCTAAAACTATCCACTTCCTCCAGTTGCTCTCCCTTAATGCTCACTTCCAGATTACTGCCACTTTCACCCCTTGTACATCTCATCACCTTACCTTTACCCACATTTATCTTCAGATTTCTTCTATCACACACACTCCCAAACTCTGTCACCAACTTCCTCAATCCCTCCTCTGATCCTGACAGAAGCGCAGTGTTGTCCGCAAACAACAGCTAGCTCACCTCCCACTTTTCTCCATTTTCTTTAACCATCTCCAATCCCTGACCCACTACCCTTGCATTTACCTCTCGCACTACCCCATCCATGTATAAGTTGAACAGCCAGGGTGACATCACGCATCCTTGACGAAGTTCCACCTTTACCTCAAACCATTCACTCTCTCCATTTCTAATCCTGACACAAGCTCTACTACTCTCATAAAAACTCTTGAGAGCTCCTAGAAGCTTTCCTCCTATCCCGTATATCCGCATAACCTCCCACAGTGCCTTTCTGTCTACCCTGTCGTAAGCCTTTTCCAGATCCATAAAGGCCCAAAAAACATTCTTCCCCTTTCCTATAGCTTTCTCACATATCTGTCTTACCACAAAAATCTGATCTACGCAACCTCTACCTGTCCTAAATCCACACTGTTCCTCACCAATTACTCCCTCTGTTCCTCTCCTAATCCTCTCAATCAAGATCCTCCCATAAGCCTTCCCAACTACACTTAACAAGCTAATCCCTCTGAAACTACTACATTCACACTTGTCACCCTTTCCCTTGTAAAGTGGAACTATACAAGCACTCCTCCAGTCCTCTGGCACTTTACCCTCTCTCCAGCAAACATTAAATAACCTCATCAACCAGTCCACCATGACCGTACCTCCTTTTTTGAGACATTCTGCATGGCAACCATCCAGACCAGGTGCCTTACCTGCTTTAATCATCTTAACTGCTGCCTTCACTTCATCCTTCCTTATTTCTCCTCCATTTTCCTCACTCATCACGGTCATTTTCTTAGCATTTCCCACTGCAGCTATCTTTCCCTCCCTATCCTCCTTCACATCTAGCAACTCCCTAAAATATTCTGCCCATCTTCCCCTTACTGCCTTCTCCTCCATTATCATCTCTCCATCCACACCTTTTACCTTTTCTTCTCTACTTGATTCGCCTCCTCTGCCTCTCTTAATTTCTTTCCAAAACATCTTTTTATTACTCTCAAAATTTTCTGTCATACTCTTACCCCATTTTACATCTGCTCTCCTCTTTGCCTCCTTTACCTTTTTCTTTACTTCTCTTTTCTTTTCTTTGTACGTCTCATATGACTCCCTCGTCCTATTTTGTAACCAATCTGTGTAAGCTCGCTTCTTCTCCTCTACAACCTTCTTCATTTCCTCATCCCACCATTCACTACCCTTCCTTCTATTTCCTCCTGTCCTTCTTGTTCCACACACCATCTTTGCACATTTTGACTCCCTCCTTGAACCATCCCCATTCCTCCTCCACACCTACCTCTACTCTATCCTTCACTCCCTCCCACTCCTTCAGCTTCTTGTACTCCTTCTCCTTTTCCTCTTCATTTAAAGAGTTCACTCTAAGCACCTCCCTACCTTTTGTCCCTTTCCTCTTTCTCCATCTGTCCTCCACTCTCAACTTACCTTCCACCAGAAAATGATCTGATATTCCCTCACCCTCTCCCCTTAGCACATGTACATCCTTAACTCTTCCTATCATAATCCTATTTACCACTACATAGTCCATTAAAGCTCTATCTACCACCCTTCCCTCCACCACCTTCTCCCATGTGTACTTATGCTTGACTTTCTTCTGAAACACTGTATTTGCTATCATCAACTCTCTAGACACATTTCCACCATCAACTCTCCACATTTTGCAACCACTCCATCAATTGGATCCTTTCCTACCCTAGCATTAAGGTCTCCCAGTACTATTACATTGACTTTTCTCCCTAAACCCTCTATGCACTCATTTAAATCTATCCAAAAGGCCTCCCTTTCTTCTACACTCTTCTCACTGCCAGGCCCATATGCACTTACAAAAACCCACATCTTTCCCAGTTTCACCTTCATCCACATTATCCTTGAGGAAACCTCCTTCCACTCCACTACACGTTTACCTATCTCTTCACTTACTAGTATAGCCATCCCTTCCCTCCCTCACCCTCACTTCACTCCTGATAACCTCCCACTTACACTCCCAAACTTACAATCGCCCTTCCCTTTCAGCTTGGTTTCACTCAAAGCCAACACATCCATCTTTCTTCTCACAAACATACTACCTATCTCTTCCCTTTTACTCTCATCTGTACCACATCCACGCACATTGAAAGACCCAAACCTTAGGGTGCTGGTCCGAGAACTTCCAGACCCTCTTATGCCTTTGCTTTCACTTTTAGGAATGTCCCTTTCTTCTCACCTCTTACGGTCCAAGTGGGAATACTTGGTGGCAGTATTCTTTTCCCCCACCACAGGGAATTCCCCCACCACAGAAAAAGAATACTCAGAGAAATGGTACAGGACAGCAACAAGGGGTTGGGGGACAGCATAACGGAGGGACAGTCGTAGTATAAAAGTGTCATCATTTCTCTATGAACAGAGTTTTCCTCTATCATAGACAAAATGATGTGTGGCTCTGGTCCGTAGGGGCGCCCCATATAGACCCTAAAGTATCAACTGCATGCTACTTTGCCACAATAACAAGCAGCCAATACCCCAGACGGGAACACAAATGATAACAAAACAAAAACAAATATAAAATAAATTATAATCATTACAGCATCTTGCTTAGGTGTTTATCTAAATGATTCTTAAAGCTTTGAACTGAACTACATTGCACTACCTGTGCAGGAAGTTTACTCTATTCATTAACTACACGGTTGGCAATGTTGTTTCTACCTACTTCCAAATTGAATCTATTTCTGGACAGTTGGAGACCATCGTTTCTTGTGATTCTCATTCAGTGTGAAAATTTTGTCACTTTTGATGTTGTCAATTACCTTTAGAATTTTAAAGACCTGTATCAAGTCACCTCTGAGTCTATGCTTTTTTAGGGAAAACAGATTCACATGTTTTAGTCAATTTTTGTATAATTTATTTTTGATATTTGGAATCAGTTTTGTGGCTCGCTGTTGTACTTTTTCCAGTCTGTCAATGTCTTTAATGAGATTCGGTGACAATACAGAAACAGCATATTCCAAATGTGAACGAACTAACGATTTATATAGCAAGGACGCTTCATTAAATCGGCGACCCCCCTGTATAAAAGAAGACGGGGAGAAATCCCTTCGGGCTGCGTCAAATTTTGCTCACACATACTACCTCTCCCCCCATCCCCCCGCCCATTCCACCTCATGCATCACAACATCATCCATATACAACCATTCTCCATTCACCTGTCTTCTGTCCTCTCCCGTCCTTCCTCAACAGAAAAGGTAAGGATGTTTTTGGACTTTTATGGATCTGGAAAAGGCTTAGGACAGGGTAGACAGGAAGGCACCGTGGGAGGTATTGCAGATATATGAGATAGGAGGAAAGATTTTAGGAGCTGTCAGGAGTTTTTACGAGAGTAGTAGAGCATGTGTCAGGATTAGAAATGGAGAGCGTGGTTTGAGGTAAACCTGGGACTTCGTCAGGGGTGTGTTATGTTGCCCTGGCTGTTCAATTTATACATGGATGGGGTGGTGTGAGAGGTAAATGCAAGGGTAGTGGGTCAGGGTTTAGAGATGGTTAAAGAAAATGGAGAAAAGTGGGAGATAAGCCAGTTGTTGTTTGTGGATGACACTGTGCTTGTAGCAGGATCAGAGGAGGGATTGAGGAAGTTAGTGACAGAGTTTGGGAAGGTGTGCAAAAGAAGGAAGTTGAAGATAAATGTGGGTAAAAGTAAGGTGATGAGATGTACATGGGGAGAAAGTGGCAACAGACTGGAAGTGAGTATTAAGGGAGAGAGACTGGAGAAAGTGGATAGTTTTAGATACTTGGGTGCGAATGTGGCTGGAATAGGAGTGGATGTGGAGGTAGAATGTAGATTGAGAGAAGTGAGTAAATGCCTTGGGGGTTTAAAAAGTGTGATGAGAAAAAGGCATATGGGAATGGATGCTAAGAGAATTGTATGAAGGAGTGATTGTACTGACAGCACTGTATGGGGCAGAAACATGGAACATAAGAGAGGAGGAGTTTGAATGTGTCTGAGAAGTATGATAGGGGCTACTAGGCTAGAGTGAGAAATGAGGAGGTGAGGAGGAAAACAGGAGTAGAGAGGTAGTTGGGAGATAGGGTAGATGAAAGAGTATTAGGATGGTTTGGACATAGGGAAAGAATGAGTGAAGAAAGACTTATAAAAGAGGTGTGGAAGGAGTGAACATGAGGGGATGTCCTAGGATGAGATGGATGGATGGGGTGAAAAAGGCATTGGGAAAGAGGGGAATGTCTGTTGAGGAAGGATGGGAGAGGACAGAAGATAGGGGTGAATGGAGAATGGTTGTATATAGATGATGCTGTGATGCATGAGGTGGAATGGGTGGGGGATGGGGAGCGAGGGAGTGTGTGAGAAATAATTTGATGCATCCCGAAGGGATTTCTCCCTGTCTTCTTTTCTGCACGAGGTGACAGAGAGGAGGGATCGCTGATTTAATGAAGTGGCCTTGCTGTGGATGTGCTGTGTCTTGTGACACTGCTTCTGACCTAGGGCAGTGGGCAAGATGCAGGGATGACCCGTCATCCAGGAGGTGCCAATAGGAAGGGGAGTGGAGTGTGATGGGGATGGAATGGGTGGGAGTGGTTTTTATGCCTTTGTTTTTTGGCTACCTCCCTTATATGGGGAAAAAATCCTTTGGTGTATGTATGTAAGCATTTCTCTACCTTTTGTCCTTTTCTTCTTTCTCCATCTATCCTCCACTCTCAACTTACCTTCCACCAAAAAATTATCTGATATCCCCCCACTCTCTCCCCTTAGCACATGTACATCCTATTAGACTCCTATCTACCACAACATAGTCCATTAACGCTCTATCTACCACCCTCTCCCATGTGTACTTATGCTTGACTTTCTTCCGAAATATGTAATTTTCGCAGGAAAATTAATTTTTCCCTGATACAAACCTGAGGTACTCCTTACCCAAGGATACGCGGCGCGTTTCTACCGCTAACACTGTGTGTGCTTGAAAACACCTCACTCCGAGGGTCTGGGCAACCATTATCCTCAGTAAGGGGCCCTCCTGGGGCAAGGGGGCCCCCCCTCCCCCCACAAGGGTAGGAGGGTAGAAGCTCCATTGTCTGAGCTAGGTATGAAATTAGTCACGAGGGTTGACAGGCCAGGGAGAAGGAACTACTAGCGGGGTGGATGAGGAGGGCCATTAGAGGTAAGGAGTACCTCAGGTTTGTATCAGGGAAAAATTAATTTTCCTGCGAAAATTACATTTGTTCCGAAGAATACAAACTCTTCGGTACTCCTTACCCAAGGAGACTTGGACTTAGGGGGGAAGGAAGTATTTATCTAGCCTGGGAAACCCTCGTAAGGAGAAAATGTAGAGTGCTAAGATCTACGTTGACCAGACCCTTATACATTCCCCGAAACTGTGAAGGGCACCTGGATCTGTTCCCAGAGTGGAGACAGACAGGGCATACTCACTTTGTACCCCTTGCAGGGCTCGAACTGATTCCCTTGGAATGCTTGAGAGCCCTCGGTGAGGTAAGGGAATGTAGGAGTATGAGAAGGACTTGAGATAGGTATCCCCGTGGTTGCCGATCCAGAACTTGGATGAGGCTTCAGGGTTGGCTGTGTGCCATTGGTACGGGGTATGTTATCTCAGGACTTCTTGGGCGGCCACTATGGGGCCTAGAGAGAAGGTCCCTAAGGATTCCCACATGATTTCTTTGAGGTAAAAGGAAGTGAACGTAGTCTGGGACTTCCATATACCTGCTTGAGGGACCTGGTTGACTGACAGATTCTTTCGGAAGACTAGGGAGGGCCCTATTGCCCTGAGGTCATGAGCTTTTGCTCTAGGGCAATCCGTGGGGCTCAAGGCGTAGGCCCTGTGGATGACTTCCTTGATCCAGTAAGAAATGGAAGTCTTAGTGACGGGCTTGGGTGTACCCCTGGTAGAGACGAACAGTCTTGGCAAGTCTGGTCTAAGATGCTTAGTCCTCTTGAGGTAGGTCCGGATAGCACGTACCGGGCATAGTACCATTTCCGCATGTTCACCCCCTACAAAGTCGTCCAAGGAAGGTATACTAAAGGACCAGAATCTAGGGTCGTCTTTGGCCGGATCCTGGTTTTTGGCAATGAATTGGGGCAGAAAAGTGAAGGAGACCTCTTGCCATCCTTTCGAGTGGGCGACTCGATAAGAGATGGCATGCAACTCCCCGACCCTCTTGGAAGACGCCAGGGCCAAGAGAAAAACTGTCTTCAAGGTGAGGTCCTTGAAATTAGCATCTCGGAGGGGTTCGTAAGGGGGGGCCCCGCAGAGCGTTGAGGACTAATGCCACATCCCATGGAGGAGAAGTGATCTCCCTGGGGGGGCATGATTTTCTGAAATGTCTGAAGAGCATGGAAATTTCTGGAGACAGGGTTAGATCCATGCCCTTCAGAGAAAACACCTGATTAAGAGCTGCCCTATAGCCCTGCACTGCCGAGAGGGAGATCTTCTTGGACTTCCGGAGGAAGTGGAAGAAGGAGGCAATCAGAGGAATGGTGGCTTGCTCTGGGGCTATTGCTCGGGAGTGGCACCATTCTGCAAAAGCATTCCACTTCCCTTGATAAAGGGCAGCTGAGGAAGAGCGAATAGGGGAGGACATGTCTTCTGCCACTTCTTTGGGGAAACCCTTCTCTAGGAGGATCCGGACCATAGTCTGAACGCGTGAAGCGCCAGGGCTGACGGGTTCTTGTGCCAGGCCCCGTTGACTGGTTGATGTAGAAGGTCGGGTCTTCCCTGAAGGGCCAGGGGCTCCTCCACTGCTAGCTCGAGGGCGTCTGGAAACCATGGGGCTTCCGGCCACCAGGGAGCGATCAAAGTCATCCGAAGGTTGGATGCGGTTCGTACTCTCTGGAGCACCTTCTGGAGCAAGGGAAACGGTGGGAAAGCGTAGGTGTCGAGGTTGTCCCAGCTTTGCAGAAGAGCATCCTCTCCCGCTGCCAGCGGATCCGGGAGAGGGCTGAAATACACCGGGAGCTGGTGGTTCCATCTGGTGGCGAAAAGGTCCACTAGAGGGGAGCCCCATTTGTTGATGAGGAAGGTCGCCACTTCCGGATGGAGGGACCACTCCGTGCTGATTACCTGACTCCTGCTGAGGTGGTCCGCCCAGACATTCTTCTTCCCTGGGATGTAGCGAGATCTGAGTGCCACTTGGAGGTTCTCGGCTAATAGGAGGATCTCCATAGTGAGATGGCAGAGGTCCTGGGAGACTGTGCCCCCCTGCTTGTTCAGGTAGGCTACTACCGAGGAATTGTCCGACATGATGCCCACAACTTTCCCCGAGATTTGACCCGAGAAGTGACGGAGAGCCAGCAGTACCGCTTTCAATTCTAGCCAGTTGATATGGGCTGTCCGCTCGACCGTGGACCAGGAACCGCTGACGTGATCGTCGTTGAGGTGGGCCCCCCAGCCCTCCTTGGAGGCGTCGGAGAAGAGGAGGACTTCGGGGGAAGATGGGCCGAGGGGCATCCCCACGAGCAGGTTGCACGGGTCCTTCCACCAGAGAAGAGAATGCTTGACCTCTCCGGTAAGGGTGATGTGTTGACGGGTGTTTCCCCTTAGCGGGGACCACTGGGACTTGAGGAGCCACTGTAGGGGTCGCATTCTCAGTCTGCTCCTGGGTATTAACCTCTCGACGGAGGCCATGTGGCCCAGGAGGACTTGGCACTGTTTGGCCGTGAGGAACCCGGTCGATAGTGCCTGCACGACGAGAGAAGAGAGATTCTGGATTCGCTTCTCTACTGGGAATGCCTGCATGAGGGAAGAGTCCAGAACCATACCCAGGTACGTGACTCTCTGTCTTGGAATGAAATCTGACTTCGTCTGGTTGACCATGGAGCCCAATTTGCGGATGAAGGCTAGGACCGTCCCCAGGTGGTCGCGGCATAGCTGGGCGGAGTGTGCCAGGATCAGCCAATCGTCCAGGTAACGGAGTAGGCGAATCCCTCTGGAGTGGGACCACGCTGAGACGAGTTTGAACACTCTGGTGAAGACTTGGGGTGCTGTGGAGAGGCCGAAGCATAGGCAGGTGAATTGCAAGGTGGTGCCCTTGTGGACGAAGCGGAGGAATTTTCGGGATGAGGGATGCACAGGTATTTGGAAATAGGCGTCCTGGAGGTCCAGTGACACCATGAAGTCCCCTTCCCTGATAGACGCCCTCACGGCCTCTGGGGTGTCCATCCGGAACTTCGTCAGGGAAAGGAACTTGTTGAGAGGAGACAGATCGATGACAGGTCTCCACCCCCCTGTAGCCTTTGGTACTAGGAATAGCCTCGAGTAGAACCCCGGGTCCGGAGTTGAGACTTCCTCGAGCGCTCCTTTCTGAAGCAGAGTGGAGATTTCCTCCACTAGGGCCCGCCCGCGATCCGAGTCCGGATGGTAGTTGCTGACTTGGATGGGATAGGGGGAGAGGCTGGGGATGGTGTGAAAAGGAAGACGATAGCCCGCCTTGATGACCTGTATGGTCCAGTCCTCCGCCCCGGCAGCCTCCCATTCTCTCCAGTAGAGAGGCAACCTCCTATCCTGTGCGGGAGGGCAGGCGAGTTCCTAGAATTTCCTGCGTTGGGGTCCAGAACCTCTATGATGTTTGCGCCCCTGTTCTCTATTGGGGAAGGGGCGGGGCTTTCCTGTCTGGGCTTTGGACTTCGAATGGGGAGGGGGCCCGTCTTCCCGCTTAGGGAGACGAAAAGGCTGCCTCTGCGTCTGAAAGGACCGAGGGGTCGATGGGGGGGTGGTCCTTGGCCTCGAGCTAGAGACGGCTGTTCTCTCGATGGATCTGTTGTGTAGCAACTGGTTGGTGCTAGTGATTGCCGAGTCCACCATATCCGGGGGAATCAGCGTGTGGGTGAGCAGGGGGGCCCTCCTCAAAGGAGCATAAATCTCCCTGAGGAGGGGGGTCACTGGGGTCCCCGAGGATGGTGTCTCTCCTGCGGGACTCGAAGTTGGCCCAGGACGTTGAGAGACAGGAAGCCTGATGCTTCAGGGCTCTGCTCGCGCTTGCCAAAAAAGCCTGGAGGTCGCATTCTTCCTGGGGTTGTAGTTCGGGTAAGAACTCCCTCGCCGAGGCAAGGAGGCGTTCTAGCCAAGAGTTCACCGCCAGGGACAGAGCCAGTGAATGAATGTGGTCGCTGACTTCCCTGCCGGAAAGGAGGACGTTTCGTCTGCGCAGCGACTCGGCGTCCGCCTTAACCAGCTCTGGTAACCTCGCCGGGATCGAGGCTGCTCTGAGGGTTGACCCCGATGGGGTGTAGAAGCGCTTCTGGTGTTCCAATGGGACCGGAAGCCAACGCGCCTTCTCGGTCGTCCTTGTTGCGAGAGCGTCGGAGGCCTGGGCCATGGCTCTCGCCGTCTGCGTACTCCATGGAAGGTGGAGGGGAGTAGGCTGGGCTTTCTGAGAGTTGGCCGTCATGAAGATGTCAGACTCGAATGTGGCTTCCTCTTCTTTCGGGGGGCCCAGTCGATTCGCCCTCCGAACCCTCGCGAGGACGTCCGAGAAGGAAGGTGGGACCACCATCGAGGATTCCGACTGGGAAACGGGAGGGGAAAGGGAGCGTGCCCCCCCCCCCCCTACGGCGCTGTGGACATCGTCGTCGGCGTAGGAGGGGTCGGCACGGGCAGAGAGGAACCTCACGCTACCATCCTCGTCACTGATGGGTTCAGGGGGGGGCTGAGCAAGTGGAAGCTGGTCGAGGGGGGCCCTTGGGGGCGGTGACTCCTCACGAGCTTCCGTGCGGTGCACGAACCGCGCTTGAGAAGCGCGGAAAAATTCCCGTTGGGCCTCCATCTGTTCCTTCAACGTAGTGACGAGTGAACAGAGAGTGGGGAGGAGGTCCGGGGAATGTCCGCTTGGAGAGTCCCGCCTGGGTGCGGATGGTCCGGGAGACGCCAAGGGGAGACTGCCTCCTCTGGACGAAGCTGAGTCACCTACGACGAACGCGCGTGTGGGTACACCTCGGGCTTCCTGCCCACCGGGCATAGAAAGGGTTCCGGTGATGACCCGGCTCGTCTGACGATAGGTGGAAGGGGGACTGGGGGTTACCCGAGAAGGAGAAGAGGCTGACGCGCTCCGAATCTCCGAACTCGGTTCCTTTGTCCGTGGGGGGGTGGAGCTGCCGGGTAGCATCGCGGGGCCGGCGGACGCATCCGGGAAAAAGCTCGTACCCGGGGGGGTAGTTCGCGGGGGCCAGAGGCGCGTGCCCGTCGAAGCTAACCACCCTGTGGGAAGGAACAGGAGACAATTTAGCCTGAGACTGACTCGGGGCGGCTATTGTACAACCTTTCCGTTTACTACGCTTAGGAGGGGGGAGACAACTGCCCGCGTCCTCCGCCGACGTAGCATGCCTTCTCTTTGTGTCGGGTGAGGGGGGAAGCCATCTTCCTTGCCCGCGTACTTTGACCCGTGGCTGCACCTTCCGGTGAGCATGAAAATACGCGGACCACTGCTTATCATCCCATTGAGCGCACGTAGTACACGGGGATGAAGGGGAACATTCCAGATTCCGACAATGGATACACCAAGAGTGTGGGTCCACAGTTGTCGGTGGGAGAATAGCCCGGCAGCGAAATTCACCGCGGGCGAAGGCACACATGCTATCGCGAACAACAACACTAGGACCAGATTCCATACTTACAGAGAAGCGGAGAATACCCGGTGGAGATTAAAGAGAGGGAAAAGGTAGGGAACAGGGTTCTCAAGCGCTTCCAAGCGGGGGGATGGCGGCGATGCAGGACGCTCCACACAAAGGACGCCGTTGGAAGGGTGTAGAAGGCCGAAGCAGCGTGCGTGCCTTCCGTTCGTCACAATCGAACGAGGTCGGGTTTGGCGCAGGAAATTAATTTTTCCCTGATACAAGCACGGGAGCGGGGAATACTGTCCCCCAACTGAACTTCAGTGTTAGCCGGACTGTGAGAGATGTTGACTCGATCGCTACCGCTTAGACAATGGAGCTTCTACCCTCCTACCCTTGTGGGGGGAGGGGGGGCCCCCTTGCCCCAGGAGGGCCCCTTACTGAGGATAATGGTTGCCCAGACCCTCGGAGTGAGGTGTTTTCAAGCACACACAGTGTTAGCGGTAGAAACGCGCCGCGTATCCTTGGGTAAGGAGTACCGAAGAGTTTGTATTCTTCGGAACAAACTGTATTTGCTATCATCAACTCTCTTTCCAAACATCTCCACCATCAACTCTCCACTACAATACTTTCCTGGAACTCCACATCTCCCAACCACTCCATCAATTGGTTCATTTCCTACCCTAGCATTAAGGTCTCTCAGTACTACTACATTGACGTTTCTCCCTAATCCCTCTATGCACTCATTTAAATCTATCCAAAAAGCCTCCCTTTCTTCTACACTCTTCTCACTACCAGGCCCATATGCACTTACAAAAACCCACATCTCCTTTCCCAGTTTCACCTTCATCCACATTATCCTTGAGGAAACCTCCTTCCACTCCACTACACGTTTACCTATCTCTTCACTTACTAGTATAGCCACCCCTTCTCTCCAGAACGCCTCCCAATTACACTCCCAAACTCACACTTGCCCTTCCCTCTGAACTTAGTTTCACTCAAAGCCAACACATCCATCCTTCTTCTCACAAATATACTACCTACCTCTTCCCTTTTACTCTCATCAGTACCACATCCACACACATTAGGAATGTCCCTTGTGGGGCTACAGGGAGAAGGAGCCTGGTCCCAATCTCCGTCCCATTTTTCTCACCTCTTACGATCCAAGTGGAAATATTTGGTGGCAATATTCTTTTCCCCACACCACAGTGACATTGTATTTAGTAACTCCCTGAAATAATCTGCTCATCTTCCTCTCATTGGTGTCTCTTCCATTTTCATCTCTTCATCTGCACCTTTTACCTTTTCTTCTCTACATGTTTGGCTTCCTCTTCTCCTAATTTCTTTTCAAAATATCTTATTACTTTCAAAATTTTCTGTTATACTCTTACTCCATTTCACATCTGCTCTCCTCTTTGCCTCTTTTATTGTACACTGATGTGAAATGGGGTAACAGTATGACAAGGTTTTGAAAGTAATAAAGTCATTTTAGAAGGAAAATTAGATAGCAAGGGGAGGCAAATAGATTAGAGAATAAAAGGTGCAGGTGGAGAGTAAATGGTTAAGACAGCAGTAAGAGAAAGATGGGTAGAGTATTTTAGGAAGTTGCATTAGGAAGCACTAAGAAAATGAGAGTGATGAATGAGGAGGAATAAGAACAGACGAAATGAAAGCAGTTATTACAAAGAGAGCAGGTAAGGCACCTTGGTTAGATGGATGTCATGCAGTGTCTAAAAATAGGAGGTACAGTGATGGTGGACTTGCTGGCAAGGTTGTTCAATGTTTGTTTAAAACAGGGTAGAGTGTTAGAGGAATGGAGGAGTGCCTGTATAGTTCTGCTTTACAAGGGAAAAGAGGGCAAGTGTGAGTGTAGTAGTTTCAGAGGAATCAGTCTGTTGAGTGTAGTTGGGAAGGCTTATGAGGGGATTTTGATGGAGAGGATTAGGAGAACAGTAATTGGTGAGGAACAGTTTATGGTTAGGAAAGGTAGGGGTTGCATGGATCATATTTTTGTGATATGGTAGATATGAGAAAGCTTTGGGAAAAGGTAAGGATATTTTTGGGGGGGCCTTTATGGGTTTTGAAAAGGCTTATGACAGGGTAGACAGGAAGGCACTATGGGAGCTATTGCAGATATATGGGACAGGAGGGAAGCTGTTAAGAGCAGTCAAGAGATTTTATGGGAGTAGGAGAACCTGTGTTAGGATTAGAAATGGAGCTAGTAATTTGAGGTAAAGGTAGGACTTTACCAGGGATGTGCCCCATCGCCATGGCAGTTCAATTCTTAAATGGATGGGGTGGTGTGAGAGGTAGATGTAAGGATAATGGGCTGGGGATTGGAGATTGTTAAAGAAAATGGAGAAAAATGAGATAAGCCAGTTGTTTGCTGATGACACTGTGCTTGTAGCAGGATCAGAGTGATTAAGGAAGTTAGTGATGGAGTTTAGGAAGGTGTGGGAAAGAAGGAAGTTGAAGATAAATGTGGGTAAAAGCAAGGTGATGAGATGTACAAGGGTAGAGGATGACAGCAAATTGGAGGGGAGTATTAAAAGAGAGAGACTGGAGGAAGCAAATAGTTTTAGATACTTGGGTGTGAATGTGGTGGGAAAGGAAGGAGTGGAGGTGGAGGTAGACTGTAGATTGATTGGAGTGAGTATATGCTTTGGGGGATTAAAAAGTGTAATGAGAAATACATATTCAGGAATGGATGCTAAGAGGAGATTGTACGAAGGGGTGATTATGCCTACAGCACTGTACAGGGCAGAAACATGAAACAAGGAAAAGTTTAAATGTGTCTGAGATGAAATGCCTGAGAAGTATGGTAGGGGTTATTAGGCTAGATAGAGTGAGAAATGAGGTGAGGAGGAGAGTAGGTGCGGAAAAAGGGGTTGGGAGATTGGGTTGATGAAAGAGTATTGGGATGGTTTGGACACATGGAAAGAATGAGTGAAGCAAGATTAATAAAAGAAGTGTGGAAGGCAGAGGTGGATGGGGTGAATATGAGGGGGATGTCTGTTGAGGAAGGGAGAAGAAAGATAGGGTAAGTGGAGAATGGTCATGTATGGATGAAGCTGTGATCCAAGGAAAGGAGTGGGAGGGGGGAGTTATGGAGTATGTGTGAATGATTTTGATGCAGACCAAAGGGATTTCTCCCTGTCTTCTCTTTGTCTGCATGAGGGGACAGAGAGAGGGGGTCACTGATTAAATGAGGTGGCCTTGCAGTGTCTTGCTGCATTGCTTCTGATCCGGGGCAATGGGTGGGGATGCAGGGATGACCCACCATCCAGGAAGAGCCAAGAAAAAAGGGAGGGATGGGTGGTGAAGGGGAGTGGAGTGTGTGGGATGAAATGGGTGGGATTGATTTATGCCTTTTGAGGAGGTGAGCCAGCTGTTGTTTGCTGATGACACTGTGCTTGTAGCAGGATCGGAGGAGGGATTGAGGAAGTTAGTGACAGAGTTTGAGAAGGTGTGTGAAAGAAGGAAGCTGAAGATAAATGTGGGTAAAAGTAAGGTGATGAGATGTACAAGGGGAGAGAGTGACAGTAGGCTGGAAGTGAGCATCAAGGGTGAGAAACTGGAGGAAGTGGATAGTTTTAGATACTTGGATGCGAATGTGACAGGAAAGGGAGGAGTGGGGGTGGAGGTAGAATGTAGATTGAGAGAAGTGAGTAAATGCCTTGGTGGATTAAAAAGTGTAATGAGAAATCTGGGAATGGATGCTAAGAGGAGGTTATATGAAGGAGTGATTGTGCCAACAGCAATGTACAGGGCAGAAACATGGAACATGAGAGAGGAAGAGAGAAGGAGTTTGAATGTGTTTGAGATGAAATGTCTGAGAAGTATGATAGGGGTTACTAGGCTACATAGAGTGAGAAATGAGGAGGTGAGGAGGAGAACAGGGATGGAAAGGGAGCTGGGAGATAGGGTTGATGAAAGAGTATTAGGATGGTTTGTACACATGGAAAGAATGAGTGAAGAAAGATTAGTAAAAGAAGTGTGGAAGGCGGAGTTGGAAGGAGTGAATATGAGGGGCATCCTAGGATGAGATGGATGGATGGGGTGAAAGGGGCTTTACAAAAGAGAGGAATGTCTGTAGAGGAAGGAAGGGAGAGGACAGAAGATAGGGTGAATGGAGAAGGGTTGTGTATAGATGAGGGGGAGTGGGTGGGGGATGGGGGGTGAGGAAGTATGTATGAAAAAAAAAATTGATGCAGCCCAAAGGGATTTCTCCCTGTCTTCTCCTTTTCTGCATGAGGGGATGGAGAGGGGGGGGTCGCCGAATTTATGAAGCAGCCTTGCTGTGGATGTGCTGTGTCTTGTGACACTGCTTCTAACCCAGGGCAGTGGACAGGATGCAGGGATGACCCGTCATCCAGGAGGTGCCAAGATAGGAGGGAGGGTGGAATATATGGGAAATGAAATGGGGTGAGTGATTTCTATGCCTTTTTCTTTTTGGTTACCCCCCGTGTAGGGGGGAAAAAACCTTTGGTATATGTATGTATTTATGATGACTTTGGCTCCTCCCTTGTAATGGGGAAAAATCCCTTGGTATATGTATGTATGACTCTGGCTACCTCCCTTGTAAGAGGGAAAAAGCCCTGGTATACATTGGTATATTTAGGTCTTACACTGTTTTGGAGTAAGTTTGAGATTTATAATGCTGACGGCAAGTTTTCTAATTTGCACAGAAGGATCACGGGGTTGTGGTGGTAGAGGGGTGTAAGGAATGGGAATTGGTCACAGGTGTAGGTCTAGTATTACAGAACCTTGTGTTGTTGTTGTTGTTGTCGTTCCCTAGACTGTCTGTCCGAGCAGTCCCGTCTCCCCAAGGAATGCCATAGCCGAAACTGGGTTTTCCCACAAATCCTTTATAGAGCGTATGTTGTGTTGTTTGCGTGCATGATTGTGTATAATGCAGTCTTCCATTATGTGTTGTATGGTATGGGGTGAAGTGTTACATCCTGGGCAGCTGTTCACAACGCGGTCATCCAGCCTCTTCTGTTAGCTTAGAAGTGCTGGGTGGTGACCACACCTCAGTCTGGCCAAGTGGACTCTGTCCTTTCGTGGGAGAGAGGATTCAGAAGGGTGGATAT
Source organism: Oratosquilla oratoria (assembly GCF_046742065.1). Taxonomy (NCBI): domain Eukaryota; kingdom Metazoa; phylum Arthropoda; class Malacostraca; order Stomatopoda; family Squillidae; genus Oratosquilla; species Oratosquilla oratoria. Next base: position 37,721,256 of record NC_134817.1, on the reverse strand, counting down.
CAGGGGGTCTGGCATGCAGCAGTGTGTTGTCTTTCAGTGCGTTAATGGAGCGGTGAGTGATATGATTATGAATATGTTTCCGGAGGCTGGTATTTGGTGGTTGTGGAGGAAGAGAAGAGAGTATCTGTGCATGATAAAGGTCTTTGGGTGTTGTTTTAATGTTTCTTGGTGTGTGTGGGTGTTCTGCTATGTAGTGTAGCGGGTGTGATGTGTTTGTGGTGGCTGCGGCAAGTGTTTGTGTGCCTCTCATGTCGAGGTGGTCCTTGACTTTGAGGACTTTTGTTTCATGGTGTAAATGGTCTGTAGGTGTTGTATTTGTGCAGCCTGTAATTGTTTTTAGGGCTTTGTTTTGTATGATTTGAAGAGTGTTGTGGTGTGTCTCACTGAGATTAGGAGCCCATGCAGGACTCGCATAATTCAACACTGAGCGTATGCATTGTTTGTATATTGTTATATTAGTTTCTTTGTTTTGTCCAAATGTTGTTCCAGTGATTGACTTAAGTGCGTTAAGTCTGGGTGTGCATTTGTTTTTGTTTTTTATGTTTGTGATGTGTTGTTTGAAAGACATGGATGTATCGTATGTTACACCAAGAATTTTCGGTGTGTTTGTGTGTGGTATTAGAGTGTTGTTGATGTAGAGATGAGGTATGTATTTGTGTTCTTTTGTCCAGTTGGTGAGAAGTGTTGCTGTAGATTTGGTTGGAGCTATTTTGAGTCTGTTTGTGATGAACCATGTGTTGAGTGTGTCAAGGTATGGCTGGATTATTTCTGCAGCTTTGTCTGTGTTATGGTGTGTGCATGTGATTGTTATGTCGTCTGCGTAGGAAGAGATTTGTATTTCTGAGGTGTCTGGCGTGGGTAAGTCATGCATGTATAGATTAAATAGTGTGGGGGATAGAACCGAGCCCTGTGGTACTCCGTTCTTAATGTTTCTGATGTGCGATGATTGGCCATTATATGACATGTAAGCATTCCTACCTGCCATATAATTGGCCAGCCATCTTTTGGTGTTATTGTGCATGTCTGTGTTATATATTTTATTTGTTAGGTTGTGGCAGGGGATAGCATCAAAAGCTTTACTAATGTCTAATGTTATAAGAAGTGTTCTTTGGTGGGGCCTATCTGAATTGATGCCATCTAAAATTCTTTGTGTGAGGTTTGTCAGAAGAGTGTTTGTGGAGTGTAGTGGCCTAAAACCGTGTTGTGAGTCAGCAAGGGGAATATGTGGTGTGACAAGTTGAAGTACTAGGCGTTCAATGACTTTAGAGGGGGTGCAGAGAAGTGTGATTGGACAGTGCGATGTTGGGATTGTTGGGTCTTTGTTCGGTTTTGGAATGGTGATTATGTTACCATGCTTCCAGATGTCGGGTATAGTGTTGTGTGAATAGCTGTAGTTTGCAATGTTTGTGAGTGCATGTATACCTTGTGGTCCAATGTGTTTTAGGTGGATGTTGCTTATGTTATCAGGGCCACAGGCAGATGAGTGCTTGAGACTATGTATTATGAGTTTTGTCTGACTGTCTATGAAGGGTATATAGTCTGAGTCTGTGGGAAAGTCTTTCTTACGTCGAATGATGCGTCGGTCGTCAGGGTGAGAAGTGAGATGGCTTGTCTGTGCAAAATGACGTATGAGTGCGTTTGCTTGTTGTCTGTTTGAGGGTAGATTATCTGTTGTTGTGATTATTGCTGCGTGAGAGCGTGTAGTGTTACTGTAGTGTTACTGTAGTGTTAGTGTAATGCTGTTGAGTGTTTTGTACAATTTGCTGGTGTTTGTTTTGTGATCAAGTGTATTGATAAAGTTTTGCCAATTTTGTGTTTTTTGTTCATGTATTTTATTGGCAATCACTGTGTTTAGTGTTTGTATTTGGTCTGCTATGTTTCGAGGGATAGGTGTGGGGGTACCGTGTTTAAGTGTGTCACGTTGTCTGATGAGGCTTTGGATTTCTGGTGTGAAGTTGGGGTTGTGTGATTTTCTGTTGCCTCTAGGGATGTATCTCTTGTCTGCATTTTGTATGATTGTATTAAAAGTGTGCACAGCATTGTTTATGTTTGTGATTGGTGTACTGTTAAGTGTTTCAAAATGTTGTTCTGTCTCTTCAGTAAAAGCTTCCCAGTTAGCTCTCTTGTAATTGGTGTAAGTGTGTCTGTGGCCGACTGGGGTGCATCTTGTTTTGGTGGTGATGATGATTGGAAGGTGGTCAGAGCCAAGGGTTCCGACCACTCTCCATGTTGTTGGGATTAGGCAGGGGGAGCAAAAGGTGATATCAGGAGAGGAGGGAGTGTAGAGGGCTTGGTGTGGGATATGTGTATGATTATGTGTGTTGTTCATGATAGTCAATGAGTCAAACTGAGTCTGTATATCAAGCCCTCTGTCTGTGTCAGGGTTGTCGACATACCAGGCAGACGACTTGGCGTTGAAGTCTCCACCCATGATCAGGTTGGGGATTGAGGCTAGTTGGCTAAAATGAGGCCTGAAGGTGTCTGGAACTGTGGGGGATGATTGGGGGGGAATGTACATGTTAACTATTGTCAGTGTTGATTTGTTGCCTGTGCGGATTCGAATGGATTGGATTTCTGTTGTGTTATCTGTGGTAGGGAGGAGAATTTTGGTTGTGGCACTTGTGTCCACAAAACAGATGGAGTGGTGGATCAGGGTGATGAGTCCACCGCCATAGCCGTCAGTCCGGTCTTGTCTGATGGTGTAATTATGAAATGATGGTGTTTTGTGCGAGTGTCTTAGTTTTGTTTCTTGTAAAATCGTAATGTGTATGTTGTGTTGTTTAAGAAAGTGTTCAAGTTCATGTTTTTTCGTGTTAATACCGTCAATGTTGTGTTGTAATATGTTGATGTTGTGTGTTTTGTATGTTGCCGTTTGGGGTTGAGGATGGGGTGGTAGTGGGGAAGGTGTAGGATCTGGGTCAGAGGGGGGGGAAAGGAGAGATCGGGGACAAAGGAAGGGGAGTACTAATCGGGGGTAAGGGCAGAGGGAAATTGTGAGTGGGTGAGGGTGCTGGCTGTGGTTGGGGAGGTGGGAGTGGAGTTACTGGAGGGCAGGTAGGACATGTCCAAGTGTTTGTGTATTGGTTTGTGTCAGCAAGTGTTGTACAAGTGAGGTGGGCCCAGTTTTTGCACATATTGCACTGAATTGAGCCCTTTGTCTGTCTGCTTGAAGTAATGGGTTTAGAGCATGTTGGGCTTGTGTATTTTGTGGTGGGCCCAGGATTGCTCTCTACATCTCCAGCTAAAAGTAGAAGAAGAGGGGTGATCGCTGGAAAATCACCCCTTGGTGCAGAAAAAACGTAATATTGCATGTTGGGAAAAAGGATTGTGGTACTCCCCAAGATAGGCGTAGCTCCTCTTGGGGATCGGTGCCACCTGCGTAGAGCCGTTTGGCCCCCAACTCTTGGGGTTGGGGGGGGGGGGTCCCACGACGTAGACGCTGCAGCTCCAGGACCAGAACCTTGTGTTAAGAGGTCAGGTGTATTTGAAGCTGTAGGTTGGCTACAATGGTTTGAAAGTGGTTATGAAGAACGAGGTTGTGCCTGGGTGAAATTGATCCCTATTCTTCATTTGGCTTGAGGTAGAAGGGGCAGGGGTGATGTGATGCAATAGGGGAGTGTACATATAACTAAATGTTAACTGTAAGCAGATGCTGTTGGAGGAAGAGATGAATTGTGAGGTGCCGTGTCTTGCCTCTGACCTAAGCAGTGTGGTATGGTCAGAAATAATATTTTATCCACAAGAAGCTCAGATGGGAGGGGGGGGGGCAATGAATAGGTGTATGGTGTATTGAACAACAAAGATACTTCAGCATGCATAATTATAGTCATTTCCCAAATACAGGGCAGACCAATAGCAATTTGTATATTTTCCTAAGTAATGCATATGGATTTATCAAGTAAAAGGATAACAATATAACATTTTATAATCAAAATAATATAATTTACATAAAATGTAAACTGTATACTGTAGAAGTCTGGCACACCACAATTCAGCAACAAAAATACAACCAATATAGATCAGTTGTAATAGCAGTTTTGATGAAAAAAAAAAAAAAAAGATAAACCTCAAATAATTTCTTGAACATTAATGAAACCAGCTAATATCTAATAAATCATGAAGCATTTTTAATGCAAAACATAATATTGCACAACATCACATTTTTATACCTGCTCTCCTCAAGGTCACTCCTTTGATGTTAATAATTCAAGTTACGAAAAACATCTCAAAATATCACTTTGTAAAAAGAGATTAAATTGGTAAACATTTTATATAAAGTGAGTTAACATGGAATGCATAACAATTATAATAACCTATCTCAAGTTTCACTCAATAGAAACCCACAATCCCACAGCAGCTGGCTAAAGTCCTCAGCAACCCCCCCCTCCCCCTAAATCTTGGGAGAGAAATGTTGGTTTGATGTCTGTGTTGTATTAATGCGAGACTTTCTATATCACCAGCTTGATGTACATAGTGTGAGGGGAGTAGTTGCTGATTGTCAGCTCTCCTTATGTAAAAATGTGGACGAAATACAGTTGAAGCTCATAGGAAGAAACCTTGGGCTGATCTGGAAATAGAGCTAGGCCCCCACCTCTAGATGGAGGTGAGGATTTTGACAGGTTTTGAAAATGGACAACATGATGATTATCTATAACATCCATATTGTAGGACCACTACTAATGGTACCTGTCTTTGGTTCCTGGAATCATAGAAAATGTGGTGTGTACATTTGCACCCTGTAATGCCTGCACACACAACACACAAAGTTGGTCCAACACCTTCCACATGCACCCTTGTACTAAAGCTTCTGAAAACCGTACCTCGAGTAGCACTTTTGTTTCATGATCAAGTGACCCAAGTTCAAATACCCAGGATATACACCACAAAAATGGGTGCCGATAGTAAAGTTTCATATGTATACTACATATGCTTACACTCTGTCAGGGTAACCTGAGGCCCTGTTCATACAACACATTCACAGACAATTCAATTCCTTCCTAATACATACACTACCCTTACATGAAAGTCATCTCTGCTTCCACCCAGTCAGGCCCCAGCATGTCTGGGTGAAGTTGGGCCATGCCTATATAACAGAAGATAAACACACTCTTGGCCCTAGTTTCCTTTAAACCTCCCCACTGAAATGGGAGCTGTCCACAGTAATGTGGTGGATTGCAAAAAATTATACATACAAGTCAATTTCTAAATACATATACACAATGAATCAAAACAAATATGAAATACATAAACTGGTTCCAAAACCCTTTTACAGTAAAAGCAATACACAGTATTATATTGTAAGCTACAAAGTATTTAATAGCAAATCTGATGAAATATATGTGGTACATAGGATATGTGCAAAACTATCTACTTAGTTCCCTCTGTACTGGGGTACTGGGTGGCACTTACAGTTTTATTATGGCTGCTGCTAGGTTCTTATCTAGCCATGCAGGAACCCTTTGGTAGTATTTAGGTCAAAAGATGATGAATCTGTTAATGAACTGCTTTGAGTAAAATATGATTCATCTCTTAGTAAATCTTGTATAGTAACTGATATAAAAGTCTTTCCACAGTGCAAGAGGATATAATAAACTAATATTATTGCAACATGATGCACTAACTGGAAAACTTGATGACATAATTCTAATGTCATGCTCATAAAACTCCCATGTAATGTAATAGCCTAATATCATCTTAACTGATATAATACACATCAATATACAATATTTCATTTATATATATCATATTCAAACTGTAACAAAGATATCACACATATACATTGTCATGTCACATGTAGAAGTACAGTATAAATCTGTTAACTCTTACAAAATCTTGTCTTCCAAACTGGCAGTCATTGAATAACCATGTGAAAATATTATGAATTTAAATTTGTTTCACCATAAAAAAAATAATGGTAACAATAAATGAAATAAATAAATAAAATGCTACAGACTAAAGACATGACATCCATGGTGCAAGACTTATTATGCTAACCTCCTGTTCTGGTGGCAAACTGTCCTGCACTAATATTAACACAGACAACTGTCCCAGGATTCTTCCCAGAGGTATGGGAGGTCCCAAGGAATATTATCAAGTGCTGTGGAATTCCAGGTTTTAAGTCGGTACAATCTGAGGTAACAATTATCCTAATATACATAAGTATACATGAGCCAAGGTGGTTTGAGGGAAGGTATTTGTCAAGAAAGCCTTAATAAATTACCCGTCTGAAGTGCTGTCTAAGAGGGTGATTGGGCAAGTTCTAGATATGTATGTGTTCAGGGAGGAGTGAAGGAAGGAAGACAAAGGGGTTGTAAGGTGGATAAATTAGAAAAAGTTGGGGTGCATTATATATGTAATATATGAAAAAATGTATTGAGTGAGAAAGTGAAAGAGGAGAAATATCTGGCAAAACTAAGAGATGTATGGCATGTAGCAAATGAGGGGCAAAATGGGTATAAAAAGAATGGATGTGTTTCCAAGATGAACCATTAAAGTGTGCAAAAATGGTGTGTTGGATGGCAGAATAAATTGCCCAATGAAGACAAGATCACAATGATAAAATGTAGTTTACATACTTCCACACATGCAATATATACATTATCACTTCAATACCAACAGCTTCTATAAACAGTAAAACATTCTTTTATACACTCTCATGTCTCAACTCACCATTAGATATATTAATAATCATAAAATATTACCCTGGCATGACTAATGGTAAATGGCAATAGGAAAATTTTTGCATTTCTTTGATGCATTCAACTAACTAGCGACAAAAAGTTCTTCCTCTGAGTCAGATGGCTGGACATTAATAGACTGATAGCATTGTTTCTTCAAATCATATGCATGGGACCGTACCTGGAAAAAACAAGAACATTTCATCAGCAATATTCTATTTACATAAAAAAAATTATATACACAATGTACACTCACATTACCATTTCTTGAAGGACATCTTTCAAAAACTTCTAGAGAAATTTAATAATTTTCTTCACATACATACATATACCATATACCACATACAGTAAAAGCCCTCTTATCCGGCATTCAGGTATCCGGCAACTTCAAGTATTCGGCATATTTTTTCGGAGCATTAAAATCTATAAAAATCTATATGAAATCAATACAAATCGATAAAATTTCCAGCGCGAGGCTTTAATTGTTCCCGCCGTCACCAAAGTGCACCACTGTCTGGGTCAGGTTCACATCACCCGCCACAGCCCACTGCCCACGCTGTTCAGTCTCACATGTGCCACGTTTATGTTTGTCTCCGCTCAGTTCAGCTACATTCTTCCTCAAGTGTTCCCCTGTAAACTTCCATCATGCCCAAAGTTGATAAACAGAAACGTGTTGTGCTTACACTAAGGCAGAAGGTGGATATTTGCAAACGTTTAGAGAAAGTGGAAAACAGAATAATACTCATGGACGAATTCGGCATAGGCTCATCAACCATCTACGATATTTAGGGCCAATCGAAGAAGTTCCGTGAGTTTATGAAGTAGACAGATACCCCAAAAGCTGCTGAAAACCGTCACACTTTACAATATCAGCGTGGGGACATGATTGACAAAGTGTTGTACGAGTGGTTTTGCCTGAAAAATCCGAAGGAGTATCAATAACAGGCCCCATGCTGCAAGAAAAAGGACACGACCTAGCAAAAAAGATGGGTGAAGCTGAAACATGTCAGTTCTCAAATGGTTGGCTACACCGATCCAAGACTCGGCATGGAATAAGAAAGCTGGACATTGCTTTTGTAACCCTTCACTTATTTTAGTAACCCCTTCAGAAAAGTACAGAGAAGGTTAGTGTCTAGTGATGAACTGTATGTTGGCGAGTGAGGTGGTGACGCCGCAATCATGTGATGCTTTGTTTATGTTACGGTATGTGATACTATATGTTAACTGACATTAATAGTGAGTAAAGGGGGTGATTGTAGACATATTTCTGTACCCCTTCACTTACTTTAGCAACCCCTTCAAGTATCCGGAATTTTCGAGTATCCGGCATGCCTTTGGTCCCAGTGATGCCGGATAAGAGAGCTTTTATTGTACATACATATACCAAGGCTTTTTCCCTCTTTCAAGGGAGGTAGCCAAAAGGAAAAAGGCATAAAATCATTCCCACTCATTCCATCCCTAAATACACTCCACTCCCCTCCACCCTCCCTCTTATCTTAGCTCACATTCAGTGATATTAGTAGAGGAAAATATTCATCAAATATGTCTTAAATATATATAGGTTGCCTTACTTCTTGATGTGTCAGTTTGCGAATCAAAAATGGACGGATGTATAAGTTGTCAATGCGCAGGAACCCTGTCAGATGGGCAGTGGCAGGTGCTTCATACTCCTCTTCAGTGTACTCAGACAAATGTTCTGAATCAACTGCCTGACCCTGTTACATTTAAGAAAAATCATAACAATTAATCTATACACTCAAAGTTAAACAAAGAACTTGTGTTGCATTGTCAAAAATATATCAGTATTTGAACTTCAGAATCTTCTTACTGACATGTTAATGAAACAAGACCTATGGTATTATTAACTATTCTGCATAACAAAACTGGGACAAAAGATGGGTACCTGATAGTGGTGGTTCTGCACAATGGATGTCAGAGAGAATCACCTCAACCTATCTATTTTCAAAACTCATTAACAACCTCACCTCTGTGGCATAGTGCTATAAGGTGCCCTGGCATTTGACATGAGCAGGTCACCATAGGAATGCACCATAGTGTTGTAGAGTGCCCCAACCACCAGATGCTTTCCAGTACAAGGGCTCTTTGTCATGGCCACAAGGCCTATTCATACATGTTTACCAAGGCGTGGCATAGTCTTCCTTCTGTGTAAGGAAAACGACGTTGCCCCCATGTCAGTCTATACCCATCTCCTATACAGGGAGCATCCAACACTCTTGCTCCTGTACACTTGCATCACAATAAAGATTCAAACATCGTCCCCTTGCATTTCAGTTCCACACATATGACAAACATGGCAGAGTGAGGATAATGCTTGCAATTGCTTGCAACAGTGAAACATGGGACAATACGTGAATCAGTGGTGCGTACACGAATGGAGCACTGATGAAACTAGACCAATAGGCAACAGTGAACACGCTGGACCGATCATAGTGTGGATGCACGGGACCATGAAAAATCGTGTAATAGTGATAAGCCTTTGCGCATGTAGTGGTGTGAATAAAGAGGCCTTCATCCCACTGCTTCACTCTACTGGCCGCGAACATCACCCTGCACGGGGCCCAGGCCACTTACACAGGCTGCGCGAACAAAGAGGCCTTTATCCTGCTTTGCCCAGCTCTCCACGAGTGCCACCCACACGGAGCCCAGCTGACTTGCATAGGTCTGTATCACTGCCTCTGTTCCCTCGTTGCAATTACGTCACCACAGGAGGTGGCAACACCACTGCTGCCCACAGGAGGCATTGATGGTGACAATCTCAGACACCCAGTAGGACATGCAAAGGGTTCTCCACCAGACACACACACCCCACCCCCCTTCTCCAGGGAAGGCTGACACCTGCCATCCTAGACCCTTCTGGCCCATCATCCTCCACCTGTCAGTGCCTGCAACATGCTGCCTTACACAGGTGCGAATATCATGGGGATAGGCCCTCAGCACCTAGGCATGTCAGAGATAACAAGAGCCCTACAGCCGCCACTCTCTGCACAGACAACGCAGCTGACATATCTCACATGCCCCCCACAACGGGACACTTCCGGCTGACCACCCTCCACCATCTGTCAGTGCCCACGCCGTGCTGCCTGACACAGGTACAGACATTACAGGGAAAGGCACTCGGCACCTAGACATGTCGGAGATATCAGGAGCCCTACAGCTGCCGCTCTTGGCGCAGATGATGCAGCCAACATATCTCACATGTCTCCTGCAATACACACCACTTCAATGTCGGAGACAGGGACCGCAATGCCGCCATACGGATTCACGGGGAGGTCTGAACACCCCTCCTCTCCTTTGGCTTGGCCATAGTCCCACTCAACTTCCCAGAGCCTGTCTTGGCGATGACATACGCGAACAGGTCCGCTGAGCTAACAGGTCCATTGAGCTAACACTGCCCATTGACAGCTCACCGGCCACCACTCGTGACTACTACCTATGGAACTTTAATGATGTGCTGGTTTCCAAGGATGACCCCAGCACCGTCCCCCTAGGAAAGATGATGCTTCTGCCTCCTCACGAGAACCAACCTGCAAGCTGACGCGATCCCCCTCGCCGCCCACATACACAGGCCGATACCATTTGCATTTCTGGTTTAAGCAAAGGAAGACCTTGACTCAATGGTGCAACAAGGTATTGTCCTGCCTGTCGTAAGGCGAGCTCTGTCGCTGCCACCCGTGCTGGTGCCCTTCGATCTTGCCCTGCCAGTGGTACTGCAGACAGATGCATCACACCTCTACAGCACCAGACCGCCCACTCCGCTCGGTGGAGGACATGCCGTCCTTGTGCATGGACCCACTTTGATTCTGCCCCCGACACAGTGTGCATGCAGGTAAAATACCAGGCACTTCCACCTCATTCAGTTTGGTCCACTGTTTCCGATGGACGCCGAAACCTGACATGCTTACTACCACCTGGGCTGCATCCAAATGCAAGCCATACCCGTTTGGATGGCCCCACTTCTGGTGGTTGATGGACCATTGTCCACTCATCTCCCTCCTCACATCAGGAGCGCCATCACCAGCAATACCAGCGCATCGCGGTGATGACCCATTGCTCACCACCGATGTCGACTGGATACTCTGGAGACTACAGGCCACGACACTGACAAGCCCCACCTACAGTCACCCACTTACCTGCATGACCTCTGGGCTTCCATCTGACCATTGCACCCTACCCACCTTCATCCCTCCATATTGGAAGCTCTGAAACGCCCTTTCCACTGACGAGAATTGGCGCTGTCCAACCAGCACAGTGCCACCCCACCATCCACGGGAGCAACCACCGGTCTCCGGTGATGCTGCCCCACCACATCCTGTCCCTAGGTGGAGGACCTGCCGTCATGCGCAGATCCCCCTAATTCCGCCTCTCACCCCTGCTGGCGGGTAAGCATACCCCTCGCCATGTCATGTGAGTGCAGAGGATGGGGAGGTGTGGTGTAGTGCTATAAGGTGCCCTGACATTTGACATGAGCAGGGCACTGTAGGGTTGCACCGTAGTGTTGTAGAGTGCCCCAACCACCAGACACTTTCCATTACAAGGACTCTTTGTCATGGCCACAAGGCCTTCATTCATACATATTTACTAAGGCATGGCATAATCTTTCTTCTGCTTAAGGAGAACAAGTTTGCCCCCACGTCAGTCTATACCCATCTCCTATACAGAGAGCATCCAACGCTCCCGCTCCTTACACTTACATCACAATAAAGATTCAAACATCGTCCCCTTTCATTTCAGTTGCACACATATGACAAACAACCTCTACCTATACATGCAGCTCCATGGGGCTGACACTAAGTCTATGGTCCGGGCCCAAGATCTCTACCAACTTTATTTGTATTTTTTCCACCTTTCAAGTGAGGAGACCAGACAACTAGTGTCTGTTCCCCACCATTGCCATTCACTGTCTTACCTCCTCATGTTTACAATAAAACTACTATATTCTGAAAAACTAATATACTGAATACAATTCAATGGTAATGATACTTACCCACTCTCTTGTCTTACTTAATGTCAACTCCTTGTCCACTTTTTCTTTTCTTCTCCTACTTCGCACAGTCTTGTCAGCCTTCAAATACTGTGTATGAGGTGAAAAGTAATTAACAAAGGATTAGAAAAAATTAATACTTAATACACAAGAACATGTAAACAAAAGAAGAGTAATGGAACCCAGTATGCTGATATTATTATAACATTCTATAAAGATCAAAATACATACATATCATACATATACTACAGGCTTTTTCCCTTTACAGCTACTGTCCCTCTGTTATGCTGTCCCCCAAACCCTTGTTGCTGTCTTGTACAATTTCTCTGAATTACATTTCCTTGTTTCGCCTACCCTGTGGTGCGGGGAAAAGAATACTGCCACCAAGTATTTCCACTTGGATTGTAAGAGGCAAGAAAAATGGGACGGGGATTGGGACCAGGCATCCTTCTCCCTGTAGCCCCACAGGGGACATTCCTAAAAAATGTGAAGGCATAAGAGGGTCTAGAAGTTTTCCAACCAGCACCCTAAGGTTTAGGACTTTTAATGTGTATAGATGTGGTACAGATGAGAGTAAAAGGGAAGAGATTGGTAGTATGTTTGTGAGAAAAAAGATGGATGTGTTGGCTTTGAGTGAAACTAAGTTGAGAGGGAAGGGTGAGTGTGAGTTTGGGAGTGTAAGTGGGAGGTTATCAGGAGTGAAGAGAGGGTGAGGGAGAGAAGGTGTGGTTATAATAGAAAGTGAAGAGATAGGTAAACATGTAGTGGAGTGGAAGGAGGTTTTGTCAAGGATAATGTGGATGAAGGTGAAACTGGAAAAGAAGATGTGGGTTTTTGTAAGTGCATATGGGCCTGGTAGTGAGAAGAGTGTAGAAGAAAGGGTGGCTTTTTGGATAGATTTAAATGAGTGCATAGAGGGATTAGGGAGGAATGTCAATGTAGTAGTATTGGGAGACCTTAATGCTAGGGTAGGAAATGAACCAATTGATGGAGTGGTTGGGAAATGTGGAGTTCCAGGAAAGAATTGTAGTGGAGAGTTGATGGTGGAGATGTGTCTTGAGAGTTGATGACAGCAAATACAGTGTTTCAGAAGAAAGTCAAGCATAAGTACACATGGCAGAGGGTGGTGGATGGAAGGGTGGTGGATAGAGCGTTAATGGACTATGTAGTGGTAGATAGGAGTATAATAGGAAGAGTTAAGGATGTATATGTGCTAAGGGGAGAGGGTGGGGGAATATCAGATCATTTTTTGGTGGAAGGTAAGTTGAGAGTGGAGGATAGATGGAGAAAGAGGAAAAGGACAAAAGGTAGGGAGGTACTTAGAGTGAACTCTTTAAATGAAAAGGAAAAGGAGAAGGAGTACAAGAAGAAGCTGTGGGAGGAGTGGGAGGGAGTGAAGGATAGAGTAGAGCTAGGAGTGGAGGAGGAATGGGGATGGTTCAAGGAGGGAGTCACAAAGTGTGCAAAGATGGTGTGTGGAACACGAAGGACAGGAGGAAATAGAAGGAAGGGTAGTGAATGGTGGGATGAGGAAACAAAGAAGGGTGTAGAAGAGAAGAAGCGAGCTTTCACAGACTGGTTACAAAATAGGACGAGGGAGTCATATGAGAGGTACAAAGAAAAGAAAAGAGAAGTAAAGTAAAAGGTAAAGGAGGCAAAGAGGAGAGCAGATGTGAAATGGGATAAGAGTATGACAAAATTTTGAAAGTAATAAAAAGATGTTTTGGAAAGAAATTAAGAGAGGAAGAAGAGGTGAATCAAGTAGAGAAGAAAAGGTAAAAGGTGCAGATGGAGAGATGATAATGGAAGAGAAGGCAGTAAGGGGAAGATGGGCAGAGTATTTTAGGGAGTTGCTAAATGTGAAGGAGGTTAGGAAGGGAAAGATAGTTGCAGTGGAAAGTGCTAAGAAAATGAGTGATGAGTGAGGAAAATGGAAGAGAAATAAGGAAGGATGATGTGAAGGCAGTTGTTAAGATGATGAGAGCAGAGAAGGCACCTGGTCTGGATGGATGCTATGCAGCATGTCTAAAAAAAGGAGGTACAGTAATGGTGGACTGGCTGGTGAGGTTATTTAATGTTTGCTGGAGAGAGAGTAGAGTGCAAGAGGACTGGAGGAGTGCCTGTATAGTTCCACTTTACAAGGGAAAAGGTGAGTGTAGTAGTTTTAGAGGGATGAGCTTGTTAAGTGTAGTTGGGAAGGCTTATGGGAGGGTCTTGATTGAGAGGAACAGAGAGAGTAATTGGCGAGGAACAGTGTGGATTTAGGACAGGTAGAGGTTGTGTAGATCATATTTTTGTGGTAAGACAGATATATGAGAAAGCTATAGGAAAAGGTAAGGATGTTTTTTGGGCTTTTATGGACCTGGAAAAGGCTTAAGATAGGGTAGACAGGAAGGCACTGTGGGAGGTTTTGCAGATATAACGGATAGGAGGAAAGCTTCTAGGAGCTGTCAAGAGTTTTTATGAGAATAGTAGAGCATGTTTTTGGATTAGAAATGGAGAAGGTGAGTGGTTCGAGGTAAAGGTGGGACTTCATCAGGGATGTGTTATGTCGCCCTGGCTGTTCAACTTGTACATGGATTGGGTGGTGCAAGAGGTAAATGCAAGGTTGGTGGGTCAGGGATTAGAGATGTTTAAAGAAAATGGAGAAAAGTTGGAGGTGAGTTAGCTGTTGTTTGAGGACAACACTGCACTTGTAGCAGGATCAGAGGAGGAATTGAGGAAGTTGGTGACAGAGTTTGGGAGAATGTGTGAAAGATGAAAGTTAAAGATAAATGTGGGTAAAAGTAAGGTGATGAAATGTACAAGGGGTGAAAGTGGCAGCAGACTGGAAGTGAGCATTAAGGGAGAACAACTGGAGGAAGTATATAGTTTTAGATACTTGGGTTCAAATGTGGCAGGAAAGGGTGTAGTGGAGGTGGAGGTAGAATGTTGATTGAGAGAAGCGAGTAAATGCCTTGGTAGATTAAAAAATGTAATGAGGAATAGACATTTGAGAATGGAGGTGAAGAGGAGATTGTATGAAGGCGTGATTGTGCCAACAGCACTGTATGGGGCAGAAACATCATAAGAGAGGAAGAGAGAAGGAGTTCGAATGTGTTTGAGATGAGGTGTCTGAGAAGTATGATGGGGGTTACTTGGCTGGATAGAGTGAGAAATGATGTGAGGAGGAGAACAAGGGTGGTAAGGGAGTTGGGAGATAGGGTGGATGAAAGAGTATTGGGATGGTTTGGACACATGGAAAGAAGGAGTGAAGAAAGACTAGTAAAAGAGGTATGGAAGGCAGATGTGGAGGGAGTGAACATGAGGGGGCGACCTAGGATGATATGGATGGATGGGGTGAAAGGGGCTTTGGGGAAGAGGGGAATGTCTATTGAGGAAGGACAGAAGACAGGGGTGAATGGAGAATGGTTGTATATGGATGATGTTGTGATGAATGAGGTGGAATGGGCAGGGGGATGGGGGATGGGGGGTGTGGTAGTATGAGTGAGAAAAATTTGACACAGCCTAAAGGGATTTCTCCCAGTCTTCTCCTTTTCTGCATGAGGGGATGGAGAGGGGAGGTCGCTGATTTTATGAAGTGGCCTTACTGTGGATGTGCTGTGTCTTGCAACACTGCCTCTGACCCAGGGCAGTGGACAAGATGCAGGGATGACCCGTCATCCAGGAGGTGCCAATTTAAGAGGGAAGGTAGAGGGTGGAGGGGAGTAGAGTGTATTTAGGATGGAATGGGTGGGAATAGTTTTTATGCCTTTTTCTTTTTGGCTACCTCCCTTGTAAGGGGGGAAAAAGTCTTTGGTATATGTATGTGTCCAAACCATCCTAATACTCTTTCATCAACCCTATCTCCCAACTCCCTTTCCACCCCTGTTCTCCTCCTCACCTCCTCATGTACAAGGGAGATAGCCAAAAAACAAAGGCATAAAAACCACTTCCACCCATTCCAGCCCCACATACTCTACTCTCATCCACCCCCTTCCCTCCCTCTTATCTTAGCTCTTCCTGGATGACAAACAAACAGGAGGTGCCAAGATAAAAGGGAGGAAAGGGGTTGGATGGGAGTGGAGTATGTTGAGGATGGAATGGGTGGGAGTGGTTTTCATGCCTTTTGTTTTTTGGCTACCTCCCTTGTAAGGGGGAAAAAGCCTTTGGTATATGTATGTACAATTCTTCATAAAACAGTTCATCTCTGACAATCTCTTATGCCTACGAATCTTGGTTATAAATCAGGAGTCACACTAAACAGGGAATTGGCTTATACATGAGTATACACAGCATAAAGAAGAAAAAAAAAGTTACTTATCACTTTGCTATACATCACTCACTCCCTATTATTCTATATGTATTGTTTCAAAGTGTCATCTCCCAATATTTGAAGTCAACACACAAATTACCTTTATAAGAGGGATGGTCAATCCTCCAAGAACAAAAACTGTGAAAAGCACAATGATGAGTGTAGTCGTAACAATAACATGTCTCTTCTCATCACTAAATTCAAGGTGAAGAGCAAGTGCATATGCAATTGCACCCCTCAGGCCACTAAACCACATTATGAACATCATCTTGTTAGTGATCTGATGGTCTCGGAACTTGTTCACCAGACACGACAGTGGGAAGATGTTGAAGGCTCGGCCGATCAGACACAGGAAAATACTCCAAACCACCAATGCCAGGTGAAACTAAGAAGAAAAGATAGATAAAATAAGTATAATTAATCATGTACAAATCCTAGAGAAATATAACTTTGGCCCATTTCAATACATTTGAATAAACATACATACATACATACATATACCAAGGCTTTTTCCCCCTTCCAAGGGAGGTAGCCAAAAAGGGAAAGGCATAAAAACACTCCCACCCATTTCATCCCTACATACACTCCACACCCCTCCCACCCTCCCTCTCATCTGAGCACCTCCTGGATGACGGGTCATCCCTGCACCCTGCCCATCGCCCTGGGTCAGAAGCAGTGTCGCAAGACACAGCACATCCACAGCAAGGCCGCTTCAACCAATCGGCGACCCCCCTCTCCTCCCCCTTGCATATAAGGAGAGGACGGGGAGAAATCCCTTCGGGCTGCGTCAAAATTTACTCACACATACTACCCCACCCCCCTGCCCATTCCTCCTCATGCAATCACATCATCCATATACAACCATTCTCCACTCACCTCTGTCTTCCGTCCTCTCCCTTCCTTCCTCAACAGACATTCCCCTCTTCCCCAAAGCCCCCTTCACCCCATCCATCCACCTCATCCTAGGACGTCCCCTCATGTTCACTCCCTCCACATCTGCCTTCCATACCTCTTTTACTAGTCTTTCTTCACTCATTCTTTCCATGTGTCCAAACCATCCTTATATTCTTTCATCAACCCTATCTCCCAAATCCTTTTTCACCCCTGTTCTCCTCCTCACCTCCTCATTTCTCACTCTATCCAGCCTAGTAACCCCCACCATACTTCTCAGACAATAATTAAAAATGTATATATATATATATATATGATGCAGCCTGAGGGAATTTCTCCTAGTCTTCTCTACTTTCCACATGAGGGGGGTTGGTCGCTGATTAAGTGAAGTGGCCTTGCTGTGAATGTACTGTGTCTTGCTGCATTGCTTCTGACCAAGGGCAAAGGACAGACAGGGATGACACATCAACCACAAGGAGCTCTGATAAGATGAGGAGAGGGTAGTGGATGGGAGTATGTACATGCCTTTTGACTTGGCTACCTCCTTTAGAAGGGAGAAAAAGCCCTTGGTAGGTATATAGATAGAAAAAAATATTATACATACAACAATAACAAATAAATTTAATATCTTCAGCATAACTTTCAACTCTTCTCCATTGTGGCAAATTTGATTTATACAACAATCAGATAATTTCTATAATTAAGATGTGACAGATGAAGATTTTAAGAAATATGACAGGTGTTACACAAAAGGAGAGCAATAAATGTGAGACAAGGCAGAAAACCCAAGTGGGAAGGAAACACTCTGGCAAGGTAGATCAGTGAGCATCAAGGTGGTTTGGGCATATGAAAAGAATAAATGAGGAAATACTAGCAAGAAGAACATGGAAAGCATAAGTGGATGATGTAAACTTGAGACAAAGAATGCCGAAGGGGGCTTTAGATGCAAGTGGAATGTATGTCAAGCAAGGAAACCATATCATATACAAAGGGCTTTTTCTCCCTTACAAGGGAGGTAGCCGAAGTCAAAGGCATAATTCTACTCCCACCCATTTTACCCCCACCCACTCCACTCCCACTCACCACCCCTCCCTCCCTCTTTTCTTGGCTCCTCCTGGATAACAGGTTATCCTTGCATCTCACCCATTGTCTTGGGTCAGAAGCAATAGAGCAAGGAAGCAAGAGTGCAAAAGACAGAGTGAATGAAGATTGTGAATGAATGAAGGGATGATTAGAAGAATAGAGTGGTTCCATTTCATAAATCAGTAATAGTAAACCAACTGTCAGACTCTCCTGTGAAAGAGCTACACCTTCCTGCACTGCCCTCAACCCAAGCAGTGTGGCAAGGGACAGTAATGACCCTTCATCCATGAAATGCTCTAGATGCATTTTGGAACAACTGATTTAGTCACCCAGCCAGTGGCTCTCACCCTTAGCAATTGCATTTTCCAATCTTATGTGGGATGTGCACCCTGCATTAAGAACTACTAAGCTAGTAAAAGTATTGAAACACACACCTGATGTCTGAAACTGAAGAGAGCAAGGCCAAGATAGATGAAGACTGTACATTCAGCAATAAAAGCCAGTGTTCTCATGAGGTGCTGCATTGTCATCTGCATCACTGGTGACATGTTGAAGTGTGTGTAGTGAGACATGACAATACCATTGAATAAAATAGCCATTATTCCTGAAAATAAAACAAAAATTCCTTTATTAATTTGAGTCAGAAATAAACTGAAATGAGAATAGATAAGCACCAAAAAATCTTAACTTTAAATCCACTGAAGCGAGGACCAAAGACCCAAATGAGCAATAATAGCATTATAAAATTCTATAAACCATATTGAAAATGTCATGTTCAAATTAAAGGGAAGAGTCAGGAGAAAGTGGATAATTCTAGGTATCTGGGGTTGCAAGTGGCAGGAAAGAGAGGAGTAGAGGTGAAGGTAAATTGTAGACTGAGAGAAGCAAGAGGATTAAAAAGTGTCATGAGAAATAGGCATCTGGGAATGGATGCAAAAAGGTTATATGAATGGGTGATTGTATCAGCGGCACTGCATGGGGCAGAATCTTGGAATTTAAGAGAGGCACAGAGAAGTTTAAATGTGTTTGAGATGAAGTGTCTGGGAAGTATGGTTGGGGTTACAAGGTTGGATAGAGTGAGAAATGAGAAGTTGAGGAGGAGAGTGGGGGTGGAAAAGGAGATGGTACATAAAGCTGATGAAAGAGCATTGGGATGGTTTGGACACATGGAAAGAATGAATGAAAAATTAGTAAAAGAGGTGTGAAAGGCAGAGGAGGATGGAGGGGATGACTGAGAATGGATGGAGTGAAAGGGGTTTTGACCATGAGGGGAATGTCTGTTGAGCAGGAGAGGGAGAAAGCAGGAGTTAGGGGTGAGTGGAGGATGGCTGTGAGTCGGGAATCATTATGTGTGAATGATACTTTGACGCAGTCTGTCTTCTCTATTTTCTGCATGGGGGGGGGGGGGGTCATCGATTAAGTGAAGCAGCCTTGCTGTGGACATACCATGTCTTGCTGCATTTGCTTCTGACCCAGGGCAATGGGTGGGAGATGGGGATGACGTTTTAACCATGAGGAGCTAAGATGAGAGGGAGGAGAGGGTGGTGGATGGCAGTGGAATGGCTGGGAGTGGGTAGTGCTTTTTGACTTGGTTATCTCCCTTATAAGGGTGAAAAATCCCTTGTTTTGTGTATGTATGTATGTATGTATGTATATATATATATATATATATATATATATATATATATATATATATATATATATATATATATATATGTGTGTTTAAATTAATTGTATAGGGGAGGGGGAACAGGAGAAAGGAAGGAGGGAAGAGGGGGTGGGGGTGGGGGAAGAGGAAGGAGGATGGGAAGGAAGTGGAAGGAGAAAAGGACTGAGGAAAGGATGAAGGGAAGGGGAACAAAAAGGGAAAGGAGAAAGAAGGGAAGAGGGGGGGGAAGAAATGGAACAGAGAAGGGGGAAGGGTAAAGGGAAGGGAATGGGGAAAGAGAGAGGAAGAAAGAGGATTGAGGAGGGGAGGGTAAGGGAAAAGGGGAAAGGTGAGGAGGGAGGAGGAAAGAGGAGTGACTGGTTGTTAGCTGTCTTTATGTGAAAAAATAGGGGAAATATAGTTGAAGCAGATAGAAGACCTTAGGCCCAGTGCAGAGCCCTTGAGATGCACCTCCAGATGGAGGCGAGGGTGTTGGTTCTGAAGAGGGGCAAAAGGGAAAGGATTCTTTCTGACACTCATCTTGCACTTTGGTGTGACAAGCCATGAATCTCAACAGGTCAACAGTCTGTTACTGGTCCATTCTTATGATAAAAGGACTTTTACCTATAGCAGATGGTTTGGAGGTATATATTCCAGTCTTTTCTCACCCCTCGTGTAAAAAAAATCCAATAAACATATAACAAATAAATTAATAAGAAAAGAAAAAAAAAATGGAAAAATACATGCACTCTAAAAACTCACCTGAAAGATGAAGCCCCTCAGCCATGAAGTAAGGAGCGTAGATAAACACGATGATGATGCACAACTCAAGGGACGTGTACTCCCGCAGAGGGATGTATTTGAGTGTTAGGGCACTAAGTAAAGCGAAAGCGACTCCGATGCCAGCAGAGGCGAAAAACATGACACAAAACCTCCATGTAGTGTACAGGAGAGCTTCCCCAGCACCAACACTACTCATCGATGGGGTTGCCATTTCTAAAACTGTGCTGAAATGAAAAACTTTGTAAGGATATTTTTCTTTTGTTAACTAAAACATCTGGTCCTACATAATACTACATGAATATTCATCTATCATGCACATCATACATACACATATTACCATATTCATTAATACCGGTATTAACGACCAGCTGATGACAATGCAGATACTGCTCGGAAAAAAGGCAAAAGCAACCATTGTCAGTGCCTATGCTCCGACTATTATTGTTTGGTTAACAATAAGGTGGAGTAAAACGCTGCACGTCAAAAGTTAATATATTGTACGTGAAAAGTACAATCTACGTCTTCACACTCTTTCACCACAGTCAAGAAAAATGACCTGATATGCACCCTACGAGAGCTCACGCTGTTCACTGCATGCGTGACTAAGCACCGGGTGGTCTGATTCAAAAACAGTTGCTAAATCTAATTTATACAATTATTTTAATTATTCACTCGCACACAGAAATTTACATTCATACACTTTCAGTTACATGACAACTTCAAATTTGATAGTAAGAAAGATCTATATCCCATTCACTCAACTTTTGCATTACAAATAATTTGATTACTTAAGATGTACCAATGGCAATTTGTAAGTTCTCGAAGATTCATGCTAACACGCATGTACATACACACATACAGAATTTCTAACTACGCATTTATCTGAATCTACATGTAGCATAATGCTAGCAACTTAGAGTACAATACTATAATGAACTCTGACGAGATCAAGGAGAAGTTCTATGAGGAACTGGACTCCCTCATCACATCAGTGAAGTCTGAAAAACTCATCATCCTTGGAGATTTCAACGCTTGTGTTGGGACCAATCATCACGCCTGGCACCGCATCCTCGGTAAACATGGCATCGGAAAATGCAATAGCAATGGGCACCTCCTTCTCAGAACATGTGCTGCTCATGACCTAGCCATCAACACCATGTTTCGCTTGCCGACCCGGAACAAGACAACCTGGATGCACCCACGCTCTAAGCATTGGCATCTTATTGACTATGTCATCGTGAGGGCAAAGGACATGCGGGATGTGAGATTGACCAAGGCCATGTGTGGTGCCGAATGCTGGACAGACCACCGTCTGATAATCTCAAAGATGAACTTTCACATTCAGCTCAAGAGAAGACCACAGGTCCAGAAAGTCATGAAGAAACTGAACGTCACAGCCCTCAAGAACACAGAGAAGGAACATTGCTTCCAGACACTCTTGCAAAACAAATTCTCCAGTTTTCAAATCAACTGGTCCAGCATCGAGGATCAGTGGGCATCCTTCAGGGACACAGTTCACTCTGCTGCCCTCAAATCCTTAGGCCCCGCCACCAGAAATCATCAAGACTGGTTCGACGAAAATAATGCAGAAATCCAAAAGCTGCTTGAAGAGAAACATCGCCTGCTCCGGGCCCACCAGAATGACCCCTCCTGTACTGCGAAGAAAGCAGCGTTTACCAAAATACGCAGTAAAATGCAAACAAAGCTACGTCACATGCATGATTCCTGGCTCAGTGCCAAGGCCAATAAGATTCAAGGTTACGCCGACAGGCATGACACAAAAAGATTCTATGACGCTCTGAAAGCTGTCTATGGACCTCAGTCTTCTGTATCGTCCCCCCTCCTCAGTGCTGATGGCAGTACCTTGCTGACAGAAAAGAAGTTAATTCTGGAGAGATGGGCAGAACACTTTAACCCCTTCCATACGGTGCCGCACACGTAGGCGTCATGGGGAGCGAGTGTATTCGCGAGGCTGCCATATCGGCGTCTTGATTATATTTATTGTAGTCGCCCCTCCATAATGACATTCTTTCTAATTCTTTTGTAATTGCATTTTCTATGGTTATCAAAATTCACGGGTGAAGAGAGAACGATCGATATATGCGGTGACTATATTTTATGATGCGAGTATTATTACGACACGTCGTACGGCTGGCATTGGCTGCTGCCACCGAGATCCAAGTCCATGACGCCTACGTGTGCGGCACCGTATGGAAGGGGTTAACAACGTGCTCAACCGGCCAGCTCAAATCAACGATGAAGCCATTGCACGGCTCCCCCAGGTGCCTACAAACAATGACCTTGATGACTCTCCCTCAGAAGACGAGGTATGCCAAGCGATCAAGCAAATGTCCACTGGTAAAGCCCCAGGCTCTGATGCCATACCTGCGGAAGTCTATAAGTCAGCCAGCTCACCAGCCTGTACCAGTCCATGTGGAACAAGGAGCAACTCCCACAAGAGTTCAGAGATGCCACAATTGTCCACACCTACAAGCGTAAAGGTAATCGCCAATCCTGCGACAACCATCGAGGAATCTCCCTCCTATCCATAGCAGGCAAGATCCTGGCTCGTGACCTTCTCAACCGCTTGCTGGAACACCTGGAGAACTCTAGTCTCCTCCCTGAAAGTCAGTGCGGCTTCCGTGCAGGTCGAGGGACCATCGATATGATTTTTGCTGCCTGTCAACTCCAGGAGAAATGCATTGAGCAATATCGCGACCTCTACACGACCTTTGTTGACTTGACCAAGGCCTTCGATACGGTCAGCTGAGCAGGGCTCTGGGATGTCATGGCAAAATTTGGCTGCCCCCGCAAGTTCATAGCAATCGTCCGTCAGTTTCTTGATGGAATGACAGCCAGGGTTCCAGACGACGGCGAGCCATCTGAAGCTTTCCCAGTTACCAACAGAGTCAAACAGGGTTGTGTCCTGGCCCCGACTTTGTTCAGCATGATGTTTTCGGCAATGCTGTCTGACGCCTTCAGAAACAGCGAATCCGGCATCAGTATCAGATACAGATATGACAGAAAACTGTTCAACCTAAGAAGGCTGCAAGCCATCACAAAAGTGAAGGAAACTGTTGTCAGGGACTTCCTGTTTGCCGACGACTGCACACTTAATGCCAGTGATGAGCAGGAGATGCAACAACATATGGACATGTTTTCCTCAGCTTGTGACAATTTCGGTCTTACCATCAGCACCAAGAAGACAGAGGTGATGTACCAGCCAGCACCAGGGAAACAGCACCAGGAGCCACAGATCCAGGTGAACAGACAGACTCTCCAGGCTGTTGATACCTTCACATACCTGGGCAGTACCTTCTCTCGCAATGCTACCATTGATGCGGAGATCAATAATAGAATCTCCAAAGCAAGCAGTGCCTTTGGGAGACTGAGGAAGAATGTCTGGGAGAGGTGTGGAATCAGTCTCGAGACAAAGCTGAAAGTCTATCGAGCAGTCGTCATCACCACCCTTCTTTATGGCTGCGAAACCTGGACAGCATACCGAAAGCATGAAAGGCAGCTAAACCACTTCCATCTCAGATGCCTCCGCAACCTGTTGCACATCCACTGGCAGGACAAAGTCCCCGACACTGAGGTCTTGAAGAAAGCAGACATTTCTAGTGTCATCACCACCATGCGCAAGGCTCAGTTAAGGTGGACAGGACACGTCTCCCGAATGCCAGACAACCGCATCCCAAAGCAGTTCCTCTATGGCGAACTTTCCCATGGAAAGCGAAAAGTAGGTGGACAGAAAAAGCGCTTTAAGGACGGTCTGAAGGTCACACTCAAGGATTTCAGCATCAGTACGGAAACCTGGGAGTCGCTCGCTGCCGATCGCCCCTCCTGGCGCAGTGCTGTAGCTGCAGGGGCCTGTACAGTAGTCCCTCAAATACGCGGATTCGAATAACGCGGATTCAATCGTACGCGGATTTTATTTCAAGACCATCTCAAATGTAGAGAATTGTTTTAAGATTCGCGCCAAGTTGGGCACGCATACGCACACACGCGGCAACATCGCAAACATTTGTGGTGACTGCTTTCTATTTTACCATATACAGTCGATCCTCATATAATGCGGTCATTATGTACACTCGGGAACTGCTCAAACAAGGGTGTGGGGTGAGGGGAAAGCCGTGGGTGGCTGCCTGAGGTCGACAAACAACAAATCGGGCAGTTCGAATTGCGTCACCTGGATCGATCGAAAAAACTAACAAATTTTTAAAAGAATAAATTGTATAATATAGAGACGAAATTGATATTAGCTCGTTTAAAAACAATTTTTTATCGAAATTATTCTCAATTTTAATAACTTATCAAAGGTATGTATGGCAAGTGTATTTTATTATTTTTCTTATATATTGTTTTTTTCTTATCATTTTCCATTAAAAAAAACAATATTAGCCAATATTTGTTCGAAAAGCTCAATTACTTTGAATGCTACTCATGAATTGGAGCCAAATTTAATCTGAAACATTTACAAAGTAAGGTTGAGTCGTCGAAATCGAAATTAGTCGATCGATCGAATCGAGATAAAAGTCTATTTTTAATTTAAAAAAAAAATAGCCAATATTTGTTCGAAAAGCTCAATTACTTTGAATGCTACTCATGAATTGGAGCCAAATTTAATCTGAAACATTTACAAAGTAAGGTTGAGTCGTCGAAATCGAAATTAGTCGATCGATCGAATCGAGAAAAAAGTCTGACAGACAGACAGACAGACACGAAACCGCTTTTGTTCGAAAAGCTCAATTACTTTGAATGCTACTCATGAATTGGAGCCAAATTTAATCTGAAACATTTACAAAGTAAGGTTGAGTCGTCGAAATCGAAATTAGTCGATCGATCGAATCGAGAAAAAAGTCTGACTATTTTTCATTTAAAAAAAAAAAAAAACCAATATTTGTTCGAAAAGCTCAATTACTTTGAATGCTACTCATGAATTGGAGCCAAATTTAATCTGAAACATTTACAAAGTAAGGTTGAGTCGTCGAAATCGAAATTAGTCGATCGATCGAATCGAGAAAAAAGTCTGACAGACAGACACGAAACCGCTTTTATTTATTAGATTATATTCCACTTTCCAATATTTCATTATTGCTGTTTTGTCTCACTTTGATCATTTATGTACTCGTAAAGTTAAGGTTGTTTGTTGGTTGCAATCCATTAGTGGTGCACTTGATTCTACCTGTTCCCGCGACTTGTGCGGTGACCCATTCCTCAGTCTCTCACCATTCGTAGTGCTGGTCAATTACTCTGGAAGTCGTGTTCATTACCCCTCCACGTGTTCTTCACATGGCACCAATACACTCCTCTAAGCCAATAAAGACAAAGATTCAAGGAAAGGCTGGAAAAATTGCTAAGCGAGAAAGGAAGTGTATGACGTTATCAGAAAAAATCGTCATTTTGGACAAACTGAGAAGTGGTATGTCCTGTGCATCATGTGCCAGAGAATACAGACTTAATGAATCTTCTGTGCGAACCATAAAAAAATGTGAAAATGACATGCCGTGACACATTGTGCTCCTGTTTCTTCTAAAGTGGCGCATCACATCAGACGAATTTATCATCCTTTCATATCTTCGACGTCGGCATCTACCATAACAAACATGGCGTACCATTCATCGTACACGACTTCGTTACTTAAAAAATCTGTTTTAGCACCTTTTTTGTTTTTCATTTCTGCACACAAAATTGCATATTACGGTGATACATTTTAATTTACAAAATTAATATTTAATTTTCTATTGCTATATTACTCCCATGGTCGAAACTAAAGATTTACCCCTGTATTTAATATGAAATATCAGCAGACGCAGATTTGGTTATACGCGGTAATTTCAGGAACCTAACCCCCGCATTATTCGAGGGACTACTGTACAGTGGAACAGCAGCGCCTCCATCAGGCCGAGCAGAAGTATCAGGCAAGAAAGGCCAGGACATCCGGCACAAACACCATGGCTCCTACCCACTTTTGCCCTACATGTGGGAGGGGCTTTCTCGCCCGGATATGCCTGGCCAACCACCTTCGGACGCATCCTTCCTTAAAAAAAAAAAAAAAAAAAAAAGAGAGAGAGAGAGAGAGAGAGAGCAATATCATGTCCGACTTCGAAGGGCGAACAACACCATATTCATGAAATCAAGTTATTCACTTTCATTGCAATTTCATTACTTAAATATTTGAGTAGCTCCATGGGTGAGTGATCCAAGCACCAGACCCTGATTTTGTGCTTAACCACTTTAGTATGAGTAAAGTTCTCGCGTGCAGCATCGGCTGCCATACGTACGAATCATCACACTACTTGCATTATAAAATATAAAGTTACTGCTATATTACTCTTTCTTTTTTACTCTGAGTAATATTAAACACAGAAAATATATATATATATGGTATCCATGAGTGGATATCATATATATATATATATATATATATATATATATATATATATATATAATCAAGACACCAATGCCGGCCTCCTCATGTACCCACTCATGCCTCATGCCCCTTGCATAGGTGTCATCATAACAAAGTGGTTAACCAGATGACCTGGGCTTCTCAAGGTAACTTGGAGGGAAATGACTCCAATTTCCACCAGGCTGTGCAAGAAGCCCAGGTTGGCTGGTTGAGCATGAAATCAGAGTCTGGCAGCCTGTGGCACTTGGACCATTCTCCCACAGAGCTACTCATTTGTTCCAGCTGCTGTCACATGATTTTCTTCAGCTGAGGGAAACCCCTTTTCCAGCAAAAGGGGTCTATCTAAATCAACCTTTTAATATCTTACAACTTTAGCATCTATTCCACTACTACCAGCCAACTTTATGTAATTGAAGGAAACTGACATACATGAGAAGTGATTGGCCTGAGTGAGGGAGATGGATAAAAGTAGATAAAGCTTTAAGAGCAATAAAGAGAAAGAAATGAATGTCAGAAGTAATTACAGCATATGAAGTATATAAAGACTGAGAGAGACCATTTCCCTCACCACTTGTCATCCCTATCCAAAATGTTATCTAACCTTCTCTTAAAACTCCCAATTGTTTCAGCACTCACTACATGGTTAACAAGTCTATTCCATTTCTTAACCATTCTCTTGGTAAACCACTTCTTGCCTATTTACTTCTTAAACTAAATTTGTCCAATTTAAATCCATTACTATGGGTCCTGCCCTGCTGTCTTAATATAATGACCTTGCCTGTAATAGTCTATTTACTATCTATATACCAAATGCTTTTTCCCCCTTGTAAGGGAGGTAGCCAATCCACCCATTTCACTTCCACCCTCCACCTTTGTTACTCTCTCATCCTCCATCTCCCATCCACTGCCCTGGGTCAGAAGCAATACAGCAAGACACAATACATCCACAGCAAGGCCATTTCACTTAATTGGTAACCCCAATCTCTGTCCCCTCATACAGAAAATAGAGACGATGGGGAGGAATCCCTTTGGGCTGCATCAAAAAATTGTTCACACATAACCAGTTCCTACACTCTCCCCCTGTCCCCCACCCGCTTCCATCCCTGCATCACAATATCATCTATACACAGCCATTCTCCACTGACCCCTACCTCCCACCTTCTCCCTTGCTTTGCATTGATAGAAAAGATCTCCTGGTTAAAGATAGGAGAGCTTTAAGATGTTATGGATGCAAATTATGAAAGACCACATGTCAAAAGGATGTGAAGAAATAGTTTTCCATATAAATGTATATGTGGAATAGCTTTGAAGGTGATATAGCCCAAGCTCAAACAATACACGAGTTCAAATCTAAATATGATAATTGGAAATCATGGATATAAATTAAGTTGGAATTATACATGAATTTGAGTCTAGATATGTTAAAAAATTAGAGAATAGGAGACAGGAGTCACAGGACCCGATGAGCATTGGTCCTTTCCTGTAAACTACAATTATGTAAATACCCCATCCATTTATATCATCCTTGGTTGTTCCCTCAAGTTCACTCACTCCACTTCTGCCTTCCACACCTCTTTTACTAACTTTTCTTAACTCATTTTTTTTTCTTGTGTCCAAATCATCCCAATACTCTTTCATTATCCCTATCTGCCACCTCCTTTTCCACCCTTGCTCTCTTCCTCACCTCCTCGTTTCTCACTCTATCCAACCTTGTAACCCCTATCATACTTCTCAAACATTTCATCTCAAACACATTTAATCTTCTCCTCTATGCCTCACTTAAATTCCAAGTTTCCACCATAAACAGTGTCATCGGCACAATCACCCCTTCATATAATCTCCCCTTTGCATCTATTCCTAGTTGCCTATTTCTAATGATCCTTTATCATCCCCCAAGGCATTCACTTGCTTTTATCAATCTACAATTTACCTCCACCTCCACTCCTCCCTTACCTGCCACATGCAACCCCAAATACCTGGAACTATCCATTTCCTCCAGACTCTACTTTAAAACTTACTTCCAACTCTATACAATTTTGATTCATGTATAGAAACAAGACCTAGGTAATGAATATAGTATAGAATCAGCAGAAATTGCATGCCTGAAAGCTGTTTGAAAAGGAGGTAGAGAAGGAGGAGGAGGGGGAAAAAATCAAAAGGAACTTGATAATCTTAACTTACCTTGTAAGCACAATGGATACTGCATCATTGAGTATACTCTCCCCAAAGACAAGCATGTAAAGCACCTGATCTACATTCAGGGCATGAAACAAAGCTAGTGTTGCTACAGGATCCACAGCAGATATCAAGGAACCAAAGGCAAAACTTTCCACAAAGGTCAGACGATAGACAACATCAGCCTGCAAAAGATTAAGAAAAAAAAAAGTGAATATGATCAAATAAATATGATGGTGGCAAACAGAGGATTAGTGCAAGAAATGGGGCATTAACAGATATATGGAAGAATGGTTGCAGGAACAATACAAGAATGCCTGAAGGGGGAGTTAAAAAAAATTAACAAACAAGTTTTGTGTGTTAGTTGTTGTTGATTTGCACACAGTGTCAGTGGATTAGGACACAATAGGTACAGAGGAAGCCAGTCACTTTCTTGGGCTCTTACAAGTGGTCCTCCACCACTGATATATTGTGGTCATCTCTATGTGCTGTTAAGAAAAATAGCAACACCAACAACAGTTACAGAAGTAATCATAATCATAACTATGAACCTTTTGAATAAAATAAATACAATGTTTTTATATTAAACTTCACATGACAAAATGGCTACTGAAGAACACATTTCTGTAGCCTTACCTGACCCAGAAGATACACACCACCTCCCACAACTAAGGCAGATATAATGGTTCCTATTATGGCGAAG
This sequence comes from Oratosquilla oratoria, assembly GCF_046742065.1. NCBI lineage: Eukaryota > Metazoa > Arthropoda > Malacostraca > Stomatopoda > Squillidae > Oratosquilla > Oratosquilla oratoria. Next base: position 37,691,588 of record NC_134817.1, on the reverse strand, counting down.
ACCAATATGGATCCAATGTTTTGGAAGAAGTTACCCTGAAAATAGTTTATAAATTCATGAAAAATATAATCTTTATCCTCCAAATAATATAAATAAAATTCAGACATTTCTTTACCAATAGGTGATTAGTTTATATCATCTATCAATTAGTGAGGTAAATTTCAATCAATTATGGGGTACCCTAGGACTACATGGAATAATCCATGTACCCTCATTTCTTCTACAGCAATACTGCCACTAGTCTATATCAGCTGAAACCCTATCAAGGCTGTAAAATAAATAATTCGTTATTTGATACAACAAAGCCTGTACAGCATTCTATGGTAACAGAGAGCTGACTCCTTTCATAGTGTGCAACGTACCCCTCTATTCTGACTACTGCTGGTCTTCTGCAAGAGAGACCAGGGGCAGCAGAGTGACCAACTGATCTGACTACTATTAGACTATTGTATTCACCTTCAGTAGCAGTAGGGTTAAACCTGTCACAATTAACCCTTTCTATACCAGGCAGCATCTGTGCCTCTAGTCTATCTGATAGCAGACTACTCCATTCAAGCTATCTTATTTGCCTGGCTGTGTCCCTTTCCAGCAAAGATCACTCAGCATTCTTTCACGACAGCAAATTAACCTCCACTTATGAAGGAATGCTGCCATTACTTTCAATTTCTAATATCCCTTCTTTCTGCTCTCCTGTCATTCACCACCTCTGACTCCATTTCATCAGCATGAGACTATCCCCAAGCACAGAAGTGCTGATTACTTCCAATAAAATACCAAACATCTTCAAGCAAATGGGTTGAAGGTTTTATTACACTTACTTTATGGAGATTATACCCAGACTCGAAAATGATGGGGGGAAGGATAACTAGGAAGAAGACTGTTGGAGAGAAAGCTTCTTCTTTCTGTAAGAAAGAACATACTATACATATACATATACCAAAAAGGGGGATTGGCCAGATTAAAAACATAAACCCAGCTTACAACCATCCAAAAACCCACATCTTGTCCCTCACATCTTAGCACCATGTGGATGACCATCCATCTCCTGCCATGCTGCTCAGGTCAGAGGCAATGTACCAAGACACAACACTTCAATAGCTGGGCCCAAGAGCTAGAGCTGGTTTATTTCCACTGTTTTATTATACGTGAAAAAGAAAACAATCAGCATGGCTAATCATTATATCTGAAGAAGAGTAACTAAAACTATTCCCTGTTAGACAGTCACCCTCACTGGCAACTGCCCCACAGTTATGACAGCTCAGAGCACCACCTTAGCCTGGTCAGCGCAAGCTCCCCTTAGGCAACCTAGACCACGAGGTACAGCTCAGAATGCACTGACAGTTGCTAACTGGTGTGCAGAACATAAGTTATCTTGCATTCTGAAAAGTAGTGCATCTCACAGTGGCCAATCAGTGCAGGTCATGGCCTAACATGGCAGTATATTACAGACAGCAGAACCTGTCACAAGGAGTGAATGCCTTGGAACCCAACAGAGAACATCTCTCAAGTCAGTGCCTTTGACTCAATGGAGAATGTCTCTCCTACTCTCTCTCTTTCAATGCTTTGGAACCTGAACTGACTGCCTTGAAGCTCCAAAGGATGAGCATCACCACTTCTCCCAGTCCATCTCCCTTAAGCCAAATCATTGTCTGGAACCTCTCTACCTTTCCCAGCTGCCAACACATGGATTGAGCCCAGCATCTCCAGTGCTATTGAAGCTACCAGTTCCTCCCTCCAAAGAATCTTCTTGGTGCCCCTGGCAAATAGCCACCTTTAAGCCATGGTCCTGTGGGCCACACTTATATAGAGATCCCCTTCACTTGTGCAATAAACTTGTTCTTCCACTCCAGTGTTTGCCTTCCAGCATGTCCCTGACCCACATCACCACCACCATCCCAATGTGGGGCTTGCCTGTTTCCTGACCTCTGGCGCCCAACACAAGGCTCCTTGCTTCATGACATCTTGGCACCCAACATGGGGCCACTGCCT